>NC_031998.1:32157501-32164500 GCF_001879085.1 Nicotiana attenuata | reverse complement strand
CTATTGACTAGTTTCGGTACCTTTTAATTAAATTTTATACTATTTTTTCTTTCATCTTTATTTTTCTCTTTGGTTATGTATATATTCCTCCCTTTCCCTTGATGTATATATTCATTTTCCCCTCGGTTTGTATATTCATTTGTTTTACTTTACGTAGTTTACTTTATAGCTTCTTTAGTTTGTTTTTCTTAGTAGTATAACTTCTTATTTACTTAGTAGCTTCTTTTTGATTTGTTAGCTTCTTTTTACGTTTGAGTGAACAATAAGCTTTTGGTTTTGTTAATGCCACGGTTCTTTCCAAAGGTGGATTTTGTGTGAACCGGGTGGCTCTTCCCAACGATAGATAGCGTGACAACCTTCTTAAGGGATTGAGTCTATTTTCTTTTATGTTTAGGCAAATATAGTAGTAATGAATAAAATGGTCTCAAACATGTTTCACTTGGTACCAACACATTTACCTACGACCTTATGGCTAAAAACAAGTTGTTGGCAGAGAATAACTCTAGTTGTGACCTTTTGACTCTTGTGTTGACTTAAGCAGTCATTGAGTGGTTTAGTCGAGCCATTTGTGATTCTCAATCTTAACTGGGGTTGTTGTGGGCCCTCGACTCCGTTCTCTTTAGCAATCCAACAACGTGAGAGGTGAGGTATTGAATTTCAAGTCCAAGTAATCGTGCTAATAGTCTAGAGCTTACCCCGAATGTTTTTCTAGGCGCAATTCTAAGTGTAGCTTGGCTTGAGAAGTGATTGTAGGCTCTCCTTGATCCAATTTGAAAGTTGAAATCCTCCATAGCCTGCCAATGTATTATCCCTAGTCAACCCATTTGAGCCTAAGCCCTTTTTCTTTCAATAACCACGTTACAAGCCTTTATCCGTTTTGTAATGACCCTCTTGGCACCCGATCTTTCCTTAGCATTCTTGGAAAAAAATTGGCAAAACATAAGTTTGGGGGAGAGACGAGAAGTTTGAAAGTGATATAAAGGTACAAAGAAGAGAAAGAAATGAAGAAAATGGAAGGCAAAGAAAAGAAAGAAAGAAAAAAAATTGTCAAAAAGAAAGTGAATAAAGTGAAGAGTTAAAGAGAATTCAGAAGAAAACAAGGATGAAAGGTATGGAGTAAATAGAAAAAAGAGAAAAATGAATGTCATGACAAAGAAAGAGTGACGTTACGTCTCTCTAGTTCCCCCGAGGAAAAAGAAATTGACCCAAAGAGTCGACAAAGTATGAGCCAAAAAGAGAAAATGGAGTGCTTAAGGAAAGATGAACCCATTCAATTCCATTAAGTCCTACCTTGATCCAAAAAAGCCTTCATTATATCCCGAAAAAGACCTACATGATTTCAAGTTAAGTGAGCTTCATTAGTGGTGATTTACATGAGGCGCAAGCATATGGTACTTAAAGCCGTACTTGCGACATTCTTTTGAGAGAGATGAGCGAACTTTTCACTATCCTTGAATTGAATGTTACATTCTAAAGTGAGATTTACTAACGGAGAGTAAAGGAGGAGGAGTTTGGGATCCACAATTACCTACATGAAAGAGCGAGTTTCCTTGATGAATAAAGTCAACTCTTGATGCTCTAGTATCATATTAGAACTATTGTACTCAAAAAGTCAAATCATTGCATTGTTGATAATTCATACGTGTTGTGGATAATTGTTGGTCCCAATTGATGTGTGATTAATTCACCTTAGGCCAGTTGAAATTTCCCTTTTTCTAGTGGAGGTGGGAATTGCCTTAATTGCTTGAGGATAAATAAAAGCTTAAGTTTGGGGGAGTTGATAAGTAGGGATTTTGACCGCTTATTTGCTCTCTTTTACTCGCGTTTTAGCTAAAAAATGCTTAAAGGTATTTCTGAGAACTAATGAAATGTGCTTTCATGCAGGAATATTGGGAAACGAGCCAAAGAAGTCAAAATCAACTCATAAAGGAATCGAAATTGGATAAGGACCAAACCAAGGCAAAAAGGCCTACAGTGCGGACCATACAATACTGTGTGCGGCTGCAAACAATGAAAAGAACACTATCAGATTTCCTTCAGAGTATGTGGACCGCACAATTATTGTGCGTCCGTGAAAAGGAGATTCAGAGAGTTGGTTTTTGGGCAGGTTAAAGATATGCGGATCACACCATAATTGTGCGGCCACAGGATGACAAGTGCGGCCGCACTCACAATTATGCGGTCCGCAGAAGAGAAGAATCAGACAGCCATGCTCCAGTCCAAGTTCAAGTGTGCGACCGCACTAAGAATTGTGCAGTCCGCACAATCAAATGAAGTGCGGCCGCATCCCACTTATGCGACCGCTGAAGGCCCAGTTGACCAGTCAAGCTCAGAGTGCGGACCGCACACAGAATTGTGCGGCCGCACAACCTCCATAGGAGAATTTTTGTCAGATATTTTCATCTTAGTATAAATAGAACTTTTTGTCATTTTAGGTTAGGTTATGTTGTATTAGTGTAGAGCACCTGAGCCATTTTTCTTTGCTGTTTTGAGTAATATTGTACTAGATTAGCTTCTAAAAATTAGATTTTCTTTCCCTAATCAATTACGATGCATTTTATCTTAGTTTCTTCTTTAATTTCTGCATTTTCCAAGAGTAGCTAAATATCTAGCCAGGGTTGTGGCCCAACCCTAGTGTGGGTACTTAATGTGTGTTTGATTTAGGGCTTGTTTGTGATTGCGTTAGTGATATTTAGCCTAGTTCTTGTTTGAATTCAAGAATTAATGATTGCATACATTGATTCATGCCTAATTCACTTATTCTCTACTTGAGAAAGATGGACTAAGTCTAGGAAAACTTGGCTAACAAGAAATTGGGGTGAACTCAAGAATTTGATAGCTCCAATTAAAGGGTCAAATCTAGAGATAGTAAGACCCGACTTGAGCATATATCACTTGCTTTGTGCAATACCCATTTGAACTTGAGAAAGCCAAATTGGGCAAAATCACTCAAACTACCAAGAGGTATAGAGTGTGTAATTGCGTGTGATTGCTATATTACAACTCCAACCCATCAAACTTGCCCTAGAGTTTACAAACCGTTAGGTAACCACCTAGGTGGAAATGTAACACCCCGTAATTTTGAATCAGTTGTGGATGCATTAAATGAGTATTAATGTGATGGTTATCAATTGGTTATGATAATAAGTGTACAAGGCATATCATAAGTGATTTGGGGTATAAAGAGAGACCTAAGTCTAAGCCAAGTTGGAAAATTACATGATAGACTAAAATTCCAAATGACTACGCACAAGACCACACTTTGGATGATCATACCTACAGATATATATGGTTTTTTCAGATGCACAACATATTAAATGAAAGATCTTCGAGTCTAGTTTCTAACGCTTCAAACCGTTCGTCATTTGGACATTCCTACAAGAATTTATGATCAAATTACCAAAGGCTGGCGGAGGAGTGCACGGATGCGAAGCATCCGAGGCCGCGTCCGAAAGAGGGGCTGGCAGTGAAGTGCTGCCATAGCATCCGGGTCAGCATCCGAGCTCCTGAGAGGAGTGAAGTGGGGATGCGAAGCATCAGAGGCCGCATCAAAAATTTGGGCCTATAAACACAATTTCAGGGTCCATCTTCCCCCATTTCTTTTGGACGACTTTTAGGGTTTTCCTCCACTCTCTCAAGACCTCCAAACCCTCTCAAATTCAAGGTAAGCAATCCCCATTATCTTGGTGTGAAATTCCATAATTTTTACACTAATATTGATGAAATCTACTCGTAAAATACTTAGATCTTCAAGAGATTTCTTCAAGAACTCAAAGGAGGTTTTTGCAAGATTTCTTCCAAAAAAGGTACTTACATGTATGAATTTATTAAGGGAATATGAGTATGAATAAGTATTGGAACTCTTGGTATGGTGATTGGAAGCCATAAGTTCCCTATTTAATTACATAACTATTATAGAGATTGAAAGATGATTAATTGATGAAATTTTGTTGGTTGGGTGTGGATGGATGGTCATATATGTGATTTTGGAAGTTATAAATTGGTTAATTATGATGGTGGGATAAATTGTTGATGAATGGAGTTGATGAACTAATTATATGGTGATGAGATGTAGAGATTTATGCCTACAAGGTGTTTGATAATATTCCTAAATGGCTTAAGTTATGGAATTTGTTACTAATATTGGTTCCAATGGATATTGCTATTGTAGATTGAAGATTCTTAGTATTGTGGATCATTGTAGTAGCAGTAAGGGGCGAAATTAAGGTATGTGAGGCTAACTCTATTTACGTTTGGGAATGTTTATGATTCTCCCTACGTCCCATTCATTATGACTATTACTAGTTTCCTCAGAAAGTAATTATTTCTTAGTTCCATGAATATTCATAGAACTTTTATTCTCTAGCTTCGTAACTCATTCATGACTTTCATTCTAAACGTTGTGAAATCAGTGAATAATCAATATAGACTTGGGTTTGATGCCCATGAGTCTCAGTCTAGATTACTCAGCATGTCATAAAAAGTTGAAGTTTCAATTTTCATAATCAGTTCATGAATACATGTCTCAGTCCAGTTCTATTTAGCATTCGAGTATCGTGTAACTCAATATGATTAGGTATTTCAGTATTGTCACGACCCAAGTTCGCCCTCCGTGAACTATCGTGATGGCACCTAGTCTCTATGACTAGGTAAGCCTAACAATTTGCGGAAAAAGAAATAACAGAAATAAACTATCCAAACTGCAAAAATAATACAAATCAAACTCTTATAATGAACTACATTTCCCAAAACCCAGAATCTCATGAAATCACAAGCTATGGAATAACTACAGTGTTCTAACTCCAGAGTGTCTAAACAAAAGTAAATACAGAAGGCCTAATACTATGAGCGAGAATGGAAAGGGACTCCTTGGTCTTCGGATGCGGCAGACATACCTCGAAGTCTCTGATGGATCACTCCACCTTAAGGATGGTTGGCCTGAGTCGAAGAACCTGGATCTGCACATGAAAAACATGCGAAGGAAGGGCATGAGTACACCACAGCAGTACTCAGTAAGTGCCAAGCCTAACCTCGGTCGGGTAGTGACGAGGAAGGTCAGGGCCCTACTGAGGCTAAAGGAAATACAAGATATAACAATGTAAAATAAAGCAGTATAGTTAAGTGCAACAGTAAGAAGTACACATGATATAAAGAACAACAACAGCTATAACAGAGACAAATAATCACGGAAAGGAATGCAGCTCACACAGAGATAACAACCGGGGATCTCGCAGGATACCGTCCTGTAGTCCCAAAATATAATATCCAGTGGATCTCCCGGGATACCTTCCCGTAGTCCAACTCATAGTGCGCGGGGATCTACCGGTAGTCCCAAATGTAAATACTCAGTACTGGGGGAATCTACCGGGTGCAATCCTGTAGTTCCAATGTAAAAGTGCAGGGGGATCTCCCAGAATACAAATCCGTAGTCCCAAAGTAAACATGCAGGGGGATCTCCCGGGATACCGTCCCGTAGTCCCAAAGTAAATACACAGCAACAACAAGAAGAATACTCTATTCAATCAAATTTCACACCAAGGTAAAGCAGATATTTCTAACCTAGCATGCTGCACATAGTTCAAATAAGGCAGTAGAACAAATAAGCAATTTAAATCAATTAGACATGCTTCCCTAAGCTAACAACAGGCTTAAATTGCAAGTAGTATAAACAGGAAAGGAACCACAATTCTAAGTACTTAATGCAAACCGGATTATTCAACTGTTAGCACAAGTACGCACTCGTCACCTCACATACAAGGCATTTCAAACATCAATAATAACAAATCCTAAGGGGAGTTTCCCCCACACAAGGTTAGACAAGCCACTTACCTCGAACCGGCTCAAAATCAACCTGAAACCACGTTCTTGCCACGAGTATTCGACTCCAAATGGACCAAATCTATTCAATGCAATTGCATAATGTAAATAACACTTCAAGTAACTGATTCTACAAATAAATTCTAAGCTAATACGCGAAATTAGGTAAAATAACCAAAACGCCCTCCGGGCCCACGTCTCAGAATCGGGTAAAAGTTACATTTTTAAAATTCTTATACTCTCACGAGTCTAACCATACCAAAATTATCCAAATCCAATGCCAAATACCCAGTCAAAACTCGAATTCTAGGTCTAAGAACTTTCTTCCAATTTTTTCCCCCAATTTTTCATCTCCAATCCGAAATTAAATGACAAAACTAAGATTAGATTATAAGAATACAACTAGAAAGGGATTAGGAATCGTTACGCATTGATTTCCTCTTCAAATTCCTCCCAAAATCGCCCTCTCCCGAGCTCCAAATCAACTTTCCAACTTTTGAAACTAAACCCTCGAATTTCTGATTTTTCTGCCTAGCAAACCCGCTCCTGCGGTCCACCCATCGCATCTGCGATACCGCTTCTATGGTCGGGTAACCACTTCTGCGGTTCTAACTTAAAAATTTCCATCTCCGCACCTGCGACCCAGTTGCCGCATCTGCGGTCCCGTAGGTGCGGTACACATCCGCTTCTGCGGTCCCTGCTCTATTTCCTCTTGGCCGCTTCTGCGGCTTGCTTCCGCGTCTACGGGAGTCGCACCTTCGGCCTCTCAACCGCAGATGCAGTTATGCCAGCAGCCCAAAGAATATCTGCTGCAAATTCCAAGTTTCCAACTTCCCGTTAACCACCCGAATTCATCCCGAGGCCCCCGGGACCTCAACCAAAAGCACAGACAAGTCATATACCATTATCCAAAATTATACCAATCCTTAAAACACCTAAAACAACATCGAAACATCGAATCATTATCGAATTCAAGCCTAGGAATTCCAAAAACTTTCGAATTACGCTTTCGATCAAAAGTTCTATCAAACCTCGTCCGAATGACCTGAAATTTTGCACACACGTCACCTTCAACACTACGGAGCTACTCCAACTTCCGGAACTCCATTCCGACCCCGATATAAAAATCTCACTATCGAACCGGAAACTTCAAAAATTCAACTTTCGGCATTTCAAGCCTAA
>NC_031998.1:32115081-32155281 GCF_001879085.1 Nicotiana attenuata | reverse complement strand
AATGGCCCGACTCTCGAGACCTCTTGGCCTCCCTCTCCTCTCTATCCCTAGCATGCATACCCTCAATCCTCCTAGCAATGCTCACCACCTGCTGATAAGAAATAACCATCTCTAACTCACGAGCCATGCTAGACCTGATGCTGGGAATAAGCCCCTCAATAAACCGACGAACCTTCTCGCGAACCGTAGAAACCAAAGCTGGTGCATGCCTAGCTAAGTCGGTGAAACGGACATCATACTCCGAGACAGTCATAGTACCCTAGCGCAAGTGCTCAAACTCTGCACGCCAAGTTTCCCTGAGGCTCTGGGGAACATACTCTCTCGTGAACATATCTGAAAACTGAGCCCAAGTATGGGAAGCTGCCTCATCCGGACTGTCTAACTCATAAGCACGCCACCACTGATAAGCGGCTCCTCGAAGCTGGAAGGTAGTGAAGGAAACCCCGCTCGATCCTGATATACCCATGGTACGGAGGATACGGTAGCACTCCTCTAGAAATCCAAGAGCATCATCTGAGGCTAGTCCGCTGAATGTAGGAGGTTGATACTTCTTGAATCTCTCAAGCCTCTTCTGCTCCTCCTCTGAAGCTACTGCCCTCTCCTCAGGCTGAGCTGGGGCTACCGGCTGTGCAGGGATAATCTTTGGGACCTGATCAACATGCACTCGCTGCTCAGGAGCGCGGGCGGCGGGAGTCTGTGCTCCTCCCCCGGCATGGGATGTAGCTGCAGCAAGGGGAAGCAACCCTGCCTGAGCTAGAGTGGTGTACATAGTCATAAACTGCGCCAGAGTCTCCTAGAGTGCTGGAGTAGTAGTAGCATACATATCAGGTGTCTGGACTCCGGCTGGAACTGCTGGTGGCACCTCGGTGGAAACTCGTGCGGGTGCTCTGGCTGCACCACGAGCGCGTCCTCGGCCTCTACCCCAGTCCCGGCCTCTGACGGCTCCAGTAGGAGGTGCGGGGTGCCTGATCATCTCGGGTAGCACGTGTCCTCACCATTTGTGAGACAATAGAAGACAGAAGTTTAGAATTGTGATATCAGAAATCTCGCACGACAAGGAAATCAAATGAAGTGGAACTTTCCTAACAGTTATATAGCCTCTCGTAGATAAGTACAGACGTCTCCGTACCGATCCGCGAGACTCTAATAAACCGGCTTGTGATTCATGACTCCTATGAACCTAGAGCTCTGATACCAACTTGTCACGATCCAAGTTCGCCCTCCGTGAACTGTCGTGACGGCACCTAGTCTCTACGACTAGGTAAGCCTAACAATTTGCGGAAAAAGAAATAACAAAAATAAACTATCCAAAGTGCAGAAATAATACAAATCAAACTCTTATAATGAACTACATTTCCCAAAACCCGGAATCTCATGAAATCACAAGCTATGGAATAACTACAGTGTTCTAAATCCAGAGTGTCTAAACAAAAGTAAATACAGAAGGCCTAATACTATGAGAGAGCATGGAAAAGACTCCTCGGTCTGCGGACGCGGCAGACATACCTCGAAGTCTTTGATTGATCACTCTGCCTCAAGGATGGTAGGGCTGAGTCGAAGAACCTGGATCTGCACATGAAAAACATGCACAGGAAGGGCATGAGTACACCACAGCGGTACTCAGTAAGTGCCAAGCCTAACCTTGGTCGGGTAGTGACGAGGAAGGTCAGGGCCCTACTGAGGCTAAAGGAAATACAAGATATAACAGTGTAAAATAAAGCAGTATAGTTAATGCAACAGTAAGAAGTACACAAGATAGAAAGAACAACAACAACTATAACAGAAACAAATAATCACGGAAAGGAATGCAGCTCACACAGAGATAACAACCGGGATCTCCCAAGATACTGTCCTGTAGTCCCAAATATAATATCCAGCGGATCTCCCGGGATACCGTCCCGTAGTCCAACTCATAGTGCGCGGGGATCTACCGGAATCCCGATCCGTAGCCCAAATGTAAATACTCAGTACTATAGGAATCTACCGGGTGCAATCCTGTAGTTCCAATGTAAAAGTGCAGGGGGATCTCCCGGAATACAAATCCGTAGTCCCAAGGTAAACATACAGGGGGATCTCCTAGGATACCGTCTCGTAGTCCCAAAGTAAATACACAGCACCAACAAGAAGAAATACTCAATTCAATCAAATTTCACACCAAGGTAAAGCAGGTATTTCTAACCTAGCATGCTGCACATAATTCAAATAAGGCAGTAGAACAAATAAGCAATTTAAATCAATTAGACATGCTTCCCTAAGCTAACAATAGGCTTAAATTGCAAGTAGTATAAACAGGGAAGGAACCACAATTCTAAGTACTTAATGCAAACCGGATTTTTCAACAATTAGCACAAGTACGCACTCGTCACCTCACGTACAAGGCATTTCAAACATCAATAATAACAAATCCTAAGGGGAGTTTCCCCCACACAAGGTTAGACAAGCCACTTACCTCGAACTGACACAAAATCAACCCGAAATCACGTTCTTGCCATGAGTATTCGACTCCAAATGGCCCAAATCTATTCAATGCAATTGCATAATGAAAATAACACTTCAAGTAACTGATTCTACAAATAAATTCTAAGCTAATATGCGAAATTATATAAAATGACCAAAACGCCCTCCAGGCCCACGTCTCGGAATCGGGTAAAATTTACATTTTTAAAATCCTCATACTCTCAAAAGTCTAACCATACCAAAATTATCCAAATCCAATGCGAAATACCCAGTCAAAACTCGAATTCTAGGTCTATGAACTTTCTTCCAATTTTTTCCCCCAATTTTCATCTCCAATCCTAAACTAAATGACAAAACTAAGATTAGATTATAAGAATACAACCAGAAAGGGATTAGGAATCGTTATCCACTAATTTCCTCTTCAAATTCCTCCCAAAATCGCCCTCTCCCGAGCTCCAAATCAACTTTCCAACTTTTGAAACTAAACCCTCAAATTTTTGATTTTTCTGCCCTGCAAACCCGCTCCTGCGGTCCACCCATCGCATCTGCGATACCGCTTCTGCGGTTCTCACTTAAATATTCCATCTCCGCACCTGTGACCCAGTTGCTGCATCTGTGGTCCCGCAGGTGCGGTACACATCCGCTTCTGCGGTCCCTGCTCTATTTCCTCTTAGCCGCTTCTGCGGCTTGCTTCCGCGTCTGCGAGAGTCGCACCTGTGGCCTCTCAACCGCAGATGCGGTTATGACAACAGCCCAAAGAACTTCAGCTGCAATTCCATGTTTCCAACTTCCCGTTAACCACCCGAATTCATCCCGAGGCCCCCGGGACCTCAACCAAAAGCACAGACAGGTCATATACCACTATCCAAACTTATACCAATCCTTAAAACACCTAAAACAACATCAAAACATTGAATCATCATCGAATTCAAGCCTAGGAATTCCAAAAACTTTCGAATTACGCTTTCGATAAAAAAGTCTATCAAACCTCGTCCTAATGACCTAAAATTTTGCACACACGTCACCTTCAACACTATGGAGCTACTCCAACTTCCGGAACTCCATTCCGACCCCGATATCAAAATCTCACTATCGAACCGGAAATTTCAAAATTCAACTTTCAGCATTTCAAGGCTAAATGAGCTGCGGACCTTCAAAACACAATCCGAACGTGCTTCTAAACCCGAAATCACCCAACAGAGCTAACGGAACCATCGGAATTCCATTCCGAGGTTGTCTTCACACTGCTACGACTATGGTCCAAATTCGAAAACTTAAACTCTCATTTAGGGACTAAGTGTCCCAAAACTCTCCGAATTTCCAAATAAATCTTCCCGGCAACTCACAATAGCAGAAATAAACACGGGGAATGCAGTTAATAGGGGATCGGGGCGTTAATTCTTAAAACGACCGGCCGAGTCGTTACAAGTATCATGTATTTCTGTATGATTCTCAATTACTGAATGTTGAACACCTATATTTGGGCCTGAGGCCGTAGTTTATGCTTTATGCATTTTTGGGCCTGAGGCCGTAGTTATGTATACGTATACTTGGGCCTGAGGCCGTAGCTTGTGCACATATATATTGGGCCCGAGGCCGTAGCTCATTCAGATAAACAGGTTGTTTATCATTCAGAAGGGGGAGTATTCATATCCTTACTTCCTTTGTTCAATTAAATTATTAGTTACCATTTCAGTTATCAGTTATCATTTCAGTTACCAATCATCAGTTCAGTTATCAGTTATCATTTCAGTTTCAGTTTCAATAGTTATCATTTCAGTTATCAATTATCAATTTTCAGTTATCAGCTTAGTTTCAGTTCAGCATTTATAATTCTTTCTTTCAGTTGCTTTACATACCAGTGTAATTCAAATGTACTGACATCCCTTTTGCCCGGGGCCTGCATCTTACGATGTAGGTAATGATTTAGAGGTTGACGATTCAGAACGCTAGGATTCTCGTATTAGCTATTTGGTGATCCCCAGTTCGTTCGGGGCATTATCATTATCTTACAGTCTTCAGTATTTTAAGACGATCAGTGTTTTCAGTACTTCATTAGAGGCTTCATAGACTAGAGTATCAATTAGACAGGGTCACAAGCTTTTTGTGTTAAGCAATGTTGGCTACAGACATGACGTAGACTTGTATTAGTGTTTCCACACTTTCATTTTTATCATTCAAACTTTCAGTATATCAGCATGTGTTAGTTTATCTTCTGCATTTAGTATGTTATGATATCACATGTTGATTCAGCCAGCCAGTTGGTTCGCTCGGTCACATGTAGTCTGGCACTAAGTGCCGTGTTACAAAGCTTGGTATCAGAGTACTAGGTTCAGGAGTCCTAGGGAGTCTATGAAGCCGTGTCCAGTGGAGTTTCCTTTATATGTGTGTGTCGGCTACTCATATAAATAGTTAACTACCAAGACATCCAGGATTGTTTCATTTCATTCTACTCTAGATCGTGCCATGAAGCTTAGAGCAATAGTTAACCTTCTCTTCCTATCAAATTCCGAACGTATTGGATGCCCAAGCGACGCGCAGGAGAAACCTAAGGTCCTAGAGAGGATAATTTTCCATTGGGGTATAACTATGGAGTACAAGTTGGTAAATATGATACTTGAGAGGATGTTAAAAGTGGGATACAATGGATAGTAGTACAGATTAGAGCATAACCTTATCAGAAAGTACAAAAGCAGTTATCATGTCTTATGGTTTTCGGTTTACCTCAGTTACCAGTTATACAGTCTTTCAGTTAGCGGTTTATGGTTATTCAGTATGCCAGTTATTTGTTATTTAGTTACCGGATCTCCAACTTTTAGTGTATCCAACTTCTCCTGACTTGTGAGTATACGGTGATGCCTACGGGGTGCTAAAAGAAAATGTAAGTAACAGTGATTATTGAGAAATCGCCCATGTTTTAGGTCCGGATTATGACCCAAGACTCGCCGAATTATGTAGGAAGTGATTTATGAGATGATGTTATCTCTGAATTACATGTTTGTGTATGGTAGTGTATCCGTATGTGTTTTACCTCACAGAACAATTTCATTTTTAATTCTTAGAAATTGAGCTACAAGTTGGATGATGATAATGTAGATGTCAAACCCTACAGTGTAGCAGGTTAAGAATGTGACTGCAACTAGCATAGAATTGGTCATTATAGTTTTGGACAGAAAAGAGACTACGGGCAAAATTCCTAGCAGTCAGAAATGTTTGACATTACCAAAGATGTATTTTTCATACGACTCATGCATATGACTAAGAAGACATGATGTATGAAATGAGAATCAACAGCAACCAATATTGAATTTCAGGGAATGATTTTAAGTTGTCCAGTTTTATTCATACTAGAACTAGAAAGTACCACCTTAGTAAGTTACTATAAGAAGTGGGTATTATTGTGAGATAAAGATATGACAGTTCCCCTTAGGTATGTGACTAAGTGTTTACCCCAATCGTTTATAGTTTGATAGATTTTGAAGTGTATAGAAATTAGATATTCCAATTTTGTTTAATACCGATGAAATTTCCCTAAGTGTGATCCATGTACAAAGTACAAAAGAAAGATAGTGTGCGATCATAGAATAGGGTCAGATGGTGAGGGAAGTTAGGAATAACCTTATGCTTCACTTTAGTTATTCAAAGCAGAGCAAGAAAAAATGGTGCTAGCAGGTGGTTAGTAAAAGAATAGTAAATAAATTTTGAGTAAATATAGTGAATTAGCAATTTCAGCAGAGCTAGTAGAGGTAAGATTTGATTCACTTAGCCAGGTTAACTCTAGTGAGTGGATGACAGTTTGAAATATCGAACATGTGTTAGAACCCAAAGAGTTTAAGTTAAACCCGAAGTACAGTGACAGTGGAAAAAAAATCAGCTAGCAGTAAGAGATCAACTACAAAGGAATAGCCTTTAAGAATTATCGAAAAGAGGTTTCCCCAGGATTGACAGTGTAAGCAGAGTTAAATCATTAAGATTGTATATGATAGTTGTGAATACATTAGCTTTCCCTTATGTAAGTAATTTAGTTTTTCCTAGTAAGGAAGATTTCTTAGGAGTAAGTTGAAAGATGAGTCGTCATTGTCATAAAGTGCAAAAAAAAAAATTTGCAGAAGATAAGAAAAGTTGTTCAGATCTCAACAAAAGAGAATGATCCGCAAGTACAAGATCCTAACCTTTGTTTTATGGGAGAGGTGTGAAAATCATCAGTAAGCCCAGTTAGAGATTTGAAATCCACATAGTTAGCATGGGGCAGAAAAACTATAAAATCATGCCCAGTTATGTATTACGAGGATAGTGCCATTGCACGAGACTCTAATATTCCGAGTAGTGGTCAATGAATTAGCTCACAACAATACTATAAGTGTTTTTAAGAAGTGCTTAAGAAGATAATCAAGTGTGGGAAGTATAGCTCATGAATGAGGTAGACAAGAGAACTATGTTGAAAGAAGTTCACTGCTTAGCCAAGGTAGGAGTTCGACTTTCGGACACCAAAGAGAGTGGAGTTGTTGTCTAGAACAGGACCTGTTCCTCCTTAGTAGCCGAAGTGAAGGAGAAACGGTTTGATGATCCCTACTTGTTGTAGCTGAAATAGGGGATTCACATGCATAAGATGATGGCTTTTGAACAAGGGAGAGATGATGGTACTTTGAGGTACCAGGATAGATTGTGTGTTCCAACCATAGATGGACTTAGCGAAGGAGGAAGATGTTATAAGCCCATAATTCTAGGTATTCTAACCACCTAGGTTTGCCAAAGATGTATCATGATCTTAAGGAGATTTAGTGGTGGAACGACATGAAAAGAGAGTTGCAGACTTTGTGGACAAGTGTCTGAATTGTCAGCAAGTGAAAGTCGAGCAGCAGAAAACCAAGTGTTTATCTCAGAACACACACATCCTTTAGTGGAGATGGTAAATATGGACCTTATAATAGGATTATCTCGCTCATTTTGAAAGCATGATTTTTATGGGCGAAGGTGTAGATTGCCAATTAGTTGGTTCGAAGTTGGCGAAGCGGAGTTGCTGGGACTAGATTTGGTCAATCAGTCTATGGAGAAAGTCAAGTGATTCAAGAGCATTTGTAGACAGCTCAGAGTTGCCAAAGTCCTATTTGAACATGCAACATAGAGACCTAGAGTTTCAAGTTGATGATTGGGTGTTTCTGAACGTTTTGCCTATGAAAGGTGTTATAAGATTTGGGAAGAAAGGAAAGCTCAATCCCAGATACATCGGGCCATATAGGATCCTATGAAGGATCGGGCAAGTAGCTTATGAGTTAGAGTTTTCACCAGAATTGGCGGTTGTACACCAGTATTTCACGTGTCATGTTATAACATTCAAGTTTCCAGTATTCAAATCTCATGTCACGACATTTGTGTTTCCAGTATTTAGATCTCATGTTAGAACATTCAAGTCAGTTTAGTACTCAGATACTCATGTCAGTCCAATACTCGGATATTCATGCCAGCTTAATACTCAGATATTGATGGGAGTTTAGTGATCAGATATTCACGTCAGTTCAACGCTCGATTATTCATGCCAGTTCAGTATTCATATATCCACGTTAGTTCAGAATTCACGTACCCATAACAAACAAGTATTCATGTATATGTATCATATTATGCGTATTATTATGCCCTATGGAGCAAGTGTTATGCTCTGTTTGCTGGTAGGTATTTTGGAGAAATGTCGAAGGTATCTAACCTTCTCATTCAGACCTTAGAATGCAATCTCCATGTCTTTTAGTGTTTAGTCAATTTAGCAGCCATTCAGTCTAGTACCTATCCAGTTTAGTATCTCATCAGCTCAGTAATTGTGTATTCATTCAGTTTAGTATGCAAGTGTAAATGAAAGTTCATGTTCCCACCAGACCCATTTAAGTTCCGAAGTTAGCCGAAGATACAACCAAGACAATCACTCGAGGACGAATGATCCCAAGGGGGATATAATGTAACACCCCATAATTTTGAATCAGTTGTGGATGCATTAAATGAGTATTAATGTGATGGTTATCAATTGGTTATGATAATAAGTGTACGAGGCATATCATATGTGATTTGGGATCCAAGGAGAGACCTAAGTCTAAGCCAAGTTGGAAAATTACATGATAGACTAAAATTCCAAATGAGTACGCACAAGACCACACTTTGGACGATCATACCTACATATATATAAGGTTTTATGTGATTCACAACCTATCAAATGAAAGATCTTCGAGTCTAGTTTCTAACGCTTCAAACCGTTCGTCATTTGGACATTCCTACAAGAATTTATGATCAAATTACTAAAGGCTGGCGGAGGAGTGTGCGGATGCGGAGCATCCGAGGCCGCGTCTGAAAAGAGGGGCTGGCAGTGAAGTGCTGCCATAGCATCCAGGTCAGCATCCGAGCTCCTGAGAGGAGTGAAGTGGGGATGCGAAGCATCCGAGGCCGCATCCGAAATTTAGGCCTATAAACACAATTTCAGGGTCCATCTTCCCCCATTTCTTTTGGACGACTTTTAGGGTTTTCCTCCACTCTCTCAAGACCTCCAACCCCTCCCATCTTCAAGCTGAGCAATCCCCATTATCTTGGTGTGAAATTCCATAATTTCTACACTAATACTGATGAAATCTACTCATAAAATACTTAGATCTTCAAGAGATTTCTTCAAGAACTCAAAGGAGGGTTTTGCAAAGATTTCTTCCAAAAAAGGTAATCCTACACCCTTAGACTTACATGTATGAATTTATTAAGGGAATATGAGTATGAATAAGTATTGGAACTCTTGGTATGGTGATTGGAAGCCCATAAGTTCCCTATTTAATTACATAACTATTGTAGAGATTGAAGATGATTAATTGATGGAATTTTGTTGGTTGGGTATGGATGGATGGTCATATATGTGATGTTGGAAGTTATAAATTGGTTAATTATGATGGTGGGATAAATTGTTGATGAATGGTGGTAGTTGGATGAACTAATTATATGGTGATGAGATGTAGAGATTTATGCCTACAAGGTGTTTGATAATATGCCTAAATGGCTTAAGTTATGGAATTTGTTACTAATATTGGTTCCACTGGATATTGCTATTGTAGATTGAAGGTTCTTAATATTGTGGATCATTGTAGTAGCACTAAGGGAAAAAATTGAGGTATGTGAGGCTAACTCTATTTAAGTTTGGGAATGTCTATGATTCTCCCTACGTCCCATTCATTATGACTATTACTAGTTTCCTCAGAAAGTAATTATTTCTTAGTTCCATGAATATTCATAGAACTTCTATTATCTAGCTTCGTAACTCATTCATGAATTTCATTCTAAACGTTGTGAAATCAGTGAATAATCAATATACACTTGGGTTTGATGCTCATGAGTCTCAGTCTAGATTACTCAGCATGTCATAAACAGTTGAAGTTTCAATTTTCATAATCAGTTCATGAATACATGTCTCAGTCCAGTTCTATTTAGCATTCGAGTATCGTGTAACTCAATATGATTCAGTATTTCAGTATCATGTATTTCAGTATGATTCTCGATTCCTGAATGTTGAACGCCTATATTTGGGCCTGAGGCCGTAATTTATATGCTTTATGCATGTTTGGGCCTAAGGCCGTAGTTTATGGTTTATGCATTTTTGGGCCTGAGGTCGTAGTTATGTATATGTATACTTGGGCCTGAGGCCGTAGCTTGTGCACATATATATTGGGCCCAAGGCCATATCTTATTCAGATAAACAGGTTGTTCATCATTTAGAAGAGGGAGTATTCATATCCTTACTTCCTTTGTTCAATTAAATTATTAGTTATCATTTCAGTTATCAGTTATCATTTTAGTTACCAATCATCAATTCAGTTATCAGTTATCATTCAGTTTCAGTTTCAATAGTTATCATTTCAGTTATCAATTATCAATTTTTAGTTATTAGCTTAGTTTCAGTTTCAGCATTTATAATTCTTTCTTTCAGTTGCTTTACATACCAGTGCAATTCAAATGTACTGACGTTCCTTTTTCCCGGGGCCTGCATCTCACGATGCATGTAATGATTTACAGGTTGACGATTCAGAATGCTGGGATTCTCGTATTAGCTATTTGGTGATCCCCAGTTTGTTTGGGGCATTATCATTATCTTACAGTCTTCAGTATTTTCAGACATTCAGTGTTTTCAGCACTTCATTAGAGGCTTCATAAACTAGAGTATCAATTAGACAGGGTCACAAGCTTTTTGTGTTAAGCAATGTTGGCTATAGACATGACTCAGACTTGTATTCAGACTTTTAGTATATCTGTATGTGTTAGTTTATCTTCTGCATTTAGTATGTTATGATATCACATGTTGATTCAGCCAGCCAGTTAGTTCGCTCGGTCACATGTAGTCAGGCACCGAGTGCCGTGTTACGTCCAGGCCATCAACTTCAAAAACATCCAAAACCAAAAATATTGTCGTCTAGTTTTATAATTGTAATCAATAGCTTAAAGTAAAAGTAGAAACAACAAACAAGAATGTGGTAGTGTAATTTGAGGCACATCATACATTTACACTAAATATATACCTATTCTCATTCTAACTCCCAGTGGATTCGACCCCGACTTGCGTTGGGTTTTATTATTACATCGACCGCCTCACTACCTATATTTGTGGTGTGAGTTTGAACGACGTCAAGCCACCCGTATCACTCCACCCTGACAATATCATTAGCCACCTATATCACTCTAATAGCCACCCGTATCATTCCTCGTAATAGCCACTCTTATCGCTCCGCTCGGACAATAACACGATTGCCACCCGTATCACTACGTACATTCAACAACAGTGAGATGCCACCCTTATTACCTGCATAACAACAACAGTGAAATGCCACCCTTATACTCCGCATAACAACAACCAATCCACACAACAATTCACATGTGCTACATCACAGTAACAATATATCAACTCGTACCACAAGTGCCCATAGGACATGACCTTTCCAAAAGAACCAACAATATCAATATTTCAACAAAAACTAGCCCACGGCTCAAACACAATGTGTTTATATTCTCAATAACAAAAAACGAACGAGAAAGTAACTCAACCATGAACATCACTCTCTTGAAGCACGACTTCCACTAAAAATAGATTAACTATTTTCAATAACTTCCACTTCAATTAACTTCTTAAGGATAAACTCGATAATGAAGGTATTGTCATGAAATGTCAAACTTCGGATTCTAGCGTATGAAATAGGCTAACAATGAAAGAAATGGCACGAACTAGAAACTACGTCAAAATTCATGAGAATGACATGGTGACAAAAAAAATATCATGTAACAACAATTTCGATTAAGAGTAACTCAACAATAAAAGAAGTCACATAATGATAAAAGAGGTAACAACTTCGAATAAAGCAAATAAGAGTAAACTTAACAAGTAAAGGACGTGACATGTAACAACAACTTCAAGTAAAGCATGCGAAAGTAAACAAGACAATTAAAAGATATAACATGTGCTAGCAATACTAAATAAATACATGAAAGAAGCCTAAGAGTTTAAACCGGTCAATTTTCACATATAAGTGATGTCGCCCAAATTCACACCGCTAATTGGGATTGTGAAGCGATTGATGCAATTATAATTACCCAACGTGAGTCAGGGTCGATTCCACAAAAAGCTTATTAGATTAGGTATATATCTAGACTAAGCGTATGATGTGCCCAAAATGCACTTCCACTTGTTTGGTTGTTTCTTTCTACTTCTAATGTTTATGCTAATGTTTGTAAATGAAAATCTAGAGAATGATATTTTTGGTGTTGTTGTTTTTCAAGTTGATAAAAGATTAGGGTCGTGACTTCCAACCTAGGTGGTTACCTAACGGGTTGTGTGTTTTAGGGAAAGTTTGATTTATCGGGGTGTGATATAGCAATCACACGTAATTACCCACTCTATACCTCTCGGTAGTTAGAGTGGTTTTGCCTAATTTGGCTTTCCAAGTCCAAATGGGTATTTCACAAGACAAGTGATAGATGCTCAAGTCGGGTCTTACTATCTCTAAATTCAACCCTTTAATTGGAGCTATCAATTTCTTGAGTTCACCCCAATTCCTTGTTAGCCAAGTTTTCCTAGACTTAGTCTCTTTTTCTCAAGTAATGAATAAGTCAATTAGGCATGAATCAATGTATGGCTAAATATCACTAACCCAATCACAAACAAGCCCTAAATTAAACACCCATTAGGTACCCACACTAGGGTTGGGTCACAACCCTAGCTAAGAAATTAACTACTCATGGAGGAAATTGAAGAAACTAAAGAATAAAATAAGATTAAACTCATAATAAATAATAAAGGGAAGAAAATCCAATGTCAAAATGATAAACTATTACAAAGTTGCCCAAAGCATTGAAGGAAAAACGGCTATCTACTTTCTGATGTTAAACATAACCTAATTTTGACAAAAGAACTATTTATACCCAGCTAAAATTATTGGACAAAATTGCCCCTACGGAGGTTCTTCGACCACACAATTCTTTGTGCGGTCCGCACTTTGGTGTTGGCTTAACAGGATGGACTTTTGCGGCCGCACAATTCTTGGTTGCGGCCGCACTTCTTCAGATTCTGGGGATCGCACAATTATGAGTGCGGCCGCACTCTTGAGTTTGAGCTTTGACATGGAAGGCTTCTGCGGACCACACATTTCTGAGTGCGACTGCACTTTTGATTCTGCGGCCGCACAATAATGGTGCATTCCGCACTTCTCCATGCACTTTGTATAGAAAATCTGACAGAGAGTCTTCATAGTCTGCAGCCGCACACAATATTGTGCGGTCCGCACTTTGCTCTTTTCTTTGCTTTGTTTTAGTCCTTGTCCAAAATTACTCCTTCTTGAGTTGATTTTAATCTCTTTGGCTCATTTTCCAATAATCCTACAAGCAAGCACATTTTATTAGTTCTCGGGAATACCTTTAAGCATTTTTTAGCTAAAACGCAAGTAAAAAAGTGCGAATAAGTAGTCAAAATCCCTACTTATCAACTCCAGCAAACTTAAGCTTTTGCTTGTCCTCAAGCAAATAAGGTAGTTCCCACCTCTACAAGGGAAGATCTATTTCAGCTAGCCTAAGGTGAATCAAACACACATCAATTGGGACCAACAATTACCCACAACACTTATGAATTATCAACAAGGCAATGATTTGACTTTTCAAGTTCAATAGTTCAAATGTGACACTAGAGCATCAAGAGTTGACTTTATTCATCAAGGAAGTTCGCTCTTTCATGTAGGCCATTGTGGATCCCAAACTCCTCCTCCTCTACTCTCCGTTAGCATATCTCAAGGAAGTTCATCAAGGAAGTTCGCTCTTTCATGTAGGCCATTGTGGATCCCAAACTCCTCCTCCTCTACTCTCCGTTAGCATATCTCACTTTAGAATGTAACACTCATTCAAGGATTGTGAAAAGTTCGCTCATCTCTCTCAAAAGAATTTTACAAGTACAGCTCTAAGTACCATGTGCTTGCCCCTCATGTAAATCACCACTAATGTAAGCTCACTCGACTTGAAATCATGTAGGGCTTTTCGGGATGTAATGAAGGCTTTTGGACTAAGGTAGGATTTGTTGGAAATAGAATGGTTTCATCTTTCCTTAAGCACTCCATTTTCACCTTTTTGGCTCATACTTCGACTCTTTGAGTCATTTTCTTTTTTCTCGAGGGACTAGAGAGACATAACGTCACTCTTTCTTGGCCATGATATTCATTTTCTCCTTCTTTGTTTACTCCATGACTTTCATTTTTTCTTTGGATCCTTTGAACTCTTTACTTTATTCACTTTTTTTTCTTTTTGTTCTTTTTTTTTTACCTCCCTTTTCTTCATTTCTTTCCTCTTCTTTGTACCTTTATCACTTTGAAACTTCTCGTCTCTCCCCCAAACTTATGTTTTAGCCAATTATTTCTCAAGAATGCTAAGGAAAGATCGGGTGCCAAGAGAGGGTCATTACAAAATGGATAAAGGCTTGTAACGTGGTTATTAAATGAAAAAGGGCTTAGGCTCAAATGGGTTGACTAGGGATATCACATTGGCAGGCTATGGAAAATTTCAAATTGAATCAAGGAGAGCCTACAATCATTTCTCAAGCCAAGCCAAACTTAGAATTTCGCCTAGAAAAACATTCGGGGCAAGTTGTAGACTATTAGCACGGGTACTTGGACTTGCAACAAAAATATCACTTCTTACACAATTGGATTGTCAAAGAGGATAGAGTCAAGGGCCTACAACAACCATATTCAAGATTGAAAATCACTAATGGTTCAGCTAAACCACTCGATGATTGCTCAAGTCAACACAAGAGTCTAAAGGTCACTAATTAGAGCTATTTCTTGCCAAGAACTTGTTTTTAACCATAAGGCCGTAGGTAAATGTATTGGTACCAAGTGAAGCATGCTTGAGACCCTTTTATTCATTACTACTATTTTACTTAAACATAAAAAACACACTCAATCCCTTAAGAAGGTTGTCACGCCATCTGTCGTTGGAAAGAGCCACCCGGTCAACACAAAATCCACCTTTGAAAAGAACCGTGGCACTAAGAAAACCAAAGGCTTATTGCTCACTTAAACATAAAAAGAAGCTACCAAATAAAAAAGAAGCTATTAAAGTAAATAAGAAGCTATATGATTATGAAAAACAAACTCAAGAAGCTATGAAATAAACTACGGAAAGTAAGACAAATGAATATACAAACCGAGGGGAATAGAACATATACATCAAAAGAGAGGGAGTAATATATACATAATGAAAGGGAGAATAAAGATAAAATAAAAAGAGTATTAAATTTATTACAAACCGATGTCATATCAAAATAGACCACCCCCCTGAATAAGAACAAGCATTGTCCTCAATGCTTAATAACAATAAGAATAAGGAAGGGTAGAGAGCTAAGAGAACTCCCTATGTGGTATTAGTGTGCATGGGGTCATCAGCATCCTAGGGATCCTCCAACTGAATCTCATCGTCCTCCGGTCGGGGAATAATGGGGTTGGTGAACATCTGGAGCATCTCCTCAGCGGTGTGGGCAGCAAGGTCTGGCTCCTCAGACTGGCCGGCTGCTGTATCTGATGCCTTAGGTACTGGTGGTACCTCTGGTGCTACTGGTGCTGACTCCATCAGAAGGTCAAGTGGAATATCTCCAGCTGATGCAAGCTTGGCCACATTTGTGCGCAACCTATCCACTGATTTCTTTGATGCCTGAGATTTCCACATCTTCTTCACCTATTTACCCAACACCTCAATAGCTCTCCCGTGCTCCACCACTGTATCCATGATGGTCTTCTGATTTTCCAGGATCTTCTTCAATGTTTCCTGCACTGATGGAGGTACCTGAGGTGCTGCTGGGGTAGAGGACTGTGCTTCAACAACACTGTATATGTAAGATAGCTTTGAAGTAGCTGTCTATATCCAGTTGTTGAGACTCGCCAATGTTTGGGAGGCTCGTAGTGCAGTGAGTGGATATGTGGAAGAGGCAGGCACTAGCACTGATGTAGATGGTCTAGAAGGTGGAGGTTGTTGCATGTCAGATGTCTCCGTGGAAGGGCCGACTGCTGTGGAAGGCATGACAGCTGTAGAAGGCTCAGCAGCTAAATCTGTAATCACCACCGTTGGCTCATCAGACTGGCCACTGATGGTAGTTGCCTTACCCTTGAACTTTGGGTTTCCATGACCTTGCAAAGAGTACCATGAGAAAGGCTTTTTAGCCCGCACCTTTTGATCAAAACTCCTCGGCGCCACCTTTGCATCCGTGAGGTATTCTATGAGTGTGTTGGGGTACGTGTAGGAGCTTTCACCTTTTTGGACCACCAATGACATTTTGGCCGACATGATGGCACCCACATTTATTGGGTATCCGGCCATGATGGATTCCACCAAAACTGCTTGGGGGAGTGGAAGATTGTTTTCATTTCGGCTCGGGTCTAAACGGCTGCATACAAAAGTTTGCCACCCTTTTGCTTCAAAATTGAAGGTGGCCCGAGCAATGGGAACCCCCGCTTTGATCCACGGTGGTGGTGGTCCTAGAGCTGTCGATATCTCTGTTATTTATGCTTAGGTGGCAATAAGTGACTACTTAGTCACCCTTTACCTTGGTGGCTTCTTGCCACGTTGTTTGGGGATAATATAAGTTTTTTTATTCGCTTATTAGTTAATCGGGTAATGTCCCGTTACCCGGTAATTAACCAATTACCCGCATAATTTAAAAATACCACAAATTACTTAAAATTCTATTTATTTTTAAAATACTTCATATATACTTTATATATTATATTACCGTGGTCATATGGTACCTTGCATGGTACTAGTCCATAAATACGGGGTATTATAACTTGGACCGTATTTTATCCCAAATTGCCAATTTTCGACGAAACTCATTTTCTTCTATTTGCTTACCTTCTCTCCTTCACGAATTTACTCATCACGTGTTTGAAATAGCATACTGCTTATAATTCCAAAATAATCTCAAAATAATCTCATTCCCGGACTTACGTCGATTAACTTACATCGAAACTTTAGCATACGAAAATGCGGGATGTAACATCTCATTCCCGAGTTTTCATCAATTCACTTATGGCATATTTTCACGTACGAAAACATGGGGTGTAACATTATTCCCCCCTTTGAAACATTCGTCCTCGAATGTTGACTGATGCACTTATGCTTCTCATAAC
The DNA here is from genome assembly GCF_001879085.1 of Nicotiana attenuata. Classification (NCBI taxonomy): domain Eukaryota; kingdom Viridiplantae; phylum Streptophyta; class Magnoliopsida; order Solanales; family Solanaceae; genus Nicotiana; species Nicotiana attenuata. Next base: position 32,138,158 of record NC_031998.1, on the reverse strand, counting down.
CTATGTCTTCCGAATACTTTAGTACTCTCTTTGCCATCTAGGCAATTGTTCTATGAATAAATCCAAAGGCCAAGGGATTCCCCCCTTTAGGCCTCTTTCTCATACCACGACTTGTGGTTGGAATCCTCCCAATCTCGTAACCATTGCTACTTTCTATCATGCAGTCTGTACAACTCTGACCTTGTAAGTGCACCTATGCGACTCTTCTTTCCTTTTTCCTCCAATTTTTAGCCATTACTAAAGTTCTTCACTTGGCACTTTGCCGAACTTAGGAATGTTACCATATCTTGTTTCATAGACCTGGTTATCCTTCTGCATGATTTTACTTAGGTCATACTGTACCAGAACTTTTAATTTAATTTATCGTTACTAAGGTCTGCTTCCATTCCAGGTTACTCCCGTTGCTCATCCCATATGTATTATTCTTAAGTCGTTTAATGCTTCCTCATTACAGTTCATCTTAAGAATGACAGCCTGATCTCATCTCATACTGTTGAACTTTTATCCATCTATTGTTGATTCATCCTAATGTTGATCCATCATCTATCACTGATAACTTGACCTCTTATGTAACACTGCCTCTAGGGCTCACGTCTCATTAGAGGATATCTGAAGCAACTAGACTGATCCACTTGGGGCGATACCATGCTTCCATAATCGTATTTCATAGCATCCCAATGTGATTCACCTTACTTGGGTATTTTTCATTATCAGGGCAGCATTTCATTTATTTTTAAATGTTATTAATCTTAGACTCATTTGAGTTCATTCAGGCTATACTAAACATTCTATAACTTAGAGAAACCATTAGCTCTCTTGTTCTCATGGGCTTAATCCCGATGACTTATATATTCTCGTCACCTTCTCATTCGCCCTTTCTTATCCTTACTCCTGCCTTCCTAGAACTCTGTCGATTTACTATACTTTAGCTCGGGACTTCCACATATCTATTTATACTACTCACAACCTTCCTTCAACTTGTTTGCACCATAGATTTCCTTGTACTATTCCGAAACAGCAAGCGAGACATCAAGTCGTCTCTATCTCTTCTTTATTCTCTTAAATATTCCTCTTGGTACCTAGAAACAATAGGCTGGAAGATACGCCACTGACGACGCTGCTATCTATCCTGGATACTGAATCCCAGCGCTTCTAGTATTTTACCTGAAGTGTGGACAACTCTCATCCTTCTATACTTGAGTATTTCGTACGTTGTTCACCTTTACCTTACTTACATTAAAATATCACCTCACATTCTTCTATCTCTCTTTCATAACCTCCCTCCTACATAGGTATAAATCACATCTACCATTTGAAGCTCTATTATAGTACTTGCACCTATGGTGCCTATACAATCCGGTGGGAGCTCCATACTGAATTCTTATGAGGCTGGTATTTTTCTAACCGGCTTTATCGTAGAGCTGTTATAGAATATGGTTGTTGTGCTATCCCTCTTGCACCTCTAATATTAAGAGTGATTCTGCTATGTTCTTAATCATGATTACTATAACTTCTGGGCCCAATAATCGGATTCCTGATTTACTTCGTTAATGTAACTCTTTAGTTTCCTCTTCCCTCTGATCAACCTTTGTGTAGGCTTAAGCTATCTTTCGATCTGCAGCTCATGGTATTAGTTATTACTTTAGCCTTTCATGGGCACTATGGAATATCCATGATACAATCTTCTAGCAATTCAATTCTTTGTCTATGACCTAGACTCATTTTTTTCTTTTAACTTATACCGAAGTCTTCTACGGCTATATGATTATTAACATATATGTATACTCCGAAATCGCAAGTGCGTTCATAACGTAACTAACTCTGGATTAATGGTCGAAGAATTCCTTTCGTTCCTTCTCAACTTCCTTTAAACGTAAGCTATTACTTTTCCTGGTCTTTTTCCCTCGTTGTTGCGTGCACACTTAGCTTATCTTAGTGCCCACATATATTGGAATTCCATACAACTCATATGATCATGAATATTACTTTTAATTTTACTTCCCGTTCATTAGCCACGGTAGGTGCCACTTTCCTTTGGAGTGCTTACAATGTTGTTGTGAGACTGTTGTTACACGACCATTTCCTCTTTAGGTCATTGTGCTCAGGTTGAAGCCTCCTTCCTTATTTCTTCAGCTAGTCTTTCATTGTAGTACTTAGGGAGAACCCTTGAATTTTGTAAAGCCATGAGCTTATTACGGACCTCTTGATGTCCTTCCTTGCCTATTATCGTCCGTAGTTGCTCACCTCCGTGCCCTTGTGCTTGTAGGGTTCCTTCTGAACTGATATTTTGACTGCCTTCCCAATGGAACTTTCTTTCATCCCCATAACACTCATACGGTACCTTTAACTACCCCGACTCCTATTTGAATATATCTCAAGTATTATAATGACATTATTGCGAGGCTGAATTCTCCATGTTAGGGTTTACTACATTTATCTTGCATGATTTGCTGATTTGTCTTTATCCTCTTATCTAGCCATAACTGGGCTCTTCCTGAGTCAACTACTAACTACTCGTTGGCCCATTTTTATATCGATATTTTGCGTAATCTTTCTTGGGTTATTCCTTTTGTCTTAACTTACCTCTCGCATTGACTCCTTATTTATCAAAAACATCCCGGGTTGGAACCCTTACTTCATTTCCTTGACGTCATGCTTGCATAATGTTCTAGAACCGTAGTATATCTGTAGGATTTGGATAAGTGCAATCTCATCCCTTTCTCATTTTTATCGCATTCTTCCTTTATCATTCCATATTCCTCCCTTTAGGAAAGTACTAAGACTTGAAGCTATGATGACCTGCCTATAGATGTTTTTCCTCTTCATCTTTGGTGTCCTTTCACATCATCAATGACCCTTACTCGCCTTGCGATAATCCTTCTGTACCAAGGATAACAAAGTTCCTCACTCGCGATGGTGACACTTAGTGTAACTGGCACATACAGTCCCTTAAGCTTAACTTTGCTCATATTGCTTGCTTTAGGGAGGCGTCTCCCTGAATGACCATTCTCTAAATTTCTCATGAATCTTCTTCTATTGTCCATTCTATTATCGCTGGAACGAAATATGAAATTTTCATGATGTTGACCATTACCAAATTATTCAGTCCCTAATTCATGTTTAGTTTATCTTGTTCACCAGTCCATACTAATTTCTATTACTCCGAGGTCTAACTTTTCCTTCTGTTAACCATGTTAGATTTGTGAAATTATTTCTCGAAATGAGGATGTGACTGTATGGCCTATGCTCTTTTGTTGTCTTAACGCCCATCACCTCTCGTTTCTTTCTTCATTTGATTATAGATTCTATAACACTCTATCGTTGCCATCCATGTATCACATCTCACTCATAATGCTTCAATATCCCTCTTTGTACTTACCTGCTAATATTTCTACCTATCACTTTATTCTGAAAACTTTAACAAGACATTCTTTCGCTTTTGCCTCCCCTTGTTCCATCTACTGGATCTTCGGGCTGCCTAACATTCTCCCTTTACTAGGGAGTGGATCCATATTAAGATACTATTTATCCCTTCCAGGTTTTCCGTGCCTATCTTTGTAGTATTCATATCAAGCTGTACTATTTTAGAGTGCACCATCTGGGTGTCTTACAATGTGATCTATTAGCACCTTTGTAATATTCTTCGGAAATGTCAACTAACGCAACCAATTCATCCATATTTTAATTTGGGTTACTCTAACCCCAGCCAGATCCTGATATCTCGTCCTTTTCTTATACTACTTTTGTCGACCCCCTTGGGGTATAACTGGAATGGGTGTGACTAATTGTACATACCTCTGTTACTATTGAAGGTAACTCAAAATGATTATATCTCTCTGCCTGAGTTGAAAATACTGATAATTTTCATTAACTGAGTACCTCTTACCCTTTTTCACCTTGCTTCTTTTACTTGCTGGAACTTATGTCTACTTTTTGATTCTCTTATTCTTTTTTACCATAAGAGTGGATAGATATCTCTGCCTTAGGGATCCTTATCAAGAAGCTTACACATCTTAGTATCCACATGTTCTACTGGAGACCTTATATTTACTTATCATAACCATGATGCAAATCAAGTTCCTCTTACTCAATTCATCCACAGCCATATTTAATCCCCTACCAACCGTCTTTCTAGATGTAAGTATCATTGTATTAGGAATATAATAGAATTTAGGAATTTGAATTCTTACAAGAGAGCTCTACCACACGATCTAGAGTAAGAAGAAAGAGTGACAGTCCTAAATGCCCTATAGCCTCCTGCTTATAAGTGTGGTGCACGATACACCCATAAACAAGACTTTAATAGACACGGCTTATAGACTCCTTAGGACAGAACTACTCTGGTACCACTTTTGTCACGCCCCGAGCTCGGGGGCGAGACCGGCACCTAGTGCCTCATCTATCCTTGCGTACCACTTGCGACTAAGAGACTCTGAACATGTGATGTCATACTTTGGCCATGGGCCAATTGCAAGACAACTGCGAATGCTGACTAAATATCAACATAAAGCTGGCCCGACAATGCCATCGTAATTATTGCAGCTGACAAACCAACTAAATATACATATAGGGTCTACAAGCCCAACATATTGCACTAACTAACAGGATATGTCTACAAGCCTCTACTGGTGGATACACTGTGATCGAAATAGCTCCCTGACCTATTCATACCATATATACATATATACATTAAGATGTACATAAAGCTCTAGACCCGACAACTCCGAAAGGCATGGAGCTTACCGATCAAGCTGAACTCGGGCAACTTAATGAGGAGGTCTATCTGCCTGTCTGTCTGAACCTGCACGTATGAAATGCAGCGCCCCCAGAAAAGGGACGTCAGTACAATATAATGTACTGAGTATGTAAGGCAATATACTGAAAGCTGAAATTGAACTGATAATATAATAACTACAAGTAACTGGAAGCCAAAGATAATCTGAAGATATACTTACCTGCTGACACCTACTCAATTCTCTCAATATAGTAAGTAAAATAGATGTCCGGCCCTATAAGGCTCGGTATATATATATAACTGCTCTGCCGTAGTAGGCTCGCTCATAGGCGCTCGGCCATACTAGGCTATGTATCTCAACCAACTAGGCTCGCTCATATGCGCTCGGCCACAGTAGGATCGTCATATAACTTACCATCTGATCAGAGGTTGCCCAATAGGGGCCTGCCCATCGATTATAGCTCGATGGTAATGAAAATACTTTTAATACTGTATATATGTAAATTCTCTGCTCTCGTGACTGGAAGAAGAAAACACTTAATTGAATATGAAGTCCCAATAAGTAAAATATTGTAACTTACAAAACTAGGAAAATATACGTAAATTCCGGGACATGAATTTTTCTTTATGCCTCGTTATCAAACTTGTGTAATTACGGAATCAAACGAAATGAAGGAAGAACTTAGCCTTAACATACTTGGAGTAGGAAAAACTCCGTATAATATTTCTTAGAATTCCAAAAATCGGATTAAGCTTCTGCTTTTGTTGAAATTCTTAAACGAAAGTTTCTTCTGCTTCGTTGGAATTCTTGAATGAAATTTTTAAGCCTCTATCTTTGAATCATTCAACCAAGAAAGATGAATGTTACTTTAGGATAGTAACGTTCTTAGTTTCCTTGAAGTATTGCGGGGAAAATGTTTTCTGGTTCTTTGAAATCTTGAAAGAATAACACTTCTTGGATTCATTTAGTTCATTTTGGATCTTAGCAGATTATTTAGTTAGCCACCAATTCTTATTTATGCCTAGGTGGCAATAAGTGACTACTTAGTCACCCTTTACCTTGGTGGCTTCTTGCCACATTGTTTGGGGATAATTATTAAGTTTTTTTATCCACTTATTAGTTAATCGGGTAATGTCCCGTTATCCGGTAATTAATCAATTACCTGCATAATTTAAAAAATATCACAAATTACTTAAAATTCTATTTATTTTTAAAATACTTCATATATACTTTATATATTATACTACCGTGGTCATATGGTACCTTGCATGGGACTAGTCCATAAATACGGGATATTATAACTTGGACCGTATTTTATCCCAAATTGTCAATTTTCGACGAAACTCATTTTCTTTTGTTTGCTTACCTTATCCCCTTCACGAATTTACTCATCACATGTTTGAAATAGCATACTGCTTATAATTCCAAAATATCTCAAAATAATCTCATTCTCGGACTTGCTTTGATTAACTTACGTCGAAACTTTAGCATACGAAAATGCGGGATGTAACATCTCATTCCCGAGTTTTCATCAATTCATTTATGGCGTATTTTCACGTTCGAAAACATGGGGTGTAACAGGAGAAGTCCATGAACTATCGGAAATGGGGTAAATAACCCCGGCATCCAACCACTTTATGATCTCCTTTTTGACCACCTATTGCGTTGCTTCATTAAGCCTCCTTTGATGTTCAACGGAGGGTTTGGCACCCTCCTCCAAAAAAATCTTGTACAATCAAAAGGCGGGGCTTATACCCCGAATATCTTCCAATGTCAATCCTATAGCTTTCTTCCTCTTTTGTAGCACCGCCAATGTGGAGTCTATCTGCATATTAGTCAAACAAGAGGAAAGAATAACTGGTAAAGTAGAAAAAGGGCCAAGGAATTCATACCTGAGATGTGGGGGAAATAGATTTAACTCCAAGGTGGGGGGCTCTTCGATTGAGGGCTTTGTTAGAGGAGTTTTCCGGTTTTCAAGATCCAAGGATAACTTGCGGGGTTCATAAGTGTACGACCCCCTTCCTTGCAAATCATTCGCACATTCCACATAGCCATCCTTCTCCTCATCATCATAAAGGTTGAGCAAAATGGCCTCCAAAGTATCCACATTTTAATTGTGGCACTCGCATCATCAATAATCACACCGGTCACCAAGTCGACGAACGAACAAACTTCATTGCTATTTGGTTGCTCATAGATTTGCACACATGGAAGACCACCTTTTCATCACCCAACCGGAAGGTGAGCTCACCGGCTTCCACATCAACAAGAGCCTTCCCCGGAGCAAGGAAAGGTCTACCCAAAATAATAGGCACCTCATAGTCCACTTCACAATCAAGAATCACAAAGTCTGCCAGGAGGATGAACTTGTCAACACAAACCAACAAATAACCAATAATACCCAATGGTCTCTTCATAGTACGATCCGCCATTTGTAACCTCATGGATGTGGGTCTTGGTTTCCCAATTCCCAAAGTTTTGAACACTGAATAGGGCATCAAGTTGATACTTTTCCCAAGATCACATAAAGCTTCGGCAAAGTCGGTGCTTCCAATGGTACAAGGGATTGTGAAAGCCTCTGAATCTTCCAATTTAGGAGCCATTGAGTGCACAATTGCACTCACTTGATGTGTCTTCTTTATAGTCTCACAATTCATCAACCTCTTCTTGGTCACCAAGTCCTTCATGAACTTTGCATAGCCCGACATTTGCTCCAAGGCCTTAACCAATGGTACATTAATAGACAAACTCTTCATCATGTCAATAAACTTCTTGAATTGGTTCTCGCTATTTCGCTTGGCAAGCCTTTGAGGGTATGGAGGAGGAGTCCTTGGCATTGGTGCCTTAGCCTTTGGCACTACCGGTTATGGTATGTTAACAATGTGCTCCCTAGACGGGTTCAATTCTTCTTGAATCTCCTCCACATTGTCTTCAATATCAATTCTCACCTCATCATTTGCTTGCTCTTCATTGCTTGGCATCTCATCTTCATGTACCAATTGTTCCTCATTCACAATGTTCTTTTGATTTGAGGTGGTTGCATCTCCACTTTTTCCACTCCTTGTAGTCACGGCCATGGCATGTCCCATGTTGTCCCCCCCCCCCCGGTCCGGTCACCGTACGTCACTCGTTAGNTCCCGTGTTGTTCCCACCCTCCGGGTTCACCACCGTATCACTTGGTAGTGCCCCCTTAGGTCGAGTGTTCAAAGCTTGCGAGATTTGGCCCAATTGAACTTTCAAATTGCGAATAGAAGTGTTGTGAGAGCTAGTTGAGCATCGGAGTCGGCATTCTTCTCCATCATTTTCTTAAACATGTTATCGATTCGTCCCATCGCATTGTTGGAAGAGATCGGACCTTGAGAAGGATAAGGAGGCGGGTTGATCGGTTACATCCGGGGCCTTTGAAAACCCGACCCCCGGTTGTTGTTGTTGTTGTTCCACCCTCCTTGGTTGTTACCTCCCCAATAGCCTTGATTGTTGCCACTCCAATTGCATATTTTGACCATTCCAATTTCCTTGATTGCCTTGATTGTTCTAATTCCCTTAGTTGTTTTGATTGTTCCAACCACCTTGATTGCTTGAATTCCAATTTCCTTGATTTCCTTTGGTCGCCATTGTAGTTAACTTGGGCCTTGATTGTTGTTTCTTTGCCCTTGGAATTCGTTCACATATTGTACTTCCTCCTCTTGCTCATTTTATTGTCCATCTTGATCAAATCCACTATCATCTTGCTCATAATTTTCAACACGGTTTTGCACTTGAGGACCCTTTTACCTTATCTTGTTTACCATCATACTAACTCCCTCCATCGCATTTACTTGCTTGGGACATGCACTTATTGAAGTTGAGCTTTGGCTAGTTGATTCATTGTGTGACAACTCGGCAATTGCTTGCCCATGATCATGTAATTCTTTATGCAAGTGAATCACATTTGGATCACCTTGAGGAATGTTTGCTCTACTTTGCCATGCCGATGAAGTATCCTCCATTTCATCTAATATCTCACAAGCTTCCGCATATGGCGTTGTCATGAAATTTCCACCGGCAAGATGGTTGACCATGCGTTGATTGGTAGTGTTGATCCCCCTATAGAAAGTTTGTTGAATCATAGCCTCCGCCATGTCATTACTGGGGCGCTCTTTGACCATTGTTCGGTATCTCTTCCATATCTCATGCAACGGCTCGTTGGGTTCTTGTTTGAAAGCTAGAATCTCATCCCTAAGAGTTGCCATATGCCCAGGAGAAAAGAAATGGAAATGAATTTCTCGGCCAATTCATCACATGTATGGATCGAATGATTTGGCAACCTTTCTAACCAATCCAAGGCCTTCCCCCGTAGAGAGAAAGGGAATAGCCTCAACCATAAAGCATCCTCGGAGACATTGGTCTGTTTACTCCCCCAGCAAGTGTCAACAAACCCTTTCAAGTGCTTATATGCATTTTGACTCGGAGCCCCGGTGAAGAATCCCCGTTGTTCTCATAGTGTAAGCATAACATTTGTGATTTGAAAGTTTCCTGCCCTAATGCGGGGTGGGACAATAGCACTTGCGTATCCTTCATTCGGCAACACCCGGTGTGCCACCGCTCTTGGAGGAGGTGGGAGTGGACATGAACATTTTCATGAGGCGGGCGGCCTCGTCTATTTGCTTGAGGTTCAAGAGGAGCCTCATCAACTTGGTCATCATCCATGCCCCCCCCCCCAATAGCACGTTTCCAAGAGGATCATTGTTGTTGAGAGCCATCGTATCACCTACAATTGTTTCACAAAGAGATTAGTAACCGGAAGGAAAGAAGATAAATCACACACAAAACCAATATATAGCTAAATCCGTTTTAAGCTCCCCGGCAACGGCACCAAAAATTGATGTCGCCCAAATTCACATCACTAATTAGGATTGTGAAGCGCTCGATGCAATCATAATTACCCAACGAGAGTCGGGGTCGATTCCACAGAGAGCTTATGGATTAGGTATATATCTAGACTAAGCGTATGATGTGCCCAAAATGCACTTCCACATATTTTGTTGTTTCCAAAATGCACTTCCACATATTTTGTTGTTTCTTTCTACTTCTAATGTTTATGCTAATGTTTGTAAATGATAATCTAGAGAACAATATTTTTGGTATTGTTGTTTTTCAAGTTGATAAAAGATTAGGGTCGTGACTTCCACCTAGGTGGTTACCTAACGGGTTGTGCGTTGTAGGGCAAGTTTGATTTATCGGGGTGTAATATAGCAATCACACGTAATTACCCACTCTATACCTCTCGGTAGTTAGAGTGGTTTTGCCTAATTTGGCTTTCCAAGTCCAAATGGGTATTTCACGAGACAAGTGATAGATGCTCAAGTCGGGTCTTACTATCTCTAGATTCAACCCTTTAATTGGGGCTATCAATTTCTTGAGTTCATCCCAATTCCTTGTTAGCCAAGTTTTCCTAGACTTAGTCTCTCTTTCTCAAGTAATGACTAAGTCAATTAGGCATGAATCAATGTTTGGCTAAATATCACTAACCCAATCACAAACAAGCCCTAAATTAAACACCCATTAGGTACCCACACTAGGGTTGGGTCACAACCCTAACTAAGAAATTAGCTACTCATGGAGGAAATTGAAGAAACTAAAGAAGCAAATAAGATTAAACTCATAATAAATAAAAAAGGAAAGAAAATCCAATGTCAAAATGATAAACTATTACAAAGTTTCCCAAAGCATTAAAAGAAAAACGGCTATCTACTTTCTAATGTTCAAACTTAACCTAATTTTGACAAAAAGAACTATTTATACCCAGCTGAAATTATTGGACAAAATTGCCCCTACGGAGGTTCTGCGACCGCACAATTCTGTGTGCGGCCCGCACTTTGGTGTTGGCTTGACAGGATGGACTTTTGCAGCAGCACAATTCTGGGTTGCGGCCGAACTTCTTCAAATTCTACGGACCGCACAATTATGAGTACGGCCGCACTCTTGAGTTTGAGCTTTGACATGGAAGGCTTCTGCGGACCGCACATTTCTTAGTACGATCGCACTTTTGATTTTGCGGCCGCACAATAATGGTGCAGTCCACACAATAATAGTGCGGTCCGCACTTCTTCATGGACCAAAATCACATCTCTCTGAACCTCATCTTCTGCGGCCGCACTATAGTTGTGCGGTCCGCACTTTGTATTAAATTCCGATAGAGGAGTCTTCATAGTCTGTGGCCGCACACAATATTGTGCGATCCGCACTTTGCTCTTTTTTTTTTTTTCTGTTTTAGTCCTTGTCCAAAATTACTCGTTCTTGAGTTGATTTTCATCTATTTTCCGATAATCCTGCAAATAAGCACATTTTATCAGTTCTCGGGAATACCTTTAAGCATTTTTGAGCTAAAACGCAAGTAAAAGAGTGCAAATAAGTAGTCAAAATTTACTTATCAATAAGCCCGAGTACGTACTCATCACCTCACGTACACGGATTTCACATGACACAAATTAGCACAAATGACTAAAATCCTTAGGGGTAGTTACCCCACACAAAGTTAGGCGAAATACTTACCTCAAAAAAGCTAAATCAATACTCTAAAATGACCATCTCGTGCGAAACAACCTCTAGACGGCTCGAATCTAGCCAAAATAACTCAAAAACATCAAATAATGCCTAAGTAAACAATCCCGAATGATAAAGGTCGAATCTTTACTCGTTTACTCAAAGTCAACTAAAAAGTCAAACTCGAGTCCGCACCTCGGAACCCGATAAAACTCATAAAATCTGACAAACCCATTCAATTACGAGTCCAACCATATTAATTTCACTCAAATCCGACTCCGAATTGATGTTCAAAACTCAAAAATTTACTTTAGGAAAGTTTAGACAAAAACCCCCCAAGTTCTCTTTAAAATTCATAATTCAAATTCCAAAATCAAAGATAGATTCATGAAATATAATCAAAACCAAGTAGAAAATACTTACGCCAATCCATGTGGTGAAAACCGCCTCCAAAGTTGCCCAAATATGAGCTCCATAGCTCAAAGTATGATAAAATGACAAAGACTTTTGAAATAGAGTACTTTAAACACTGCTCCAGAGCTACGCTTCGCGATCGCAATCACCAAGTCGTGATCGCAATTCAAAAATTTTCTAGCACACATTTTACCTTTCGCGATCGCGATGAACAAATCCCGTTTACCCTTCCCAAACTCTTCTCAGACAGCCTGTAGTTTAGCTGCTATAACGTTTTGCACAAAACTCTATATGACAAATGGTTTGATTTTTGAAAACTAGACACAAAGAGCTATAACTTTTGTTTTGGATCATCTCCAAATTCCTTATGGATTGGAAGATATAAGCTTTCAAAGTCGGGTCAGTGACAACAGAATTTTTCTCATGATCGTGAAAAGCCTTACACGATCGCGATTCACAGTGCCCAAACAACAAGTTTGCTCTTCGTGAACGCGACCAAAGTCCGCGATCGCGATGCACACCCCTGTGGCCAAAAGCCAGCAACTAACAATGGCCTAGAAATTATCCGAAATCACTACAAAACTCACCCGAGCCCCTCGGACCCAGTCCGAACATACCAACAAGTCCCAAAACATATTACCGACCTACTCAAGCCCTCAAATTACATCAAACAACATCAAAACTACGAATCACACCTCAAATTGAACTTAATGAACTTTTAACTTCTACAACTCGCACCGAATCATATCAAATCAACTAGGAATGACGTCAAAATTTGCTTGCAAGTCCCAAATGACATAATAGAGCTATTCCAACTCCTGGATTCTCAATCCGAACCCGATATAAATAAAGTCGACTTCCGGTCAAACTTATGAACATTGCAAGCCTTCAAATTTCTAACTTTCACGAAAATGCATCAAATCAACCTACCTACCTTCAAATCCAAATCCAGACATAAGCCTAAGTCCAAAATTACCTTACAAAGCTATTGGAATCATCAAAACACCATTTCGGAGTTGTATACACAAAAGTCAAACTCCGATCAACTCTTACCGCATAAGCTTCTAAAATAAGAATCATCCGAAAATAGAACCCGACCACACACGCAAGTCACAATACATAATAAAAAACTACTCGAGATCTTAAGCCACCGAACGAGGCGCTCTCAAAACAACCTATCAGGTCGTTACATCAACTCCCGGTCAAACTTATGAACATTCCAAACCTGCAAATTTCAAACATTTGCCAAAATGCATCAAATGAACCTACGGACCTCCAAATCCAAATTCAGACATACGCCTAAGTCCAAAATCATCATACGAAGCTATTGGAATCATCTAAATACCATTCCAAAGTCATCTACACAAAAGTCAAACTCCGGTCAACTCTTACTACTTAAGCTTCTAAATAAGGATTATCCTTCCATATCAATCCCGAATCATCCGAAAATCGAATCCGACCACACACGCAAGTCACAATACGTAATAAGAAGCTACTTGAAACCTTCATCCACTGAACATGACGCTAATTCTCAAAATGACCAGTCGGATCGTTATATTAAATCCTGAATTTTTGTACTTCTCTCTTTTGATTGGGCAACCCCATATTTGGATTTATATATTCAGGAATCCACTCATTTTTTGCCTGGAAGTATGCTTCTTAAACATACGGGGTTCAAGAATAGTATCTTGGTGATATGAAATGAAGGACTGAAGAAGGTAAATGATTATATAAAAAAAAAAAAACTAAGAAGAGAGCTCGCTCAAGAGTGGCCTTTTTCCTCTTTTCTTTCTTCATGTCAATTAATTATGTGTAATTATAGTGTTAGTAACTGCCTTGATTTGTGAAGTAGTTTCAAATATGACAAATTTAAGATGAGATTATAAAAATTAAAAGTAACTTGATAATATTTTGTTTGCACATGTTCCATTACTTTTTTTTCATGTTCCCATTGCTTAGTGACTCAGTTATGACACATTAAAGTTTTTTGTTCTGCCTATCGAAGTTCCTTCAAAGACTTTTGGTTGTAATTTGGTTATTATTGAAGCTGGTGTTGGTGGTTATGATGTTGCTCTTTATGTCGTTAAGAAAATAAGCCACTCTTTTGTAATCATGTGGTTAAATATAGGTTCTCGTTGACTATTGTTATGCTCGTTGTCAAGAAAGTAAACCACCTGCAGAGGAACTCCATAATAAGCGATATGATGGATAGTTTGTGCTGATACTTTTTGCTCTTTCTTTTGTTAATTCTGCTTCCTTTCTGTTGTTCTTGAATCAGTAGGCATTGTTGAGAAGAGATTGTTATATTTAGTAATTACCCAAAATATAGGTATTGTCCTTAAAATTAGGTATTGTCTTTATTGCTATCTGCTAATTGCCTATTCTCTTGATTAGAACTGTAAATCTTATTATATGTATCAACTCATTTACTTCTCAGAGAGAAAAGGTTAAAAGTTTTATTGTTTACTAACTGATATAAAATAAGATGTAAAGTTAGCCTTTTGTTTTGTTTCAGAGTTCCATGCATAGAGATTAAGAAGAAAAAGCCGTTGAAATTCCAAGTCCCCCTTCAAGCGCGCGCCTTAGTTTTTCCATTGCTTTAGTCCGACAACTTATCGATGCTGGTATAGCCCATGCTTTTGGCTTTTCATGGCCGCCTCCATATGTGCTAACATGTTATATTTTTTTTCCAATTAGCATTTGGATTTGGTGTTGTTTTCCGTCTACATTCTGCCATGTTTTAGTTGTTTGATTAAGGACCTAAATTGTTGACTCTAGCCATGTGCTCTATTTGAAAGGAGTCAGTGATATTGTACCATAATGTCACCTATATATGGAAGATCTTAAAGAAACATCTCGCTAGGTGGTAAGCCAACCTGCTATCATAAAAGGAAAGTGAGGTCTCTAGCTCCATTGGCTGGTGAGTCCTCATGATCTCTTTGACTTTACTACTTTTTGTACCATTAATATGTTCGATTAATGTTATTCTTGAATTACCTTGATAAATTTCTATTCATGAGCTATCTTGGTAAGAAAATTTTATGATTAGCCTATCTTTTGAGATACCATAATGAAATTTCTTGGTGACTTAGCAAGCTTTCAAAGATTTTGGGCTTTGTTTGTTTATGGGCATTCGTCAAGTTTTGACATTTTGGGTGTCGAGCCATCGAGTGGTTAACTTGGGAGGCCCAAGGTGAAATTCTTGTTGAATGCAAACATTTAAGGAGTTCTTGAATTCTGCCTATGTAATTAATCATGATTGGGGACTCGATTGTCCTGTATTTTAAGCTTCATGTTTTCGTCCATTACAACCTTATAAGTTGAGAAAGAGTTATACGTTGTTGTGGTCTCGGCCTTAGGAACTAACACTCTCTGATTTTGTTTGGTTTTCACTTTATGGTTTCTGAAACTTCTATGATGTTTGCTCTTCTTTAAAATTGTTTTAGCTAAAGTGGTAATTTTGAAACAAAAAACCAAAAAACTTTAAAGCGAAAGCTTAAAAAAGGAGCAATCGGAACAAAATACAGTTGAAGAGAAAAAAAGTGGTTGCTAATTTGTGAACAAGTAATTCTCCTTCAAATTTGAATGTAGTCAAGTTAATTTGACTTAATATTATGTATACTTGTACTCAAACTATATTAACTTTAAAATGATGTAATATTTTTTAGACGATCATTTTTTTCGTATAACTTAATCAACTAATCATGAGATTGATGTGCCTCCATAAGAGAAGTAGTGGAATATTTTTTGGTTGGTTGTTTCAGATCTTAAAGAAGATATGGATCCAGTTAGTTCATATAAATAAATAAAAAAAGATTCATGTTCCTTGTTTAACATTGGATGATATGGAAAAAAGATAATGAGTGGTGATTGGGTTTTGTCTTACACAATGGGATATCAAAATAGCAGAAGATTACTACTAAAACTAAGTACCAAATATCTAATAATAAACGTCTCTATCATCAATTGTTAATATTTTACAGTTCAACAAAGCTGTAAGAAACCTATAAGGCACTAATTGCAGCAATAGTTAAGGTTATTAGCCTCTTCTATATAAATTTACAAATGCATACTAACATCTTAAAAAATCTTTTTTGCATTGCCGAGTTCGAATTAATTTATCATCATTCTTTTATATGATCTGCAATTAAGAATATCTTAGCATTTGAGTTCAAGTGGTTATGGGCGTTATATCTTGCTCAATCTATATATAGCCATGAAGTGAATCAGTTATAACACATATTGCTTTCAATATATTCCTAATGCCAATTAAAAAGTACATCTTCTTTAAAAAAATTATAGAGAAACATGCCTTTTTTTGTTTTGCTAGCATGAGTGTTGAATTTGCTATAGACCACCATTTTAATATCACTTTACGCTTTTGTGGTAGATTATGACTTTATGACTATTTAGGCACTATTTATGAATGAAGTGATCCTTTATGCCTCCTTAACAGACGAATTAAATCCTTTCAGTTTATTGCAATAATTGGAGAATATTGTATGGGTTAAAATCTGACTTCGGCACAAAGAGGTATTATTAGAAGTAATTTAGTCGAGGTCGACTAACGACCGATGGATTCACCGCCGAACAGTCAATCATGGCCGAGGTCGAATGCCAAGAACAGTAATAACGACTAGTTTTGTAATAGGATCTTTAGGAGAATATTCACTGAATATTCTCTGTACTTGTACTTTTAGGGTTGATTAGGGGCATATCCCATATAAATAGGAAGAGAGATAAGGTGAAAGGCATGTATTATTGATCCTGATAAGAACTCTCTTGAAAAGCAAACTCTCTAGATAAATACAAACGCTATCTTTCTAAAGAGATTCGTTTTGTTGATTATTCTATACTTTTCACATCAGATCCGAGAAAGTCTCCAATATTCTCATAGTTATTTGTCATACATAATTGTCAGAAAGAAGAATCATCCATCTCATTCAATATTGGGTGAATCGTTCTCCTTATTTACATTTAGTGCCATTTATTGTTATTTAATGCTTGCTATTCTCATCCCATTATTGACCTTGAATATTTGATACATATTGCACTAAATCTATTTCGAGACTATCATACATAATCCACATCGGCCGATTTTAGATCTAAGGTTATTATCTTTAACAAGGATTAACCCCTTATCTTTTTAATTAATTAGTTTAACCAAAGGTTCATATTTTTTGTCAAATAATTTGGCGCCGTCTGTGGGGATTTCCTAGTTAAAATTCTAGTTTCCTCTAGATCTACAACTAACAAAAAAAAAAAAAGAGAAAACGCAAAACCCTACACTTTCTTGTGCACACAGATCTAACTTGGCAGGAAATGGAGAAGAAATAATGAAGGCAGTAGTCAACCTCACCGCCAACCTCTTAAACACCATCAATGAAGTATCTGAAATAAAGGGTGAAGATATAACACCAAATGCCTCTCCCAGGCAAAGTGGATCACCCCTTCTGCATGGTAGTATCACAACGTCCCACGGTAGAGGAGCCTCCACGTCCGCAACAGAAGAGGTGCCACCGGCGGTGAAGAAGCTGATCGAAGCTTGGCTGATGAATACATTGACCAACATCCTTGAGAATCCCACTCAAAGAGCGATCGGAGAGGGTGCAGGGACCTGCATTGCACCAATAACAGTTGAGCGGCACGTCCCTCCTCCTCCTACAATATGTATCACTTAAAATGTTAATAATGCTGGTGAAGACACCCTCACAACCATTTTAAGGAAAATGGAAGAAATGGAAAATGAAAACAAAATGCTCCGAGACCAAATGAAAGAGCATCAAGAAAGGGTAGATAAAATACCGGGCACCCTAAAACTCTTACCTAAAAGAGACGCCGACCGGTTTGTCGAGCAGCTGTACGGTGATGAAGCCGCACAAAATGCCATACCTAAAACCTTCAAAATTCCGCCGTACTATCACGACCCAAACCAATGGTCCATGATGAGTGCCCGAGTCCTATCTGTCGAACATCCTAAAGCATGTATCTAAGATATAAACATGAATAACATTTGCTGAATTACGAGAATAACATATGTGAAGGAAACCTGTCCAAAAGACATATATACATACACGTGTAAAATACATAGGGCGAGCCGACAAGGCTGCTATAGACAACTATATACCCAAAATCGGAAGCCGACAAGGCCACATACTACCCAGATATACATGACTGTCTACAGACCTCTAACAGAATATAAATCTGTACAAGGACGGGACTGGGCCTCGTCATACCCATATATATAGACAAACATATCGTACCAAAATCCAAAGCAACTCCAGATCAAATGGAGCACACCAACTCTCGCTAATCAAGGATCCTAAGAAGGGGGACCGTCTGCTTGTCTACCTGCACCTGTAGGCATGAAACGCATGCCCCGAAAAATAGGGCGCCAGTACGAATAATGTACTGAGTATGTAAGGCAATAAAATCAGTAGATAACGGATATAGATGAAACATGGAATGAAGAATTCCGCCTGTAAGTCTAAATATCATTGTAAATCTTGAAACATTTATAATATCATGCACGTGCCTATATATGTTGTGTCATGCATAGGTATAGGTGTACATAACATCATCAAGCCTCTGAGGGCACCCCAACATATCATCTCGGCCATTGTGGGCAAAATCATCAACATATACTAGCTGATCAGGTGGTGGTGCGTATATAATGCCGTAACCTTTTCCAATATCCCATATACATTATATACATATATATACGCGTATATAACATCATCTAATCATGGGTCAATGTACATGAATAAATGAATGCAATGCATGAGAAGTACGTCAATAAAATCTCTCGGAACGTTATACGACCATTATGCCTCTGATTAATATCATGAAATAAACTTTATCAACTTACGTATTTTCTGAGACCCATGAACAAACGATAGATTAATAAGACATATGAGAATCAAGAACATAGGCACCTCTAGTAATTATGAAAGTTGTGCATTTGCTCGTTTATGAAAGTTGTGCATTTGCTCGTTTCGTTTGTACCATATGGATAATGCCAAAAGAAAGAAGAGATAACCTTAACGTACCTGAGCCGGTTCTCTGGACAATCCTTCTAACATATGACAATTGCGACAAAACTCGTGACGGCAAGATCGGAGTAGTGAAAAAATCCGTATGATATTCTTGATAAAGACTGCACTGTACTCCCTTATAATTGCAAAATCTCACGTTGCTTAAGATTCTATGAAATCTTGTTGAATTGCTATGAAATCTTGTTGAAGATGATATGAAAATCTCACGTTACTTATCACATATGCATCTCTCTTTTAAGTTAGAGATGACTTATGTTAGAATGAATGTGGTCCCCGCATACTAATGACTAAGCTACATTTTTTACTTAAATGTGCCCCCTCTCAATTATAATTAAAGACTCATCATTTTGAAATGGGGGGAGGGGGGGCTACCACATTTAAGTCTTATCCAAAGCCTTAATTAAGCACCCACTAATCCTTAATTAACTACGTAATCTCCCATTATCCAATAATTAACCAATTACCCACATAATTAAGAATTATCTCAAATTACTTAAAATACTACTCACTTAACACGCTTTATGTACCCTACTATCATGGTCATGGGGTACCTTGTATGGCACTAGTCCATAAATACCAGGTAGTATAGCTCGAACCGTATTTTATCCCAAATCGACAATCTTCAATGAAACACATTTTCTTTTATTAGTTTACCCCTTAACCTTCACGACACTTTACTAATCCGTTGTTATAAGTAGCATAAATGCTTATAAGCTCAAAAATAATCTCATCCCAGAGTCTACGTCGATTAACTGAAGACGAAACTTTAACGTACAGCGCGAGATGTAACATCCTTCCCTTCTTAGAAACATTCATCCTCGAATGTTTAACTTCTCGGGATCCATATAAATTTTGGTAGAGTCGCCTTTGTAGATGTACTAATATCAATCCTTCCTGTAGAGAACTCAATAATTCAACGCCACATATTGCCACAATTATCACTCACGACAATGACCTCACACAACCAATGATAATAACTAATACAAGAATCCATACGCGTACCTTAGGGCTGTGATGTTTCAGTCGGATCCTTCTCTGGAAGAGGAAATAAGTGAGGATATCAAGACTTCATGTCTTCTTCGGCTTCCCAAGTCATTTCTTCCATATTGCTGTTTCTCCAAAGTACTTTCACCGAAGCTACGTCTTTAGTCCTCAATCTTCGAACCTGTCTATCTAGTTTAGCAATGGGAGTTTCCTCATATGATAGTTGTTCTGTGACCTGAACATCTTCAACTGACACAACTCTGGAAGGATCTCTGATACATTTACGGAGCATAGACACATGAAAGACTGAATGTACATAT
This sequence comes from Nicotiana attenuata, assembly GCF_001879085.1. Classification (NCBI taxonomy): domain Eukaryota; kingdom Viridiplantae; phylum Streptophyta; class Magnoliopsida; order Solanales; family Solanaceae; genus Nicotiana; species Nicotiana attenuata. Next base: position 32,118,124 of record NC_031998.1, on the reverse strand, counting down.
TCCAAGTCAGAAGGCAAGTCTAACTCATATGCTACATGTCCTACCTTGCGTATGATCTTATATGGTCCAATGTACCTAGGGCTAAGTTTTCTTTTCTTTCCGGTCCTCATAGCGCCTTTCATCGGTGATACCTTTAGGAATACCCAATCGTCGACCTTAAATTCCAAGTCTCGCCGTCGATTAGCTATATAAGACTTTTGACGGCCTTGGGCTGCTAATAGCCTTTCCTGTATAAGCTTAATCTTCTCGATTTCCTGTTGTACCAATTCTAGTCCTACTAACTTAGTTTTCGCCAACATCGAACCATTTTATAGGCGACCTACACTTTTGTCCATAAAGAGCTTCGTATGGAGCCATCTGAATACTGGAATGATAGCTATTATTATACGTGAACTCAATAAGTGGCAGATAATCATCCCAACTACCCCTGAAGTCTATCACACAAGCCCGTAACATATCCACAAGTGTCTGAATAGTACGCTCAGCCTGTCCGTTTGTCTGGGATGAAATGCTATACTAAGACTTACTTGAGTCCCCAATCCTTTTTGGAAGGACCTCCAGAAATTAGCTGTAAAGTGAGCTCCCCTATCCGAGATAATAGATATAGGGACACCATGAAGTCGTACTATCTTCTTAATGTAAAGCCTTGCATAATCCTCTGCGGAATTTGTAGTTCTAACAGGCAGAAAATTGGTTGATTTTGTAAGTCTATCAACAGTCACCCATATAGAATCGAACTTACGTTGGGTACGAGGTAAGCCTACGATGAAATCCATATTGATTACTTCCCACTTCCAAGTCGGAATCTCTATAGCCTGCAATAATCCACCGGGTTTTTGATGTTGAATCTTAACCTGCTGACAGTTAGGGCACTGAGCAACAAACTTTGCTATATCCTATTTCATTCCGCCCCACCAATATATTTCCCTGATATTATGATACATCTTTGTTGCTCCTAGAGGGATAGAATAACAAGAATAGTGAGTTTTGCCCGTAACCTACTGACGCAGCCCTGCAGCATTAGGGACACATAATCGTCCTCGGTATTTGAGGACCCCATCTTTTGTAATCTCAAGCGGTGCCTTCTCCTCCTGGGGGGTTGTATCCCTATAATGAACTAACACAGGATCCTCGTACTGGCCTTCCTTCACTTCAGTTACTAAAGAGGATGTTGTCGTGTCCTGAATAGTAATTCCGATATCACCTGAATCCTATAATCGAACTCCAAGACTAACTAACTGATGAATCTCATGGGCTATTCCCCTCTTCTTTGGCTGTGTATATGACAGGCTACCCATAGATCTACGGCTGAGGTCATCGACTACTACATTCGCTTTCCCTAGATGGTATAAAATATCAGCGTTATAGGCTTTCAGTAGCTCCAACCATCTCCTTTGGCATAAATTCAATTCCTTTTGCTTAAAGATATACTGATGGCTCTTATGATCCGTATAGATATTAACATGAATGCCATACAAGTAGTGCCACCACATCTTTAGTGGAGGAATAACCGCAACTAACTCTAAATCGTGGGTCAGGTAGTTCTTCTCGTGTGTTCTTAGTTGTCTAAAAGCATAAGCTACAACCTTACCATGCTGCATCGGTACACAACCCAATCCAACGCCCGAACGTTGCAATAGATTACATAACCATCGGTCCCTTCTGGAAGCGTTAGAACTGGTGCTGAAGTTAATCTATCCTTCAATGCTTGGAAACTCTGTTCGCAAGCATCAGTCCATTGAAACTTAGCTCCCTTCTGAGTCAACTTACATAGGTATTCTAATCTTTTACAATTCATGAAATCCCCCCTTTCGAAGGCCCAAACGTCATCCTTTATCTATCACAATTACGCCCTTATTCCATTACCAGGGCAGCATTCCACCTCTTCCAAATGCTACTAGTCTTAGAGTTCTTTGAGTTCATTCAAGCTATACTGAGCTTTCTATAACTTAGAGAAACCATCAGCTCTGTTATTTTCATGGGCTTAATCCCGAGGACTTATCCATTCTCGTCACTTTTTCACTCACATTTTCTTATCCTTACTCCTATCTTCTTAAAACCTAGTCGCTCTACCATACTTTAGCTTGCAACCTACACCTATCTATTTATACTTATTAGCAACCTTCCTTCAACTTGCTTGCACCATATATTTTCTTATGTTATGCTGGAACATTAAGCGAGACATCACGTCATCACACCACTTTTGTCAAAGGTGCTGAAAGAGAAGAAAATCCCTCTACAAATTTCCTGTAATTACCTGCCAAGCCAAGAAAGCTATGAATCTCCGTCGGTGTCGTGGTCTAGGTCAAGTCTTTAGGAGACTAAACACGAACCATCAATTCCTTTGACCATTCATTTTGAGCCTCCAATTCTTTTCGAAATGCTACTGCCTCAATCTTCTGTGTATTAACCGGGATACCTTCACTTGAAATAATATGCCCAAGGAAAGCTACAGAATTCACATTTAGAGAATTTTGCATACAACTTCCCTTTTTGTAGAACATTGAGCACAATATGCAAATGATATGCGTGCTCAGTCTCTTAACGAGAGTATACCAATATATCATCAAATAATACAATCACGAATAGATCTAGAAAGGACTCCATAGGGCCCTCTTATCTCTTCCTTCTCCGAGCTCTGGTTATGGAAGAAGGAACCGAGAAGAAGGTATCAGCAACAAAAATAAAATAGAAAAGATACAAAATCAAAAAATCAATATCACTATGCTGGACAATTAGACATCCAACCCATAATCGCAACGACCCAATTGCAAGAGCGGAGCTCTACCAACTGAGCTATATCCCCCCGAGCCAAGTGGAGCATGCATGAAGTAGTCAGATGCTTCTTCTATTCTTTTCCCTGGCGCAGCTGGGCCATCCTGGACAAAAAAAAATAGGAGTAAGCTTGTGACACGTTCACTAAAAAAATCCCTTTTTAGCCAATCATTTATCTAATATTTATGAATTATGGGCGAACGACGGGAATTGAACCCGCGCATGGTGGACTCTGGTGTACCAGTTATCGTGCCCACGGTAAACGCTG
>NC_031998.1:32082581-32110081 GCF_001879085.1 Nicotiana attenuata | reverse complement strand
ACATTTGCCGAATTACGAGAATAACACACATGAGGGAAAACTATCCAAAAGACATATATACATACACGTGCGAAATACGTAGGGCAAGCCGACAAGGCTGCAATAGACAACTATATATCCAAAACTGGAAGCCGACAAGGACACTACAACCCAGCTATACATGATTGTCTATAGACAGAATATACAACTGTACAAGGACGTGACTGGGCCTCGTCATACCCATATATGTATACGAACATATCGTTCCAAAATCCAAAGCAGCTCCGGATCAAATGGACCACACCAACTCTCGCTGATCAAGGATCCTAAGAAGGGGGCCCGACTGCTTGTCTACCTGCACCTGCAGGCATTAAATGCAGGCCCCGAGAAATAGGGTGTCAATACAAATAACATACTGAATATGTAAGACATAAAAATCAGTACATAACGGATATAGATAAAACATGGAATAAAGAATTCCGCCTGTAAGTCTAAATAACTTTGTAAATCCTGAAACATTTATAATGTCATGCACGTGCCTGTAAATGTTGTGTCATGCATAGGTATAGGTATACATAACATCATCAAGCCTTTGAGGGCATCCCATCATATCATCTCGGCCACTGTGGGCAAAATCATCAACATATACCAGCTGATCAGGTGGTGGTGCGTATATAATGCTGTAACCTTTTCCCGTATCCCCCATATACATATATAACGCCATCTGTTTATGGGTCAATGTACATGTATAAATGAATGCAATCTCTCGGAACGTCATAAGACCATTATGCCTTTGATTAATATCATGAAATAAACTTTATCAACTTACCTATTTTCTGAGACCCATGAACAGACGATAGATCAATAAGACATATGGGAATCAAGAACATAGGAACCTCTAGTATTTCTATGAATAGAGTAATTTATGGAAGTTTTGCATTTGCTCATTTCGTTTGTACTATATGGATCATGCGAAAAGAAAGAAGGGATAGCCTTAACATACCTGAGCCGGTTCTCTGGACAATCCTTCTAACATATGACAATTGCGACAAAACTCGTGACGGCAAGATCGGAGTAGGGAAAAATCCATATGATATTATTGAGAAAGATTGCACCGTACTCCCTTATAATTGCAAAATATCAAGTTGCTTAAGATGCTATGAAATCTTGTTGAATTGCTATGAAATCTTGTTGAAGATGATATGAAAATCTCACGTTACTTATCACATATACATCTCTATTTTAAGTTAAAGATGACTTATGTTAGAATGGATGTGGTCCCCACATGCTAATGACTAAGCTACATATTCTACTTAAATGTGCCACCTCTCGATTATAATTTAAGAGTCATCATTTTGAAATGGGTGGGGGTGGCTGCCACGTTTAAGGCTTATCCAAAGCCTTAATTAAGCACCCACTAATCCTTAATTAACTAGGTAATCTCCCATTATCCAATAATTAACTAATTACCCACATAATTAAGAATTATCTCAAATTACTTAAAATACTACTCACTTAACACACTTTATGTACCCTACTATCATGGTCATGGAGTACCTTGTATGGCACTAGTCCATAAATACCGGGTATTATAGCTCGGATCGTGTTTTATCCCAAATCGACAATCTTCAATGAAACTCATTTTCTTTGATACGTTTACCCCTTAACCTTCGCGGCACTTTACTTATCACCTGTTATAAGTAGCATAAATGCTTATAACCTCAAAAATAATCTCATCCCCGAGTATAAGTCGATTAATTGAAGATGAAACTTTAACGTACTAAAATGCGAGATGTAACACGTACCTAAAAATATACGATGGTACAATAGACTCTGAGGACCATGTGACTCACTATGTCACTGCAGTAAAAGGCAACGACCGTGCCAAAGAGCAAGTATCCTCCATCTTATTTAAAAAGTTTGGTGAAACCCTCATAGGGGACGCATTAACTTGGTATTCACAACTGCCTGCGCGCTCCATTGAAACATTCGAAAAGATGGCCGACAAGTTCATAACGGCCCATGATGGAGCTAAGAAGGTAGAGGCAAGAGTAAATGATATATTTTCCATCAAACAATCACCTGGAGAAGGACTGAGCGACTTCCTCGCTCGATTGAAACGTGTAAGGATGACCTTACCTAATGTACCGGAAGGAATAGCTATAGCAGATTTCCAGACCAGGTTGAACAGAAGCGGTTCAAGGGCGACCATAAAGCTGCTGAGTCGGCTCATGAAATACCTCCCGACCACTTGGGATGAGATATACAATGCCTATTATGCCGAGGTCCGAGCTGATGGAGATGACCTAAATGGACCAACCTAACGGTTGACCTCAGTACAAGCCGAGTCTATAATAGACCAGAGAAACGACAACAGAAGGGATCTAGCAGGTCCACGACCCAATCGAGAAAGACATCATCTATACGTCAGAGGCTCCATCTTGCCGCCCCGCCACGATGAGTGCCCATCCAGACCAAGGCCAGGGACTCACTTGAGCGAGAGAGGTATGCCCCTTACTATCGGCTCACGATTTTTGTATGTCACCTTCAGAAATAGTCTACGCACTAGAGAAGCTCGACCCAAAAGTAAAGTGGCCACAGAAAACGAGGTCCGACCTGAATACCAGGAAGTCAAACGTACTCTGCGAATTCCACCAAGAACGAGGTAATAAAACAAAGGACTGCATCGCTCTAAGACAAGAGGTCGTGAACATGCTTCACCAAGGGCACTTGAAAGAGCTGTTGAGCGACCGGGGAAGGGCCAATTTCGCTCGAGGATGTGAACAGCACCAGGGCCCGCCTAAACCACCTTCTCCAACTCGAACCATTCAAATGATCATCGGAGGGAGAGATGACGCATCGGTCTACAATGTAAAATTCACAACCACCCACAAACTCAAACGGTCGGTCACTCATGAACGGTACGACGAACTCAAAGAAAGTATCGTATTCAATATGTCAGATGCCCATGGTTTGGTCTTTCCTCACTATGATGCTTTTGTTATCATTTTACGCATATTAGATATAGATGTGAGACGTATTATGGTGGACGATGGGAGCAGCACGTGCATTATCCACCCTTGAGTACTTGCACAGCTAAAACTCGAGGATAAGATAGTGCCACGCTGCATCACACTAACTGGTTTTAACAATGTAGTTGAACGAACATCTGGAAAAATCACCTTTCGCGTCCTGGCCGGCGGCGCCACTCTGGAAACCACATTCCATATCAAGGATCAGGACATGGCATACAACGCTATAATAGGTCGGCCTTGGATACACGCCATGAAGGCCATTCCTTCCAACTTGTACCAAGTTATCAAAGTTCCCACCCCATGGGGAGTATTTAGCATCCGAGGAGAACAACGCACTTCCCCAGAATGCTATCGCATCGCCCAGGATTATACATACACCCAACAAGTGAAGGGCAAAGCCAAAGAGGCATAGCAATTAAAAGGGTCGAGGTTGAGCGGTGATGAAAGGAAAGACGTCATCAAAGACCCCGAAATCATAGAGGCCACTGGATCGACCGTAGAAGACCTCGAACCCGTCCAACTTGATGATAGTGACCACATCAAGAAGGCTTACATCGGCCACAAGCTCCAAGAACCAGGTAAATTTCGTCATTTCTTATCTAATAATGTAGACTTGTTTGCCTTTTCCCATGTAGATATGCCGGGTATCCCAAAGGAGATGGCAACACACAAGTTGAATGTCAACCTATTTTATCCCCCGGTAAGGCAAATTAGGCGGAAGTTCAATTCTGCAATAAACGATGCAGTCCGCGAAGAGGTTTGAAAACTACTGGAAAACGGCTCCATCAGAGAATCAAAATACCCCCAGTGGGTCGCCAACGTGGTCATGGTGAAAAAGAAAACTGGAAAATGGCGGATGTGCGTAGACTTCACAGATTTGAACAAAGCATGCCCAAAAGACTCATTCCCGTTGCCCCATATTGACCAGCTCATTGACGCAACCGCCAGGCACGAGCTGTTAAGCTTCCTGGACGGATACTCAGGTTACAACCAAATCCTCATGGAGGAGGAAAACCTGGAGAAGACCACCTTCATCACCCACCAAGGACCGTATTGCTACAGGGTGATGCCTTTCAGACTAAAAAATGCAGGGGCGACGTATCAAAGGTTGGTGACAAAGATGTTCAAATACCAGCTCGAAAAAACCATGGAGTTCTACATACACGACATGTTGGTCAATTCCAAAAGGAAAGAGGATCACATCGACCATCTAAAAGAAGCCTTCGATATACTCAGGCGATACGGAATGAAACTGAATCCCAAAAAGTGCACATTTGGCATGACCTCAGGGAAATTCCTGGGCTTCCTAGTGTCACAGCGAGGCATGGAAGCCAACCCCAACCAAATAAAAGCTATAGAGGGGATACCAGAGAACTTAACTAACAAAAAATAGGTTGAGAGACTAACCGGCCGTATAACCACCTGTCGAGATTCATCTCACAGTCATCCGACAGATGCCACAAGTTTTTTGGCGTACTCAAAAAAGACAACGACCTCCAATGGACCTCGAGTGCGTCGATGCCCTGAAGAAGTTAAAGGCTTACCTATCATCACCGCCACTGCTCTCCAAAGCAGAACCCGGAGAACGTCTACTCGTTTACCTGGCCATATCCGAAGTGGCGGTGAGTGCAGTCCTGGTCCGAGAAAATAAAGGTACCAATATCCCATCTATTACAGTAGCAAAACCTTAGTCTATGCCGAGACAAAGTACCCCCACCTCGAAAAATTAGCCCTGGCCTTGGTCGTAGCTTTACGAAATCTTAGACCCTACTTCCAGTGCCACCCCATCTCGTTAGTCATGACTTTTCCCTTGGGAAGTATTTTGCATAAGCCTGACCTATCGGGCAGATTGGCCAAATGGGCAATAGAATTAAGCAAACATGATATCACATATCAAGCGCGAACGCCGATAAAGTCGCAAGTACTTGCCGACTTCGTCGCCGAATTCAGCACAAAAAAATGCCTGAAGTCGAAAGAGAAGCCGCCAACACCTCCTCTCAAATATAGGATCTATGGATTTTGTATACCGATGGCACCTCTAATGCATCAGGGTCCGAACTAGGACTCATACTCGAGGTCCTGACAGGCAAAGTAATTCCTCAGTCCATAAGATGCCCAGACATGACTAACAATGAGGCCAAGTATAAGGCTGTGATTGCAAGGTTAAGGTTGGCACTCAAGTACGGAGCGAGGCGAGTCGTCCTACGCTGAGACTCTCAACTCGTCATCAACCAAGTCACAAGGACTTTCCAGATCAAAGAGAAAAGGTTACAAAAATATCGGGCCGAGATCTGCATGCTGTTGCCCAAATTTGATGAATGCCAAGTCAACCGGATCCCTCGAGTGCAAAATATCGAAGTAGTCGGCCTCTCCAAATTAGTGGCAGCCACTAAAAGCATAGCTAGAGAAGGAAACATGGTCACCCTCCTCCACTCATCGATCGATAAAATTGAGGTAAGGACTATAAACCTAACTTGGGACTGGCGCAACCATATTGTTACATACTTGTAGGATGGTGTGCTCCCAGATGATAAAAAAGAAGCCAAGAAGCTTCGAATGCAAGCGGCCAGGTACAACATCATAGACGACGACCTATACAAAAGGACGTATGGCGCCCCCTAGCCAAATCCTTAGGCCCAAATCAGACGCGACGCGTTCTAGAAGAGGTCCACGAAGGCCACTGCGGATCTCATTCCGGCAATCAGGCTCTGGTCAGATGTCTCATACGGGTAGGCTACTATTGGCCCACCATGAAAAAGGAGGCCGCTGACTTCGTGAGAAAAATGCGAGTAATGCCAAAAATATGCCCCCATGATCCACCAAGCCGGAGAGAACCTCCACTCACTCACCTAACCTTGGCCTTTCATCAAGAGGGGAATGGACATCGTTGGCCCCCTCCCAGCGGGGCGAGGTAACGTATGATTTCTTTTGGTTTTAACTTACTATTTTTCTAACTAGGTAGAAGCAGGAGCATTCGCCCAGATACGCAAGCAAGAAGTAATCGCCTTCATATGGAAGAATATTGTGTGTCGATTCGGCCTCCCCAAAGAAATTAGTTGTGACAACGGACCCCAATTCACCGAGAATAAGATCGCCGAGTTCTTCAAGAAATGGCATATCAAAAGAATACTCTCCAATCCATACTATTCCGCGGGCAATGGAAAGGGGAGTCCTCCAAAAAATCAATACTGAACATTATGAAGTAAAAGCTCGAGAACGCCAGGGACTATGGCTGGAACTACTACCAGAAGTGCTATGGGCGTACCGCACAATGCCAAAAACGAACACAGGAGAGACACCCTACTCATTAGTCTATGGGACTGATGCAGTAATACCAGTCGAGTTCGGAGAACCAAGTCTGAGATACTCCCATGAGAGCGGGTTGAGGAATGATGAAAGCAAAAGGCAAGACCTCGACGAAGCTGAAGAATGGAGAGATATGGCCTACATAAGGATGATCGCCCAAAAACAACAGGCAGAACGCTACTACAACAAAAAAGCCAAGGTCAGACCACTCAAAGTCGGGGACTACGTACTCAAGGCCAAAACACAGGCAAGCAAAGAGCGGGAGGGCAAGCTGGGAACGAATTGGAATGGCCCATACAAAATCACGGCAGCAGCAAACAAAGGGTCATAGAAACGATGGAAGGAAAACTACTACCAAACAACTGGAACATCGCCCACCTCAAGTACTTTAACTTCTAAGGAAAAATGTTCTCCAAGCCGTACTCTTTTTCCCTCACTTGAGTTTTGTCCCGATTGGATTTTCTCGGGAAGGTTTTTAATTAGGCGACAAGGAGGACATTTCAAGCTAAAGTATGAACAAATGAGGACATAGACTGGTCATTTCATTTCCCAACCTCTCAATACTTCTCCAGGTCCACCAATGAATGGACTAGAAAGACTGGGACTGGAATGACAACCCGAAAAACATGCAAATTTCTCCATTATACATAAGCAAAGCACATAAGTACATGAACTTCGCCCATGTTTTTGCCAAAACAATGTTGCATCAATTAAGCAAAAATGACATTCGACCTCGCTTGAATTAACATACGTTCGACCTTGCTCGAATTAACATACATTCGACCTCGTTTGAATTAGTTAAAGTGACATTCGCCTCGCTCGAATTAACTTACATTTGACCCCGTCCGAATCAACTCACATTCGACCTCGTTCGAATTAAAGTCATATTCGACCTCGTTTGAATTAATTAAGGTGACAATTCGACCTCGTTCGAATTAACTAAGGTCATATTCGACCTCGTTCGAATTAATCCACACTCGACCCTATTCGAGTTAACATCTACTAGCCCAGCCACGACTAAATCCAAAGTTCTTATAGTCAAGGAGACCAAACGATAAAAACATGCAAGACCAAACAGAGAAGATTCAGAAACAAACAGCAGAAATAGCATTCCACATTCAAAAATATATTTTTTACAAGGTCTGAATAGACGCCAGCAAAAGGGAACACAAATTACAAGGGCATAACTATTTAGCAGCACCGTCTCCACCATTGCCCTCGCCATCAGAGTATGCGTCCTCGTACCAAGCACTTGTTCAATCTCGTACAAATCCTCTTTGCCATCACCAGGCCCGGGTGTAGCAGGATCATAACCACAGGCGACTCAAGATGTATGTGCCTTAGCACGAGCATCCTCAAAATCAACCTCAGGGACTCTCCCCACCGTTATCAAATTCTTGAATATGTCTAGTTGGGCCTCAGCGTGGATCCACTTCTCATACAAATCCCGCGGAACATCGGGGTAAGAAAAAGTGTGAGAGGAGGATGGCTGAGCAAACAATTGCGTCTTCTCGACCTCGAGAGCAACGATTTGATCACCAAGGTTCGAAACCTCTTTCTCCAGCCCCCCAATCCGCTTATCAAGTCGTGCCTCCCTGAGCGTGGCCGTCTCCATATCGTCCACCCGTTCAAACCGGGGGACGCGGATTACATCCTCCAATGCCGCCACCTTTTCCAAAGCTGCCAATCGAGCCAACTCAGCTTTCTCCAACTCGGCCGTCTTCTCAACAACTTCATCACTCAAAGCGCCAGCCCTGGTCGAACATTACTTGAGCTCGGCCCGCAAAGATACCACTTGGGTCTGAAGATCCGCACACTCAGCCTCAACTCCCTTGCTCACTTCGAGCTCTTCTTCTTTGTCCCTAAGCGCCCCCTCGAGCTCGCTGCACTTGCTGATGACTTTCACAAGCTCATCATCTTTCTGCTTCAGCTCGTCTCTAATTGCTTGGAAATTACCACTCGTAACAAACTGCCTACAGATCTCGCGGTGCTTGTTGCAGTACTCGTTGTACTTTCTTTCCATATTCTTAAAAGTAGCCCTACGGCTCTCCTCTCGGCGAGCACTCTAAACCTCCAAGAAAATGGTCTATAAGAAAAAGAGCAACAGAGAGAAAGTCAGTCTAAAAAAACCAGGGAGAGAAAAAGATACAAGGCATATATATTAGGAATATCAGAAAAACTTACCCTCAGGGCGAGGCTGGTTTTGCTCGACGATAGAGTGGAATCATTGAACGTCGCCAGGGTCCTTCCCTCCGTAATAGAACAGAGGGGACCCAAGGAGGGGACCACGTCCTCCGTGTTCACCAGCAAATCACGGTCCATGGGGATCACGATGGTACGAGAAGACCCCTCCAACCTCACGTCCACCTGAGTGAATCCTTCATTGAACCTCCGCACCTCCTCGGGATCAACTTCAGAACTGATTTCATAACCTTCCTCGGTAATGCCCTTTGCTCTCTCCTCAACCGACGAAGGAACGCCGACCGACCCCGAGGATGACGCTCGTTTCTTAGCACGACGTCCGCAGCCTCAGATGGTCCTCCAACTTCAATCGCAACCTCGAGTAAAGGAACATCTTCCACGACCCCTGTAGACAGCGAAGCTGCAGTTGGTATGTTCACATTGCCCTCCGATGCAGCAGTGGTCGGCTCACGGTCACCCCTTGTAGATTCTGCAGCTCTAACTGCCCCTTCGCCGATATCTACCCTCCTCATCTTGAGCGGAACCGAGTCCTCCTCGATCGGTGATGACTCATCTATCAAATGTAGCATGGTCGGGACTAGGGCCACTGCTGTTAGGGCCGTCGACGGTCGACTAGGTCCGTACAATACCGGGGGCTGAGAAGAAGTGGTCGGCTGAGCAGACTGGTCTGCAGTCGTAGCATGGGAAGACCCCATCGCGGCACTCATTTGGCGGAACACAGGACTAGGAGCCCTCATCCTCCTCGAAGCTCTTCGACCTAACGACAAAATCAGGGTTAAGACAACCCTCACGATACAAAAAAAGGACGACCTAAAGGCCGAAGCAACAATAATTCAAACAAGCAACTCACCAGTCGCTGAGGGCTTGGGCCTAAATTTCTTGTGGAAATCTGACCATTCACGGATCCCCACTGTATGGGGAATGACCTAACTAACCCAGTCGTGAATGTCTGCAACCAATGGAGGAGGCTTTTTCTCGGCTGCACAAAAATAGAAAAAATAGAATGATTACGTTATTACCGAAATAAGTGAAATGAACATTCGGCGGAGGTACTTACGGGCATAGTTCCACACTTCGGGAAATCCATTTGTATTTTTCACTACATCCTCGGTCTTGACATAGAAAAAGTTGAACCGGAACTGACGATTGGCCTTATCGTCCATCTTCACTACCAAACTCTTGCTTCTACGGTGACGAAGGTGTAACATCGTCCCCCTATGGAAACTGGGCGCGTAGAGATGCAGTAGATGGCGAACAGAGATCCTGCGGATGGCTAATTCCATGTACTTTGTCAACATAAGGATGAGCTTATAAATATAAAGGGAAAGCTGGGCCGGGCAGACGCCGTAATAGCGGCAGAATTCCTCCGCCAATGAAGGAAGGGGAAAAGAATAGCCCACAAGGAATGGATACGCGTAGAATGCGCAATATCCAGGACGGTGAACCTGTACCACATACGGTCGGCTGGGACCAGGTCAATGTGGGCCCAAATTTTGAACTTGGCCCTAAAATCAGCAAGGGCAGCCACGTCCATTTCAGATTCGACGGGCTCAGGATCGTCCTCGGGCCGCTTCGAGAAGTCCGACCTAGCCTTTTCGTTGCGAGGGATTATTTTATCTACAGTAGGGAAGCTCTCATCCTCTGCAATAATGGCAGCCCCATCGTCATAAGGAGGCATGCTCACAGCCAATGGAGTCGGGTCAGAGGTCCCTCCAGAATTGGAAGATGCATTAACCATCTTTGGTTGTTTATATGCGAAGGAATTACAAACACAGAGGAGGTAAGAGTAGTAGAAATTGCTAAAACCAGGGAAAACTAGGATATAAAGGTGGAAACAACGATATCAAGAACACTGGAGAAGAAGAGAGATATAAAGGTTCGAATGCTTGGAAACACAAAGGATCAAGAACAGAAGAGAGATATAAAAGTTTCGAATGCTTGGAAACACAAAGGATCAAGTGGAGGGTTTTCTATCCCTATTTATAAGAAATCGAGGCACCTTAATCAAAAATTCTAATCGTCACTGCACAAATATCGAAACGGCAGAGGCGCGGACGTAACACATCGGGAGAATGCGTAATAATAACGCATGATGTCATGACGTCATTATGAACCGACGTAATGGTAAGTTATGGCTCAAGAAGCGCCACGATATCACCTCGCCATGAGCGTTTCTGCACCTGCCCACCTAAATCTCACAACTACGTCTAGCGAAGTCCGCTCATCGAGGTCGTCCGAGAGACGACCTCGATAAGCAGAGGGACTAACTGTATGGGTCAAAATCTGACTTCGGCACAAAGAGGTTTTATTAGAAGTAATTTAGCCGAGGTCGACTAACGACCCATGGATTCACCGCCGAGCAGTCAATCATGGTCGAGGCCGAATGCCAAGAACAATAGTAACGACAAGTTTTGTAATAGGATCTTTCGGAGAATATTTCACTGAATATTCTCTGTACTTGTACTTTTAGGGTTGATTAGGGGCATGTCCCATATAAATAGGAAGAGAGATAAGGTGAAAGGCATGTATTATTGATCCTGATAAGAACTCTCTTGAAAAGAAAATTCTCTAGATAAATACAAACGCTATCTTTCTAAAGAGATTCGTTTTGTTGATTATTCTATACTTTTTACATCAGATCTGAGAAAGTCTCCAATATTCTCATAGTTATTTGTCGTACATCACTGTGAGAAAGAAGAATCATCCACCTCATTCATCAATATTGGGTGAATCATTCTCCTTATTTACATTTAGTATCATTTATTGTTATTTAATGCTTGTTATTCTCATCCCATTATTGACCTTGAACATTTAACACATATTGCACTAAATCTGTTCCGACACTATCATACACAATCCACGTAGGGTGATTTTAGATTTGAGGTTATTATCTTTAACTAGGATTAACCCATTATCTTTTTAATAAATTAGTTTAACCAAAGGTTCATATTTTTTGGTCAAACAAAGATAAAGGATCGAGGATGAGAGTGAAAGAAAGCCACAATGTTAAGTTAGTAACTACCATGAATCATCAACTCAATATGATGCTGATGAAGATATTGCTTATAATCACTTGGAATAAGATTAAGATATATTTCACTATGGTATTTTTCTTATAATCGCTGAATTTTTTAAATTCTTTAAGCTACTTGAGTTGTGCCTATGTATTCTCACCGAGTAATATTGGTGAGCAGTGGTAAGTTGTAGTAGCTAAACAATATTCTGACGACTTTACGTCACTCAGAAGTTAGTTAAACTTTTGAGTCTTATTTGCAAGCTTAACAATTTATAGCTAACATTTTTACGTCAATTCATTTATTTGTGAATGGGAACAACGAATATGTATTACTCCCTCTATTTCAGTTTATGTGAACTTATTTTCTTTTTGGTCCGTTCCAAAAAGAATGACCCCTTTCTAAATTTAGAAACTATTTAGCTTAAACTTACAATTCTACCCTTACTGAGAAGCTTTTATAACCACACAAATATTCTGGGCCCCTGTTTGAATTGTTTAGGACCACAATTCCAAAAGTCTTTATTTTTTCTTAAACTCCGTGCCCAATCAAACAGGTTCACATAAATTGGAACGGAGGGAGTAACAACTTTGTAATTAAGTTGGAATTTGAAGTTGGTAAAACATCCTCTTAGGTCTGGCCAATATGAACTAAACAGTTCACCTTCTTCTTTTTCTTGTGTTTGTCAATAATTAATGTTCTTTTTTTATGCATATTAACTTTTCATATGATTTATTCTTTTTCTCCCTCGGTTTTCTTCACTTGTAGTATAAATTGGTACCTTATGTTATATGGTTATTGATATCTGATAATTTCTTCATATTCTGCCGCTGCCAATATTTTTGTCAGATACCAGAAAGGAGAAGAATAATCACTGGATGGAAAATGCATCACCTTTTATCGTTATGTAAATAGTACTCTTATGAAAGCAAGCTGAAGAATGTACATTGTTACAAATATATATCTCGTATTTTCTACAATTTTGTTTCTCAACCGATTGTACATAATATGAAATATTTACATGTTTGTCTATATTGAACTAGCTTGATAGTATTTCTTTGATGGTAGCACTTCCTTTTTTTGATAATCCTCCTAAACAATTGAAACAAGTATGAAATTATCTTCTCTCTTTTGGTAATTTTGTAGGTTTTGCAAATTTCAGCAATGTCGGGCATACGCCCGTCCATAGCAAGGGCATCAACCATTGTAGTATACCCAACAAATAAATGCGGAATTAGATAAATTACAAGATTTCAAAAATTACAATTATAAATCTCGTATTTTTCTAGGCAATGCTTGCGAAATATTCATCATAATTTAATAGTAAAGAGATCTAAATTGTATTTAACAATCACAGAATAACACAATTTTTTATGTTATAAGAAAAAAAAATATTAAATTTGATCTCAATCCAAAATTCCTATCAAGACCCAAGATTTTTTATTTTGAAAGAAAAACGTACTAAAAGATTTGACATTAAGATAAATGTTTATTTTATAAAAATTTAAATTTTGAAGGCTCTTTTTTTAGTGTTCGTGCTAAAGATCACAGATAAAATAATAGAATAGAGGGGAAATAGAAAAGGTAATAAACGACAAATAGAAAATTAGAAGGTAGCCAATAAGAAATATGACTGAGACAAAAGGAAATAAAAAGCACAATGAAAAGGAAAAATCAGAAAAGGTTCAAGATAAATTCGAATTTGAATTTGATACACCAGAAAGCTTACAAAAAGGTCTACCAGCTATGGTACCTTTGTCTATTTTGCAACTAGGGATGACAAGAATAAATATTTAACTTAGTTTAAGGCCCCGTTTGGCCATGAGTTTTGTCAAAATAAATTTGAGATTTATTTTCAAAACTCATGTTTGGCCATAAATTTTGCCCATATTTTGACCAAATCCCGAATCTCAAATCTCAAATCCCAAAATCAGCTATTGAGCTGATTTTGGGCCAAAATCCCAAAACTTGGGAATTATATACATGTTTTTCCAAAATAAAGTTGAAAAATATGTTTTGAAAACGTATGTCCAAATACATTTTCATCTTCAAACCAAACTTCACCCAAATCAGATTTTTCAAATAAATTTGGGATTTATGGCCAAACGCTAGCTAAAAAACTTTTTACATAAATATATGATATTTTTATCAACCTAACGGGTGCCCCATCCTAAAGGGTGGATCCACCCATGATTGTGAAAAGAAAACGCCTTCAAAGAAGTTTCTTGATCTTTCTTTCTTAGTAACTCTCCATCTTCTTCTTAATTACTAAAAAGATGTCAACCACTAGTCTAAATGAATGGCACGAAATTTCTTTCCTCACGGTAGGGGCTCTCTCTTCCCTCCTTTTAAGCCATCACTTTCCAATTCCCAAACGGCAAATTAAAAACGGTCCTTGCTAGCTAATTCATATTCATTTCCTACTATAAAATTTGAAAAGTCCAAAGAGCGCAGACTAGTCACGGAGCTTGAATACGGTTTCCCGATCGGAGATCCATGGATCACAGTTACTACTGGGCTACTTCCGTTATGAAGGTCCCCTAAGAAATGACATATTGACATAGAAGCACATGTGTACTCAAACTTCTTTTTCAGTATGTCACTTTATAGTTCCTGTTACCGTATAGGTATCGGCTCCTTTACAGGGCATGATTCATTAATTGGTGTGCGTGTATATCAATGTTTTAAAAGGCGGGGGCGTGAGGCGAGGCGAGGCGTAAGCCCTGAAACATGGGGCGTAAGTCCCGCAGATCTTTAAATTTTACTAATTTCAAGAATTTTAAGATAGTATAAAATAAAAAAAATAATTATAAAATTGCATTAAAATCACAAAATTATAACAAATAATTTATTTAAAATATTTATAAATTATAATTCAACTATGAATAATACGAAAAGTATGACATATATCATAATGTACAAATTAGCTGCAATATTGTTACAACTCAAACATCAAAAGTAATGTAACTGATACAAAATCTTATATGTATCTCTTAAGGAGTAATTGTCACGACCCAAACTCCGATCCGATCGTGATGGCGCCTCTCGTGAAGACAAGGCCAGCCAACCAACCCATTTCGCCTTTTCAAAATAGTTAAATATTGATTCACAGTTTTAACATAATTAAATAACCACAGTCTAAATAGAGATTTCTTTATTAAGTGCGGAATTCAACCCAAACACAACCCAAACCGGGGTGTCACAAGTCACGAGCATCTATTAGAGTATAAATACGACTACAAGGCCTGTAATATACAAAATAGGACTGATAAACAAAAGGGAGAAATGCGGTGCTGCGAACGATGGCAGTCACCTCGCTAAACTCTGATAACTTAGCCTCCGATCAGCTCAGAACCCGCTACCGGGGGAACAAATACCTGCATCTGCACACAAGGTGCAGGGAGTAAAGTGAGTACTCCAACTCAGTGAGTAATAAAGGTAAATAATAACTGAGCAGTAAGAAATCACGTAAGACAAACCATCATGCTATACAGAGCAGTGTAAAACCTTTTGAGAAAAACAATGAAGCTGTGAAATCTTAGAAAAACTCCTTAGCTCAGTTTAAGACTCTTTTAAAAAAATGGCTTTCTCAACGGTTATGCCAATAAATGCAAAACAAATAGTGCAGATAAGCACAGAAATCCGCCCCTCGGGCACAACACTCACTCAACAGATAATGCCAGACAATCGGGTAGATACCACGTGAAGCAACATAGACAACAGATAATGGCAGACAAATGAAACAAAGTAAATACATAGATTAGTATCATATAGTAACCGCTGCGGCGTGCAGCCCGATCCATATATCGCTGTGGCGTGCAGCCCGATCCATATATCATAGACGGCGCTCACTGGGGGTGTGCACACTCCGGGAGGGGCCCTGTACGGCCCAAGCGCAATATCAAGCCATCTCGTGGCATCAAATCTAGGCCCTCGGCCTCATATCCGTACCAGTATAACACTGCTGCGGTGCGCAGCCCGATCCCATAATATCCTCACAACACAGGCCCTCGGTCTCACTCAGTCAAATAAAATCATCACAAGCCCCTCGGGCATTAGTAAAACAGTAGTTCTCAGCCCAAAACATCATTTAGAAATATCGTTTAAGTCTCAAAATTGAGTAAAAATGGCTGAGTTGTAAAACAGTGGAAAACAGTATGACTGAGTTCAAGTAATAAGTCAAAACAGTGAGGAAACAGTGATAATAATCCCCGAAGGGTTCAAATAGTTGTCACGAAGCCCAAATATGGCAATCAACCCAAATCATGATGATAACAAGTAAGTTTTAGTCAAATACACGGTAAATTCATCAATCGGGACGGACCAAGTCACAATCCCCAACGGTGCTCTACCCCACGCTCGCTATCCGGCATGCATTTTCTGCAATCTTCAAAGTCTCAAAACTTCCCGTTAGCCATCCGAAATCACCCCGAGGCCCCCGGGACCTCAACCAAAAGTACCAACACATCCTAAAACCTCATTCAAACTTGTTCCAATCATCAAAACACCTCAAACAACACCAAATCCATCAATTCACATCGAATTCAAGCCTACGTTTTCTAAAAACTTCCGAAACAAGCTTTTGATCAAAAACCCAACCAAACCACATCCAAATGACCTGAAATTTTGCACACACATCCCAAATCACATAACGAAGCTACAGTAACTCTCGGAATTCCATTCCAACCCTCGGATCAAAATCTCACCTATCAACCGGGATTCGCCAAAATACTAACTTCGCCAATTCAGGCCTAATTCTACACCGGACCTCCAAAATCAATTCCGATCACACTCCTAAGTCATAAATCACCTAACGAAGCTAACCAAATCATAAAAACTCCGATCCGAGCTCATATACAAATAAGCCAAATCTGGTCAAACCTTTCAAATTTCAAGCTTCAAATTGAGAATTGTTCTTCCAAATTCATTCCGATTACCCTGAAAACCAAAACCAACAATTTACATAAGTCGTAATACAACACACGAGGCAAGCCATGCCCGAGGACTGGCAATCAAAGTGTAAAAACTCAAAACGACCGGTCGGATCGTTACATCCTCCCCCACTTAAACATACGTTCGTCCTCGAACGTGCCCAGAGTTGTTCCAAATGCCGACCAATTGCTGAATAACCTTACCATGCATATACCCGGGGGTGATCCCACGTTACCCTATCTCATATAGGCCCGATAACACAAAGCAACTAAAATTTCGCAATTCAACCTTGTCCTTAAACCTTAGAACCACATTTCCACTTCGGAAATCATCCCCAAGATCAGAATCTCACATCTATATTCAGAATAAGCCCGAACCAGCTACAACAAACCATATCTATAACCTCAGGTGCAATTACATGATATGCCACATAACTCAAATAATGGTAGCGATAACTTCTAATCACAACAACCACACTCAGCAACCGAATATCAATAGGAAACCTCTTATCAACTGAAGTCTCGTTCCAACACTTCCATATACTGCCAATGATAAATGAAATACGCAGTAAACCATAACCATTTCTTAGATCAACCATTTATGAAGCCTCTTCTCCTTTGGCAAAAACCATAGCAAATTTCTGGGCCAACCCTCGATATTTATCCTTCCAATGTGCTAAAAATTGAATCCTCTCGTATTCATTAATGATCCCAACGATCCCATCTAATCACACACAACCACTATGGTGACATGACACCTCAATGCAGACAAACGCTGTAACTTGCGGAATCCGCGCACCAATAAGAGGTAATCCGAACATACCCAAATGAAAGAGTTGTACCTCAAGCTCACCGATACCACCACAACACAAAGCTGAGAACCCGTCTCACATCGTAGAAATAGAACACACGAATCTAACCCGCACGGTCATATCTCCACATAACTTCATTGCAATGCGCGATCCTATCCAGATACTGCTCCACATGAAACCCCTCAAGTCACTCTACTCGAAATTGACGACCACGCGTAATTGATGTCTAGAACCAAATCAAATCATCATGACCATAGTGAAGCAAATACATAACACCACTCAACCCAAAAGGATATAACCAATACGCCATCCGCCGAGCAATATCCAATACTCTTTCCCGCTCGACTTCCACTAAGAAACCCCCAATGGAATCGCACCATCTGTGCCTAAACCCAACAAATCATAACGCCTCGCAACACAGAAAAGGTAACTCATAGATCTCCCCAGATCACTAAGAAGCTCAATAACGGTTGAATCAACCTATCCCTCAACAATACGATTCGGGGCCAACCAAGCCGACTCAAGCTAGAACACACATCCACATTGGTCTACCAACGAACTCTTTATCAAGGAAATCCTGAAGTTGTTCCTTCCACCACTATAACTCCTGCTGTTGCCATACGACACGGTGCCCGGTACCAAATTAATACCGAAACAACAACCTCGCCCGGCAACATGCCCGGCCACAAGAAACACATCCGAAAAGTCCTTCAACACCGTCGGAACTGAATCAATATGAGGAGCCTCTGCCCTAACATCCATCACGAGAGCCCAAAATAGGAAAAACAATCCTTCCCAGCCATCCGCTGGGCCTTCGGAATATAAAACCACTCTACTAAGGACATAATCCGTCGAACCTCGCCACTCGGTCCGTGGCATTCCCGGCACAGCCAACAGCGCCGCCTTAGCACAATAGTCCAGGATAACACAACATGGAGACAACCAGTCTGAACCCAATATCACATCCAAAATCTAACATACCAAGCACAAAAGATCCGCTCGGGTCTCCAGACCCCGATAGTCACTACACAGTGCCGATACACACGACCCACAACCACAACATAGCCTGAATATGAGAACTCCCTGTCTCCAACTCCATATAGCACACGAATCACATATCCGATTCCAATTCCACCGTCCGAGCACATACCACATCTCTAATATCCAGTCACTCCATGAGAGATACTCTAACATTCTTCTGTGCCTCCAAGCAAACTCGAATATCAGCCGTCGATCTAACAAGAAAGTGCCGCAATATTACCGAAGTTCCATCAATTTAATCACATTGCTTTTTTTTTCTGGAATATATACCCTTGTCAAATTACTTCCAACTAGCAATACAATTTCCTTAATCATCTCTTCAATTATCTGAAACCGCCCGTGCTGCCTGAGAATTTATGGCCTTCCGTTCAGAACTGAACCGCAACCTTACACACGCAAATCTCAACCTCCACACATACCGCATATACCAATCCATCCTAAAATAATATGAGAATTTCGTATCCCTTTCGAGCCACAAGCAACTATGTACTCAACCAACCAAGAACTTTTCCATTGATCCCACTCTAGAAGAAAATCATAATACACCTCAAGCTCCTCACGCCAGCAGAAAATATCCATCTCTAACCGCGGTAGAAATCAACGAGAACTCTCCGACTCCCTTGCACAAACAAGCCTGTCAGGACTAAATCCTCCTAGCTCAACCAACCTACGCAGGCCACTAAAACCCAAGAGCATTACCGCGAAATACCTGAAGAAACCCATTACCTCGTAAACACCCAAAGAACTAATCATATCCTTACCATATCGATCTGGCCTACTACCAAGCTATCCCATATCCGAGCTCCCTTCTGATTTACCTTCAATTGATACTCCTTCTTGCCATAACATCAAATTTCCTCAACCCAACTCACCACACGAGACCCAAGCATGATACCACACCGTCCAAGTCTCATACGTCGCTGAATACTTTCTTAAACATTCCCGGAAACACCACATTCCAGAATACTTTACTCTGAAGAACTTCCTGTGAATCTAAATCCGTTACCTTTACTTTCCTGATACTGATACATAGAATCCCATAATTAACATAGAAATACCACAAGTGTTGACCTCTTCCAATATCAACTCAGTTTCTAACCACGTATACAACTTTAAGACACCTGATTGTTACATGTAGAATCTTGAACACATTAGAACCATTCTCGAGAGTCATTTACTCTATTTACACTGCAATTAGCCTGATCAAACGAACAGGACCACCCGTGCCTCATTAGCACTCTGACACCACAGGATACGACCTCATCCCAATACAAACAAGCATCTTCCGGCTCTATGCACCGAGCATTCTTTACCAACAACAACTTAAGACATCCTGTGATTCTCACACACCTACGAAGCACCATATAACCTTGTCAAAAATTTTCCTCCACTCGAGCCATCCTCGACTTCAATCTCCGTGAGCCATCACCGACTCACTGACACGCCTTAAACTCGAACCAACATAGCACCTAATCGTGCAATCAACTTAATCAATAGCAAACTCCCCCACTTGGCTCGAAGCCATAGATCAAAACACACCCAATAACTCATAGCGCATATACTCTATTGCCGCCATAATACCATAGTGAGATTAAACCCTATCCTTCATAAGCTTGTGGAAACACAAATCATCTAGAATTTTAACTCTTCTGCAAATCTCGCATTCACTCACACAACAGTTAAGCCCACTCTCTAGACGACCAAATTTAGATTTCAACACATATTCTTCACTTGTAAATGAGATCTTCTAATAGACAACATAAGGATCACACAACCTTAAAACACTCCGCAGGAGATAACCCACTTGCCTTGCCTCCAACTGACATTTCTGTATAACTTCCACCCTCACAAGCATTACACAGTCACTTGATCTTCCTGAGTCTGGACTCATACCGCAACATGAAATTTACTTCACTCTCACTGGGAAACATGAAAAGATCCTTCATATGCCCATAACTCGGGGCTATACCTCGAATCAAGATGGAATTCCAGCACCTAATAGTTCCTCTATCCTTCAGCAGGCCTTTCTCGTCACTCCCACGTCATATAGATACATCTCGCAGCACTAACATACTCTCACATAGCCACGACCATCACTTCCACTAACAGGGACACTACTGAACATATAAGTTCAAAAATACTTGTTCACACAATCAGCACCTCGGTGCTCAAGCCATAGGCAAAGATCCAGCCTCAAGTCCTCCAGACTGGCCCAACATCAACTCACAGAGATCACATCTCGCCCCTCGATCGGGGAATCACAAGCCATCAAGGCACATCTTATACTGAGCGCTCATGCGCGCATACGAACGCGTGGAAGGAATTCAAAGAGTTACATTTCAAGCTGAATCCAAGGACGCACGATAAGAATTCAAGAATGTGAAGTTTTCCTAAAGGTTCTGCAGCCTCTCGAGAATAAATACAGACGTCTCCATACCGATTCGCGAGACTCTACTAAACCTGCTCATGACTCATGAGACCTATGTAACCTAGGCTCTGATACAACTTGTCACGACCCAAACCCCGATCTGGTCGTGATGGCGCCTCTCGTGAAGACAAGGCCAGCCAACCAACCCATTTCGCCTTTTCAAAATAGTTAAATATTAATTCATAGTTTTAACATAATTAAATAACCACAGTCTAAATAGAGATTTCTTTATTAAGTGCGGAATTCAACCCAAACACAGCCCAAACCGGGGTGTCACAAGTCACGAGCATCTATTAGAGTATAAATACGACTACAAGGCCTGTAATATACAAAATAGGACTGATAAACAAAAGGGAGAAATGCGGTGCTGCGAACGCTGGCAGTCACCTCGCTTAACTCTGATAACTTAGCCTCCGATCAGCTCAGAACCCGCTACCGGGGGAACAAATACCTGTATCTGCACACGAGGTGCAGGGAGTAAAGTGAGTACTCCAACTCAGTGAGTAATAAAGGTAAATAATAACTGAGCAGTAAAAAATCACGTAAGACAAACCATCATGCTATACAGAGCAGTGTAAAACCTTTTGAGAAAAACAATGAAGCTGTGAAATCTTAGAAAAACGCCTTAGCTCAGTTTAAGACACTTTTAAAAAAATGGCTTTCTCAACAGTTATGCCAATGAATGCAAAACAAATAGTGCAGATAAGCACAAAAATCCGCCCCTCGGGCACAACGCTCACTCAACAGATAATGCTAGACAATCGGGTAGATACCACGTGAAGCAACATAGACAACAGATAATGGCAGACAAATGAAACAAAGTAAATACATAGATTAGTATCATATAGTAACCGCTGCGGCGTGCAGCCCGATCCATATATCGCTGCGGTGTGCAGCCCGGTCCATAGGGGTGTGCAGACTCCGGGAGGGGCCCCTTACGGCCCAAACGCAATATCAAGTCATCTCGTGGCATCAAATCCAGGCCCTCGGCCTCATATCTGTACCAGTATAATACTGCTGCGGCGCGCATCTCGATCCCATAGTATCCTCACAACACAGGCCATCGGCCTCACTCAATCAGATAAAATCATCACAAGCCCCTCGGGCATCAGTAAAACAGTAGTTCTCAGCCCAAAACATCATTTAGAAATATCGTTTAAGTCTCAAAATTGAGTAAAAATGGCTGAGTTGTAAAACAGTGGAAAACAGTATGACTGAGTTCAAGTAATAAGTCAAAACAGTGAGGAAACAGTGATAATAATCCCCGAAGGGTTCAAATAGTTGGCACGAAGCCCAAATATGGCAATCAACCCAAATCATGATGATAACAAGTAAGTTTCAGTCAAATACACGGACCAAGTCACAATCCCCAACGGTGCTCTACCCCACGCTCGCTATCCGGCTGCAAGTCACCTCAATATAACATTACGATGTGCAATTCGGGGTTTCAAACCCTCAGAATATCATTTACAATCATTACTCACCTCGAACCGGCGAAATCTCTAGCTCGCGATGCCTTTGCCCCACAAATCGGCCTCCATGCGCGTAGAATCTATTCAAAATTAGAACGAATACGTCACAATATGCTAAGGGAACAAAGCCCAAGCGAAAACAATTGAAAAATATCAAAAATCCCGAAATTAGCAAAACCTGAACCCCGGGTCCGCTTCTCGAAACTCAGAAATTATCACATCAACGGGCTCCTTATCTCCTCACGAGTTCATACATACCAAAAGTTCTCAAATCCGACCCCAATTGGTCCTTCAAATCCCCAAATCAAATTTCAAAATCCCAAGCCCTAGTTTCTTCCATTTTTGCTTAAGCTCCATGAATTTCTAGGTTAATTTCATAATAGAATCACGTTTCAGGTTCAAAAATCTTACCTCCAATCAATTCTCCTTGAATCCCTCTTTAATCACCTTCAAAAACCTCCCAAAATACTCAGCTATGGAGGAAAAAATGGCTCAAAATCGCGGATGAAATGTTTAATAATCTCACTGCCCAGTTCTGGAAATCCTTCATCGCGATCGCGACCAAGGTCTCGCGATCGCAAAGCACTAAATTCCGGCTTCTCAAAAACACTCTATGCGAACGCGACCATAGCAATGCGAACGCGATGCTTTGACTCTCAAACTTACGCGAACGCGTCCCATTCCATGCGAACGCGAAGAACAATTACACCTGGACTCCAAAGCCTTCTACGCGAACTCTCACCTGCGAACGCGAAGCACAAGGTGCTCACCCTCCGCGAACGCGAGCCCTCAGGCGCGAACGCGAAGACCAAACTCAGACCAGCCCACATTTCTTCTACGCGATCGCGAAGGCCAAAAATTGCCTGCAACTGCTACTGCATTTTCTGCAATCTTCAAAGTCTCAAAACTTCCCGTTAGCCATCCGAAATCACCCCGGGACCTCAACCAAAAGTACCAACACATCCTAAAACCTCATTCAAACTTGTTCCAATCATCAAAACACCTCAAACAACACCAAATCCATCAATTCACATCGAATTCAAGCCTAAGTTTTCTAAAAACTTCCAAAACACGCTTTTGATCAAAAACCCAATCAAACCACGTCCAAATGACCTGAAGTTTTGCACACACATCCCAAATCACATAACGAAGCTACAGCAACTCTCAGAATTCCATTCCGACCCTCGGATCAAAATTTTACCTATCAACCGGGATTCGCTAAAATACTAACTTCGCCAATTCAGGCCTAATTCTACACTGGACCTCCAAAACCAATTCCGATCACACTCCTAAGTCATAAATCACCTAACGAAGCTAACCAAATCATAAAAACTCCGATCCGAGCTCATATACAAATAAGTCAAATCTGGGTCAAACCTTTCAAATTTCAAGCTTCAAACTAAGAACTGTTCTTTCAAATTCATTCCGATTACCCTTAAAACTAAAACCAACAATTTACATAAGTCGTAATACAACACACGGGGCAAGCCATGCCCGAGGACTGTCAATCAGAGTGTAAAAACTCAAAACGACTGGTCGGGTTGTTACAGTAATGAATCTTGAAAGAATTTCGATATTATATTTGATATTTTTCTTAAAATACTCCTTTTATTTAATATGTTTTGTATTTGATAGAGAATTTATATAAAAATATAATTCACAGTTTAAATATGATTCTCAAGCATCGTTTATTTTTAAGTTTCAACAAGTTCATAAAGTGACACATAATTCACCTTACAATACCGTGATAACTAATTATTTGTAAATAGTTAATACTGAGCTATTAAATTAGTAAGTATTGTATCTCATAAACATGAAAAAAATTAATGTTTAGAAAAATAATTAAAAAAATTATGGACTATTATATAGTAAAGACATAACAAAAGTTAATAAATAAATACTTTTTAGATGAAAGATTTATTTAAAATTAACTACCATAGCAGTCTTAGTGGATAACGTGCAATAATTTTTACTTTAATTATGACATAAAATACTCTCAACTTAATGATTTATAATTAGGAAAAAAGTAATTTTGAATAATCAAGGATTTAATAAGAAAATTTGAGAATTTACAAGGTTAGTTACATACAATTGCATATAGTTCTATTAGGCGTGCCCAGTACGCTGGGCGTTGGACGTGTCCCGGGCGTAAGCCCCAAAGGCCGAAGTATAAGTCTCACGGAACTAAGCCTCACACATAAGCCCAGGGGCATTTTATGAGTGCTCCGCCCCGGAGCGAGCCCCGAGCGAATCCCAATCTGCATTTTAAAACAGAGGTGTATATATGAGTATACTCGGGGTCTCTTGTTCGGTAATTCCACACGTCATCTACGTGTCAAATTACATATTAATGTCAATGGAAGTTTCGCTACACAATATCAGAGGATAACAAAAGATGTGTACCAAATTAACAAACTTATAAAATTTATTTATATGGTGTATGTATTAATTTATGACATGCATTTACATAGTATAATTTTTAAACTTAAGTGTAGTTAATTAATTAATACTATGTGGAGAAATAACAATCCGAAAGGGACCTAATGCATACGCGTCCCACTTGCATACATCCATATATATCATCACATACAAATTCGTACATTCTTCTTTCTCACCTACCCACCCCCTTCCAACAAGAAAAACTGAAGAAAAAAAATGTGTTCTATTCCTATTAAAATACTTGTCCTCAAATAAGTACACTAATTAGGAAACTGAACTAACTCATTGTCTATATATTGTCCACTTTGCTTCTAGTTTCTCTCTTACATACCATTCTACTATTAATAATTCCTTTCAATGACCAAAATTACCAACTCTAGTATTCCCTTAATTCAGCCTCTAAAAATTCTCCAGTTCCTTAAAAAAGAAGTAATCAAAGCCAAAGGAGTAGAGAAGAAGAATGACGCCGGAGAGAAGACCGCCGGCGGTGGCGATGCCGCCGGAGAGAAGACCACCGGCGGTTTCAGTGACGCCGGAGACGATGAGCTTGCTACCATCCTGTTAAAACTCGATTTGCATTGTGAAGGTTGTGCCAAGAAAGCCAAACGTTCAATTCGCCGATTTGAAGGTAATTAATTTAAATAAACATCATTATCTACATAATAGTACACATAAAAATTGTAATTTTTGAAGGAAAAAAATAGTATTTGAAGTTAAGTTGAAAATGGTATTTGAAATTTGAAATTGTGTTTGGACATGCATTTCAAGTGAAAAAATATTGCAGTTTTGTGAGTGGAGAAAAAAAAATTTGAAATTTTGAAAAAGTAGTCAAAACGATTTTTTGGTTTTTGAGAAACTAATTTTCGAATTTTTTTTAAAAACTTACGAAATTTCATGACAAACGTATTTTTGAAAAAAATTTCGAAGAAAAAAGAAATTTTTTTGAACGAACAAACAGGTCCTTAAACGGATACAAGAAAATTATATGAAGGTTTGGGCTAATTTTTATTTATTTTTAATTGAAGCTGTGGAAGACGTAAAGGCGGATTACACCAGTGGGAAATTGACGGTAAAAGGGAATGTGGACCCCTTATGGCTCCAGGAGATGGTGGAAAATAAGACCAAGAAGAAGGTGGAACTCCTCTCTGCTCAGCCCAAAAAGGACGGTGGCGCCGGCGGCGACGACGGAGATAAAAAATCCGATGACAAAGTTGAGAAAAAGGCCGAGGAGAAGAAAGGGGAAGATAAAAAGCCCAAGGAGGTAATTTACTTCTTTTTTTTCTTCTACCGTACACTTTATACCAGGAGTTAGAGTAATTACTGTTTAGTTTTTTATCAGTAAAACAAATAAATTTGTTGTTGGATTATCAGAATTTTTTCTAACTTTCTGCTATTGTCTCTTTGGTTATTGTTTAGCCTCAATTTAACACGGTGGTACTGAAGATTCGGCTGCAGTGTGACAGGAATGCACAAAAAGCAAAGCGAATTATAAAGAAAATCGATGGTAAGATAAACCCATTCTTGTACCTTGATGTAATGAATTTAACCTATACTTCCTTCCATCCACTTTAATTGATTTTTTTTACTTTTTTTTGTGGTCCACAATATTTGATTTTTTAGATATTAAAAAGAATTAACTTTCTTTTCCAAATTTGCGTTGGAGTTAAGAGCCTAGGACTATTTGTTGTATTTCCAATAAACAAATTAAGGTTAATGTGATTAATTTCATTGTTAATTAATATTAAAAGATGAATTCCTTAATATGTATGAAAATAGCCAAAAAATCAATTAAAGTGAACCGGAGGAAGTATAACCTAATCTTGCAAAGAATTTTACACTCATATATTATTTAATTAGTTCTATCATATTACTAATCTCACTTAATAGGGACGATTACATGTCTAAAGCTGATAGAAGTTGAACTCTAATTTAATTGTATGTACTAACATTAAAGTGTAACATGCAATCGTCGTCTTCAATATTTTTCAAACAGATTCCCATTCTTGTAACAATATCATATTTCATTGTAGTTGACAAATTTTTCTTACTATTTTAATCTTTTTGACAGGAGTGGAAGAAGTGAGTATAGCTCTAGAAAAAGATATGGTGACAGTGAAGGGAACAATGAACGTAAAGGAGCTAACATCATCATACTTGAAAGATAAATTGAAGAGGAACATAGATGTTGTTATTACACCAAAGAAAGATGGTGAATCAAAAGTGTCAAGTACAGAGCTGAAAGAGCAAAAGACAGAGGTGATTAACAAAATGGAATACTATGGCCACAGTAATCCAAATACGTACTACGCAATGCCAATGTACAATCACAATTACATGGATCAAGATTATGGCTTGGCAATGCACAATCCTCGAATGGTTACAGGCCAAGATTATATATATGATCATATTGGTGGCTATGTGCCCCCGCCATTCTTAACAGCGCCTCAAATGTTCAGCGATGAAAATCCTAATGGTTGCTCTCTTATGTGACAAGACGACGACGACAACAACAACAATCCAGTAGAATCATACTAGTGGGGTCTGGGGAGGGTAGAATGTACGTATACCTTACCCCTACTCGGGATAGAGAGGCTGTTTCCGGGAAACTCTCTTATGTGACAAGATTACAATATAAGTTCAGCTCAAATGTAAATAAGCCAAATACATATACGCACCATTAAATTTGGCCCAATTTTTCATTTCGGCATTTTAACTCAGCCTTGTTTTATTTTGGCCCTCCAACCCCATTTCTTTTGTTTCACTTTAACACAAAAATTTTTCTCCCAGGTAAAAATGCAGCGCGTGCAAATACCCAGCTGCTATCCCTTCCCCCACCCCACT
>NC_031998.1:32061531-32082409 GCF_001879085.1 Nicotiana attenuata | reverse complement strand
CCCCACCCCCACCCACAAAAAACAGTTTTCTTTTTTTACTTTTTTTTATAATTTTAAATTTCTATTTCTTTTTCGTTTTTCTGCACCCCAACCCCAACACACACACAAAAATAGTTTTCTTTTTACTTTTTTTTTGTAATTTTAAATTTTTATTTTTTTCCTTTTTTCTGCCCCCACTCCCGTGGAAAAAATATTTTTATATGTGTATTTTCAGTAATAACTACGGGTTCAACTGAACCCACAACTTTCGACGCGGAGTAAAAAATTGTATGTAAAAATTCATTAAAATTGTAAAAAATGAAGTAGATATAAATAGACCCATTTTTTTTTTCAATCTCAACAATTGTGTTCTTCAATGTTTTACAAGCAAACCAAATCAAATTAGCTAGGGATATAGGCTCAGTGGAATATTACCATCCAATTCTAACCACAAATAAAGTAATAAGACTTCAAATTTTTTTAACATATTTAAATTTTTTTATATTTTAGTTATGTACTCATAATTTATTGCAAGAAGAAGAATGAGAAAGAGGAAAAAGGAGAAGAAGAGTAGGAAGGAGGAGGAGAAAAAAGAAGAAAAAATAACACATTCTTCGATCAATGTGGAAATTGTTATAAATAGAATTGTATTTATGGTGAATGTCTATATTTAGAGAGATTCTAGGGTTCATTGCTTGGTGGCTAAGTCACCCTCTCCTATAAATAGAGGGTTCTATTCTATTGTAATTCATCCCAAATCAATAAGAATTCTCTCTCCCTACTTTTCTCTGCAATATTCTTGTTCTTCATTTTATTATTTTACAACATGTTATCAGCACGAGACTCTAACCAATTGAGTTGAAGCTTTGAGATCGATTATAATGATTGTCAATTGTTCTATGAATTTCCTTCATGCTTAAATTCTGGATTTAAGGTAAGTATTTTTTCGTATTTTTCCCTTTTATTCAATAATTTAATTTTAAATATAAGCAAAGACAATAAATTTTAATTACAACTCTAATGGAGTTTGTAAGAAATATAACCACCCGAAGTGGTAACATTTCTATGTCTTGCCATGATCAAAGTCATGTATGATCGTGAGCACAAGAAGTGAAAACTCGTCCCATTGAATTTGCTCCATTCTCATTCCCTTTAGAGAATGTGATAGCAATATGTGCTAAGTCTGAAAGAAGACAAAATTATTACCGGAAGGTATCAATGGAAGTGGACGTGGCAATAGATGAAATTATAATTTTCATCATTGTGATGAGAATAATAAGGATTCTCAAAATAATATTTCACTCTGTGAAAGTAATATTTGTCATCGATTTGACATGAGATTTTATAAAGCACATATAGATGATTATGGTCCATTCGTGATGTGAATGTGACAACATCTTATTTATGAATACATATTCATTCTTGGAAGAATATGAACGTGCTAGTGGTAGTGAATATACCACACTCACCTCTAGAAGGAGGTTTGAGATGATATAAGAAAATAATATCATTATTATGGCATGAATGGTCATTGGTCACGTACTTATTGTATGCCAAAATATTTTGGCATTGTGATTATTAAAAGACAACAATAATGCAAGAAACGGATCTTGCATATAATTTTGACCATAACCATAATGGTATAACTTTCTCTTTAAAAGAGATATTCACCATATGGATGTTGATGAATATGTGGTAGTACCAAATTAATTGAGAGCTCTGGAAGACCCAATTATTATTATTTTGGAGAAACACAATTGATTACCAATAAAGTATTGTGTTGTAGTAAGTCTCAAAGAAACTTATTCAGTTTCCAAAGTATACCGAAAGCGGTTGACTATATTGAGACTATAAATAAAGGAAAGAATTAATATCTTCTATTACTACAACTTGTAGCGGGGTAATATTTATGTAAAAATTTATCCGCTTTATTCTCCAGTTTGTACTACACAAACAAAAGAGTGCCACAATAAAGAGATGTTTATTGATATAAAAACCCTTATCATAATAAACTTGGAGTTTATTGATAATTGCACACGTCATGGTGTAAATCTGAAGTTTATCAAAATTGATAATTTATTCAGTTGGCATAATTGGTTTACCCATATCAATTTAAGTATGATGTGCAAAAACAAAAGAGAATTCACATGGGTAAATATTAAAGAACTAGAAAGTTCTTTAATATTTCTCTTATGTTGCTCGTTCTCATTAATAAATATACCAACTAAAATTGGGAAAGAATTCCCATGAATGCTACAAATATCAAGGGTGAATATGGCCCCATTCACCTGCCATGTATACCACATAAGATGTATCTATGAGATGGTTACATGTGCGATTATTAATAACCCGCAACATGATGTTTTGCGAGGTAACTTGCTCAATAATTTAATTTCGAGCATAATTTCCAGATTTTCTATTCAAGAAGTTCATCTTGATAAGTTGGTTTACATCACAGTTGATTTAGCAAAATGATTTATTAAGTGCCTCTACTTAATAGCTAAACAATTGCTTATGAGAACAAAGTTATCTATATCAGTTTGATATACGTTATATACGAAAGTATATTATTTTCTCACCTCATAAGTGGTTCAGGGTCAGGAACCAAATAATTCCATCTTATTATTATTGATGTGCGGGGTATATTTTGATTAATACCATAACGCACAAAGATGGGTTCTCAAAGTTGAGGAAAACAAGTTAGTTTTTCTAACATGAGGGGGAGACATGATAAACAGTTGAGAAAAAGTTACGTGGAATGAATTATCATTTGTACATCTAGATCCCTAGAACAAGATAGTATGAACTTGAAGTTCATAAAAAGATAATTCATTTGCAATATATTGTAAAGCATGCCAGACGCATTTGCTGACCCAAAGAAAGTAACTATATTCTCATTGCAAATGCTCATATTAAGTCCTAGAAGGACAAAGTCTATGGTACGCTTAAAGCGTATAGACAAATCGGTTTCAAATAAACTTCTTCATAAAGAAGATGAGCAAATGATCTAAATGATCATAATAAAGGAGGCAAGTGATCTAGAAGGTCACATGATATAATACTTCATAAAATCTCAGGAGAGGTTTAGGTACCTAAAATGAATGAAGAGATCTCTATGTTATGTCTTTATTAAAAATGTTGAAACCGATATAAAATGTTCGTTGACGACATCTATAATTGCGCTAAATATATATGAGGATCTTAAGTCTGGAGAAACAATTTCGAATAGAATTGGTTTCATGTGAAAGGCATGTAATTTTGAACATGTAGTTCAAACACTTGAAAGTATAAAGTCAATGGTATGAGCAATCAGTTTTCAATATCTTATATGTCTAGCATGATATGAAAACCTGATATGCATCTAAAGTCTACTATATAGCTTATATGACAATCCATGAAGGATTTAAATTGCTTAAAGCATATATAATTCTTGGTCATGAAGTACTACATCCAAAGTGCAATTTGTGCACAAATGTATCTTGCTATAACTATAGGCATGATAATATGATAGCAAGAGTTTTCACCTCTATGCGAAGATATTGAACTGACGATTCCAACAAGATCATATATGAAGACAATTCATCTCTATCAAGAATGATGATTTCAAGGTGCAATATATTCATTCAAGTTAATATGCCTGATTTGTTCATCAAATCTCTACCAAAGATCTTTTGAAGATGGTGCACAAGATAGGAATGCAAATGCTTAAGGATGTGAATTGATACTCTCATCGGGGGGAGTTAATACGCGTTATACTCTTTTTCCCTTACAAGGTTTTATCCCACTGGGTTTTCCCTGCAAGGTTTTTAACGAGGCAACCAAAAGGCGTATTGTAGATATGTGTACTCTTTTTCCTTCTCTAGAATTTTTTTACCACTGGGTTTTATTTTAGTTAAGGTTTTAACGAGGCACATTATCTGTTGAATAGACATTCAAGGGGGAGTGTTATAAATAGAATTGTATTTATGGTGAATGTCTATATTTAGAGAGATTCTAGGGTTCATTGCTTGGTGACAAAGTCACCCTCTCCCTATAAATAGAGGGTTCTATTCTATTGTAATTCATCCCAAATCAATAAGAATTCTCTCTCCCTACTTTTCTCTGCAATATTCTTGTTCTTCATTTTATTGTTTTATAACAGAAATCTTAATAATCTTCAATTAGAGCACAAAAAGGAATAACGACGGCCCTCCCTCAAATTAATGATAGCTTTGTAAGTTTGGATTAATAACCCTGAGTTTTCAAATTCCAAATACCCAATTAAAATGACGCGTTTCGAAAGTTCCATCGAAAATTACTTATCCAAGAAAATATACCATTGGTTATCTAGTTTTTACCATTAAATGTCATAAGTTTATATATTTGCAGGCTAATAAATTTCAAACTTGGAACAAGTAGTCAGGTAAAACTTAGAAAATTAAGTTTTAGATTTTCTACTAACAGCGTGAAAATATTTTACACGTTTTACTGTAGTGTTGTCTCTGTGACATCCACAAAAGTTAAATTATTTCTTATAATATTAATTTCATGTTAGTTTCCGTTAGTGTGGTGATTTGGATGCATAGTGACGACAGAATGGCAAGAACCTTTCACTATAAAACAAACTTAATACCTAACTTTTTTTTCAAATTCTTCTTTTTAATATTTTAGGATTGAAAATGAGATTTAGAAACACGTGTGCATACTTACGGATATGTCTTGAATTCATTTTTCTTCGACCTAATGAAGCCAGGTGGGAGCTACATGGTGGAAGGAGAGGTTCAGCCGAAACTCTTTTCGTCGAAAATTATACTTGTATATAAGGTTAATTTTTTTTTTTTAATATATATATTAGATGTTAAATCCCCTTAACTTTTATGTATTTATTTTCTTATTTTTTAAATCTCCTTATAGAAAATTCTGTCAAAAAAAAGTAGCCACTTATTGTTGGAAAAAGACGCATTTCCATTGTGTGTTTGAATATCGTTCTCATGTGTCACTACCAAATCATTTAGAAGGGTAGATTTATCCAATCCAATTTTCAACATCTCTCCCTCATCTTCTTCTTATTGGCTTCATGTGATGACCCAAAAGGTCATCTTATGTTTTAGAACTCGATTCCGTATTTCGAGACCTTTAAAATTTTATTTTATTCTTTTTTGATTTGCGTGCGCAGTCCGAGCGTGTTTCCGGAAAGCTTTTATGTGGAAAGTTGATGAAAATAATAATTTTGCCTTTAAAAGTTAATTTAGTTGACTTCGGTCAACGTTTTGAGTAAATGGACCCAGACTCGTATTTTGACAGTCCCGGTGGGTCCATATCGAAATATGGGACCTGGGCGTATGCCCGGAATCGAATTCTGAGGTCCCTAGCTCGAGATATGAATTTTTGATGAAAATTGAAAGACTAAAAATTAAATGGTTTTAAGAATTTGGTTAATGTTTGATCTTATTGGTATCGGGCCGTATTTTGGTTTCGGAGCCCGGTACAGATCCAAAATAATATTTATACCTTATCTGTGAAATTTGGTGAGAAACGGAACTGATTTGACGTGATTCGGACGCCCGGTTGTGAAAATAGAAATTTTAAAGTGTTCTTAAGAAATTCATGTGATTTGGTGCTAAATTCGTAGTTCTAGGTGTTATTTTGGCGATTCGATCGCACGAGCAAGTTCGTATGATGTTTTAAGATTTGTGTGCATGTTTATTTTGGAGCCCCGAGGGCTCGGGTGAGTTTCGGATAGGCTACAGGATGTTTTGAACTTAGAAAAATTTGGTTTTTGGCTTCAGCTGTCATCTGGTGTTTTCTTCTTCGCGTTCGCGAAGGTACTCTCGTGAACGCGAAGAGTGAATTTGTCTGAAGAAGAATTACTTCTGCGCGAACGCGGAGCGATGGGGGCTCTACCTTCGCGAACGCGACCAGCTCAACGTGAACGCAAAGTGTTAGGGACCTGGGGGAGGGGTCAGTCATTCCTTCTACGCGAACGCGAGTAATGGTTCGCGAACGTGAAGGCTAGGGAGGCATAGCCTTCGCGAACGCGAGGAGGAATTCGCGATCGTGTAAGCCATCAAGGCCAGCTCTTCGCGAACACGGCAGGCCCTTCGCAAACGCGAAGAAGGCCCGCCCAGTGTTTTAAAAACAGAAGCAAAAACGGGGATTGGCCATTCTTTCAAAAATTTCAAAACTAGAAGACTTAGAGGCGATTTTCAAGAGACAATTTCTTCCCCAAAGTGTTGGTAAATGATTCTAAACTACTTTCTTTAATTACCCATTATATTTCATGAATTTTCAACCAAAAATCTAGGATTTTAATGGTGGAAATTGGGGGTTTGAGTAGAATTAGGGATTTTTGTATAATTGGAATTTAGACCTCGATTTGAGGTCGGATTTCGAAACTAATTACATATTCGGGCTCGGGGTGAATGGGTGAATGTATTTTGGTCCGAACCTCGAGTTTTGACCAAGCGAGCCCAGGGTCGGTTTTTGACTTTTTGGGGGAAAGTTTGGGAAACCTAAATATATGTATTGAAATTTATTTCTTTAGCAATATTTGATGTTATTAAGTTAATTATGGCTAGATACGAGTGGTTTGGAGGTGGAATCTAGAGAAAAAGCGGTAATTGAGTGGTGAGAGGCCTGTGGATCGAGGTAAGTGTTGTGTCTAACTTTGACTCGAGAGATTAGGAATCCTTGACTTAATTGCTATGTGAAAATCCATGTGAGTGGCGTATAGGTGAGGTGACGAGTACCTATGCGCCGCCAATTTATCTCTTTTGCCTGTTTTCTTCCCGTTCTTATTATATTGTCTTCCCTGCCTTAACTGCTACATGCTTTACTGGTATTTCCATGCTTAATTCCTACTTGTCAGACATTGTTTTTCATTGTTGAAGGTATTAGCTACCTCGTAGTTTCACTGTCTCATATTATTGGCTTAAGCTGGTTTTATCGGTGTTTTATGGTATATTTTGGATTGGTTTCGCTGAGTAGTATTATTTGTGTGAAGTTTCATAATGTACAAGCTTTCCGTTTTCTTTGGTTTGAGGTTTAAATATTGTGAAGAGTTTTGAGTGTAATTGTGAAATTTCTGTACTTATTGAGTAATTGATGCTGATATGGTGGGATCGGGTTGCGCGCCGCAACAGGATGAATAAGGGTGATATATTGAGGAGGAATAAGGGTGAAATGCTATTATATGGTGGGATCGGGTTGAACGCTGCAACAAGAGGAATAAGGGTGATATATTGAGGAGGAATAAGGGTGAAATGCTATTATACGGTGGGATCGGGATGCACGCCACAACAGGAGGAATAAGGGTGGATTGATATGGAGTAATAAGGGTGGACTGTATGCATGTTATATTGTAATTGCCCTGCCGTAGCCTCGTCACTACCTCGTCGAGGTTAGACTCGGCACTTACCAGTACATGGGGTCGGTTGTACTGATACTGCACTCTGCACTTTCTGTGCAGATTTTGGAGCAGGTAGTGGCTGATCGAGAGGTCGGGTGCAGATATTTTCAGCTAGGAGACCCAAGGTAGTCCTGCTGGCGTCCGCAGGCCCAGGTGTCCCCTTCTATTCTCCTTCATTTACTATTTTTACTTCTCTTCATAAACAATTGTATCTTCTTTCGAACAAATGTTTGTAGCAAATCCTAGTGCGTTCGTGGATTGTGACACTGGATTCTGGGTAGTAATTGCAATAGTATTGGTAATAGTATATAAACAAAGAGGCTATTTACTTACTTTCGCATTTATTTCTACTTGCTTTAGTTTGCTTATTCTTAATCACTGAAACGTAAAGGAAATTGGTTAATAATACTATAATGGTAGCTTGCCTAGCAAGTGTGATGTTAGGCGCCATCACGGTTTCGATGGTGAGAATTCCGGGTCGCGACAAGTTGGTATCAGAGCACTAGGTTGCCTAGGTCTCACAATTCACGAACAAGCTTAGTAGAGTTTGACGGATCGGTACGGAGACGTCTGTGCTTATCCCCCAGAGGCTAGAGAGCTTAGGAACAATTTCACTTCTATTCTTCTCTGTCGTCCGATTTGACCTCTCAATGCTAATTGAACTCTCTACTCTTGTTCCTTCGCAGATGGCGAGAACACGTAGCGCTTCATCAGCCGAGCACCAGCCAGAGCCCCTAGTGGCAGATCCTACAAGGGGCGGAGGACGATGCCGAGGCCGTGCTTGGCCGGGGCAGGGGCAGGGGCAGGGGCAGGGGCAGGGCTCAGCCCTGAGCTCGAGCAACAACACCAGTAGCAGAGCCTCAGGTGGGGTTTGATGATGAGGTTCAGGCCCAGACTGTTCTTGCCGGACCAGCTCAGGTTCCAAAGGGGTTCATAGCCACCCTAGGGCTTTAGGATGCTTTGGTCCGTCTAGTGGGCCTTGTGCAGAGTGTTGCTCAGACCGGCACATTTCCTGTAGCACCAGCTGTCTCTCGGCTGGGGGAGGAGTTCACACTCCCGCTACTCACACTCCAAAGCAGATGGCTCCCCAGTTTCAGACTCCAGCAGCTCAGCCAGTTGGGGCAGTTCCGCCGGGTGTTGTAGCACAGACCGGTGACTGATCAGCTATGTCTTCTGAGGCCTTTTTGAGATTGGACAAGTTCACCAAGCTCTTTCTAGTTCATTACAGTGGGGCAGCTTCTGAGGACCCACAGGATATCTTGACCGCTGCGATGAGGTGCTGCAGAATATGGGGATAGTGGAGACCAATGGGGTCGATTTTGCTGCGTTCTAGATGATAGGGTCCGCCAAGTGATGTTGGAATGACTTTGTGTTGACTAGACCAACTAGGTCTCCTGCTTTGACTTTGGACCAGTTCTCTCAGATATTTCTTGAGAAGTTCCTTCCTGTTACACTGAGAGAGGACTGTCGCAGGCAGTTTGAGCGTCTCCAATAGGGCAATATGTCCGTCACTCAGTACGAGACCCGCTTTATTGATTTGGCCCGTCATGCTCTTCTTATACTTCCTATCGAGAGAGAGAGAGGGTGAGGAGGTCTATTAAGGGACTTGCTCAACCTATCAGATTGCAGATGGCTAAGGAGTTTGGGAGTGAGATACCTTTCCAGGATGCAGCCAATGTTGCCAAACGAGTTGAGATGGTTCTAGCTCAGGGGAGTGGTCAGGGGTCTGATAAGAGGCCGCGTCACTCCAGTGGATTCAGTGGGGCCTCATCTGGAGGTCGAGTTACTTTTGGTAGGGGTCATCCTCCCAGGCCGTTTCGTTCAGCACTTCAGGCATCCTATGGAGCTTCATGGAGTCCTGGTCCCTATGTAGCTTCTTCGGGGCAGCCAGCTTTCAGTGCACCACCAGCTCCTATTAGGGCACCTCCTCTTCAAAGTTATTATCGCGATCAGTCGGCCCGTCCGGGTCAGTCTCAGTTTCCACATCCACAGTATCAGGATGGATGTTTCGAGTTATGGTGATTATGGACAAATCCGGAGGATCTGTCCGAGATTAATGGGCGTTCTGCCACAACAGCAGGGTTCTCGTGCCATGATTCTGGCACCGGGCGCGCCACCGCTCGCTTAGCTAGCCAGAGGTAGGGGTCAGGGAGCGAGAGGTAGAGGTCAGGCCGTTAGAGGTGGAGGCCAGGCCACTAGAGGTGGAGGTCAGCCAGCAGGAGACCGTCCCAATGATATGGTTCAGAGTGGTGGGGCCTAGCCTCGATGTTATGCTTTCCCAGCCAGGCCTGAGGCTGAGTCATTCAATGCTGTTATCACATATACTATTTCAGTTTGCAGTCGAGATGCTTCAGTTCTATTTGATCCAGGGTCTACATACTCCTATGTAAAATCTTACTTTGCTTCATATTTGGTTGTGCCTCGTGATTCTTTGAGTGCTCCCGTGTATGTGTCCACACCGGTGGGCTATTATATTGTTGTAGATTGTGTTTATAGCTCGTGTGTGGTTATTATTGGGGGTCTTGAGACTAGCGTAGATCTCCTACTTCTCGATATGGTCGATTTTGATGTCATTTTGGGGATGGATTGGCTGTCACCCTATCATACTATATGGGACTGTCATGCCAAGACCGTGACCTTAGCCTTGCCGCGGTTGCCTCGATTAGAGTGGAGAAGGACTCTTGGTCATTCTACCAGCAGGGTTATCTCTTATATGAAGGCTCGGCGTATGGTCGAGAAGGGGTGATTGGCTTATTTGGCTTATGTTTGTGATTCTAGTGCGGAGGTTCCTCCCATGGATTTTGTATCAGTTGTTCGAGAGTTTCCAGAAGTATTTCCTGCCGACATGCCGGGGATGCCACCCAATTGGGATATTGACTTCTGTATCGATTTGGCTCTGGGCACTCAGCCCTTTTTTATTCCGCCATACCGTATGGCCCCGCCAGAGTAGAAAGAGTTGAAGGAGCAGTTGCAAAATTTGCTTGATAAGGGCTCTATTAGACCTAGTGTCTCGCCTTGGGGTGCGCCAGTGTTGTTTGTAAAGAAGAAGGATGGATCAATGAGGATGTTCATAGATTATCGGCAGTTGAACAAAGTAACCATCAAGAACAAGTACCCATTGTCGAGGATTGATGACTTATTTGATCAGCTTCAGGGTGCCAAGGTGATTTCAAAGATTGATTTGAGGTCTGGCTACCATCAGCTGAGGATTAGCGCATCCGATGTCCCTAATACAACTTTTCGAACTTGATATGGGCATTATGAGTTCCTGGTTGTCACACCCCGAACCTGGGCCTGGACGTAACACGGCACTCGGTGCCTGACTACATGTGACCGAGCGAACCAACTGGCTGGCTGAATCAACATGTGATATCACAACATACTGAATGCGGAAGATAAACTAACACATGCTGGTATATGAAAGTCTGGATGATATAAATCAAAATGCGGAAATACTAATACAATTCTGAAACATCTTTGTAGCCAACATAGCTTAATATGAAAAGCCTGTGACTCTGTCTAACTGTTACTCTAGTCTATGAAGCCTCTAATGAAGTCCTGAAAACACTGACTGTTTGAAAATACAAAAGACTATAATAATGATAATGCCCAGAAAGAACCGGGGATCACCAAATAGCTGGTACGAGAATCCTAGCACTCTGAATCATCAACCTGTAAATCATTACCTGCATCGTGAAATACAGGCCCCGGGCAAAAGAGACGTCAGTACATTTGAATTGCACTTGTATGTAAAGCAACTGAAAGAATGAATTATAAATGCTGAAACTGAAACTAAGCTGATAACTGAGAATTGATAATTGATCAATAAAATGATTACTGATAAATGAAATGATAACTAATAACTGATAACTGGATTGATAACTGATAACTGAACTGATAGCTGATAACTGAACTGATAACTGGTAACTGATATGATAACTGAAAACTGAAATGGTAACTAATAATTGAACTAAAAGGAAGTAAGGATATGAATACTCCCTCTTCTGAATGATGAACAACCTGTTTATTTGAATATTAAACTGCGGCCTCAGGCCTAATATATATGTGCACAAACTGCGGCCTCGGGCCCAAGTATACGTATACATAACTGCGACCTCATGTCCAAAAATGCATAAAGCATAAACCGCGGCCTCAGGCCCAAATACAGGTGTTCAACATCCAGGAACTGAGAATCAAACTGCAATACATGATAGTGAAATACTGAATCACACTGAGTTACATGATACTGGAATACTGGATCACAGTGAGTTACATAATACTGGAATACTGAATAGGACTAGACTGAGACATGTATTCTTGAACTCATTATGAACACTGAAACTTCAACTAATTATGGCATACTGAGTAATCTATATTAAGACTCGGGAGTATTAAACCCAAGTCTATATTGAATACGTACTGAGCTCACAACGTTCAGAATGAAAGTGGTGAACGAGTTATGAAGCTAGAGAATAGAAGTTCTACAACTATTCAAGGAACTAGGCTTAACTATATTTCTGAGGCAATTGGTAACGTCGTAAAAGAAACGTAGTGTAGGGAGAATCATTAAAATTCCCAAACATAGAGAGTTAGTCTCACATACCTTAACTTCCTGCTCTTGAGCGTAATACAACATTCGCCAACCCTTTCAACTTTAATCTATATCAATACAAGTCAAAGTGATTCCATATTAGCAATAATTCTCATGTTTTAGTCACTTAAACATTTTCTCAAACACTTGGTGACATAAAGCTTCATAGTCCTTATTAATGATGTTTCTACGCCCAACAAGCCATTCTCTTGATCCTAGATAAATTCTAAAATCTCAAATTTTTTATAATCAATGTCATTCTTCTTCACCCATAAGATAAATAACATCCTTAACCAATATTCAACAATCAACAAGCCAAACCTATAATTGTTCATGCTTTTCTATCAAAACCATCAACTCATGTCTCATGAACTTGTAGTCTACAATCATTAATCCAACGCTATAGTCAATTAGA
Organism: Nicotiana attenuata; assembly: GCF_001879085.1. Taxonomy (NCBI): domain Eukaryota; kingdom Viridiplantae; phylum Streptophyta; class Magnoliopsida; order Solanales; family Solanaceae; genus Nicotiana; species Nicotiana attenuata. Next base: position 32,070,037 of record NC_031998.1, on the reverse strand, counting down.
GGGTGAAGAAATTACCTTCTTGATGTTCAATCTTCTTGAATTCGAGTTCTAGGGTTCCTTCTCAACAATGATGCCCCAATCAAATATCTAATGATTTGGAGGGTTTACCCATGTTAATAAGATGTTAGAAAATTGAAATTAACTTAGAATCACCATTAGAACTTACCTTGGGTGGTGGAGGGACCCTTGAGGAGTTAGGTTTTTGAGAGTTCCCCTTTCTAGAGCAGGTTTTTATGTTTTGGGGTTGTGAGGGACGAAGTATGGCTTTAAAATGACCCCCCATGAGCGCCCCCGCGCACCTGGTAGGCCTGACCGTGCTACTGACTGCGCAAAATAGCAGTAACACTGCCTCAAAAGAAGCGCGGCCGCGCTCGGGGCGCGCTTAGGGCGCGCATATTGCACACTATTCTGTAAGACACGCATAACTTTTTGCACATAGATCCGTTTGGGCTCCACAATATATCGTTGGAAAGCTATTTCAAAGGCCTAAAACTTTCATGCTTTGAGTTTTCCCAAATACCTTACATTTTCACTAAACCCTGCTGGAAGACAGAACTTCTGCAAACTTAGTCGATTTTGTCAATTCTTATGCACCTCACTTTCCATCTTGATTTTGAAACAACTATTCTCACCAATAATCATCCCTCTAGGAATTCATATGTCTAAAATATCAAATTAATACCCATTTAACATGTCCACACCTAGTCCGAATGTACGGGATGTTACAATGTGGTACGCCCGTCATCTGCTCCATTTGCTTCATCACCAACTGGATTGCATCCATCTAGATTTCAGCCAGCCAGATCGCAACAATGGTCTGGATCGCAGCGGGGGTCTAGATCGAAGAAGGGGTGTGGATCGTAGCTATCTTTATCAGCGACCCCGTCTCCCTCTCCACGAATTTCGTCTCCTAGCATTTCTAGACTTCGTCTTCGGGATAGTAGCGGTGAGCCAGATGCCTCCCCTTCCGCGCACGCTTCAGATTCATCGGAGGATGATGATCCAGAGGAAGTGCGGTATGATCATTATCATAGGATGATCATCCGGCCTGAGGGCAATGGGTAAGATTTTTTTTATTATTTCTTTATTTTTGCTGGATTATAATAGCTACTCTTGTTTATTTAATGTAATTACTATGTTGCAGGTTCATACCTAATCATCGGACTACAAAGATAATCACTGAAGCTCTTGGACGGTTGTATGATGCACCCTATGCGGCTTGGAGTGACTTTCCACCGGAGCTCATGCAATAAATTTTCAACCAATTTAAGGTTTTAATACAATTCTTATCTATTTAAGCATTATATTAACAATATTTTTATCTAATGTTACATTCTTTATTTTCAGACTAAGTGTTCTTGGGAGGATCGGTATAACAATAAAATTTGTGCAAATTTTGTGTTCATATGTCATAAAAGACTATCTGATTCCCTCTGCTCTGCTCGAAAGAAGAACAAGAAGCCTTCTTGGGTTCTACCGCATTTATGGGAGGATCTGCTGAGGCAGTGGACCACCGAGAAGTTCGAGAAGAGTAAATAGGGAAAGAAGGCCCGAGCATCTGAGAAGGGTGGCTCCTTGCACTGTGTGGGTGCAAGGAGCATGGGGACCACGAGGAGACTATTGGTAATTCTTTAAAATATTTACATCTATTTTTATCGAACTATACTTATATATTTTAATTTAGTTAACATATTTTATTATATTTGTAGGAAAAAAATATGGGAGGAAGATGACTCATGATGAATTCTTCATGGAGACTCATATCCTGAAGAAAAAGGCACTGACAGATCCAACTAGATGGGTCGAGGACTGGGCAGAGACTGCATATGTAAGTTTCATAACTACTATAAATGTTTATAATATTATATAGTAGATAATTTTTTATCTTCTAAATAGAGGGTCGCTACATGATTAATGTGGAAGAGTACACTCAGAGCTTGGCACCGAATGAGCAAAGCGCGTGACCACCCCTTTCAGACGAAGAAGCACATAGGATATGGTTGGATGTTGTCGGTGGTCCTAATAAGGGGATAGCATACGGCCTTCCAGAGAGATCATTTCGGCGCTACAGGGCTGGATTGCAAGGTATAGGGACTTCTTCCCGAGGTGAGGCAATTGATTGGTCAACTATCTCGTCTATGGAAAAGAAGATCGAAAAGCTGACAGCAGAGCTTTAAGAGACAAATGCTAGAGAACAAAAGAGAGATGAACAATTTCATACCCTTCAAGTTCAGCTAGAAAAGAGGGACGAACAATTTAATCTCCTTCAAGGTCAGCTAGCCAATCTTCTTGCTAGTGGTGCTTTCCTCATTCCCCGGTCTCGTGAGCCTTCCCCATATGCTAATCCTTCTCGTCACGATCCTCCGAACCATGCCGACGATTAAGGTTCTAGTAGTGAAGATGAGATGATGCAATATAAAACACTCATTGAATGGTGTATATTGCTAAATAAAGTCTTGAACTTGTGAATATTTAGTTGGGAATAATTTTGAATGATGATTGTATTGTTGATATTATTTTGTTATTGAACATTTGATAGTTGTTGTTGTGGTTGGCGTTGTTGTTGTTGTTGTTGTTGTTATTAGCGTTGTTGTTGTTGTTGTGGTTGTGGTTGTTATTAGCGGTGTTGTTGGTTAATTATTGTTATTGGTGTTAGTTAATTGTTATTGTTGGTTAATTGTTATTATTGGTTAATTGTTGTTGTTAGTTAATTGTTATTAGCGTTGTTGTTGGTTAATTATTGTTAGTTAATGCTGCCATTATAGGATGGATATTGGTTGTAATTAGCAGGTGGTGTAGCTTAAAAGCAGGCATATTCTGCCCGGTTTGTACCTAGAAAATCGACTGAAATCGGTCGGAAATATCATTTTTTTCCCAAAAATTCAAAATTTCCGACTGAATTTGGTCGGAAATTTCAAATGAAATCTCCAGATTCTTGAAATTTCCGACCGAAGTCGGTCGGAAATTGTCACGACCCCAGTTCGCCCTCCGTGAACTATCGTGACGGCACCTAGTCTCTACGACTAGGTAAGCCTAACAAATGCGGAAAACAACTAATCTTGCGAAAATAAATAATCAAAAGCCGAATAACTGAAGGAAACAGTATTTAAATGCTGCTTGGCATATACACACAACTTTCCAAAATCTGATACACTATCCCAAAACCCGGAAACTCACGGATCCACAAGCTGAGAAAAACACTACATAGCTCTAATCTCCGGAATGTCTAATCAAGAACGTAAAGTACAGAAGGGCTAAACACTAAATGCAAGAACAGAAAGAGACTCCTCGGTCTGCGGGCGTGGCAGATATACCTCGAAGTCCCGTAGAATCGCCTCGCCTCAAGAATGGTAAGCCTGAGTAGAGGTACCTGGATTTGCACATGAAAAACATACGCAGGAAGGGCATGAGTACACCACAGCGGTACTCAGTAAGTGCCAAGCCTAACCTCAGTTGGGTAGTGACGAGGAAGGTCAGGGCCCTACTGAGGTTAAATAAGATATAAGGTTTAACAGTGTGAAATAACAGTGTAAGTAAGTAACACAAGATATAAAGGACAACAACAACTTTCACAGAGAAAGTAAAACACAGTAAGAGAACACAACTCAGCTCCAAGATAACAACCGGGGATCTCCCAGGATACCGTCCTGTAGTCCCCAAATATAAATATCATCTCCAGTGGATCTCCCAGGTGCAGTACCGTAGTCCAACACATAAATGTGCAGGGGGATCTCCCGGAATACAATTTCGTAGTTCCAAAGTAAACATACAGGGGAGCTCCCGGGATACCATACCGTAGTCCCAAAGTAAAAGTGCAGGGGGATCTCCCGGAATATCATTCCGTAGTCCCAAAGTAAATACACAGCAACAATAAGAATTCAATCTAATCAATTTCATATCAAAGTGAAGCAGGTAATCCTAACCTAGCATGATTCACGTAATACAATTAAGGCAGTTAAGGCAATAGAGCAATTTAGTCAAGTAGACATGTTTCTCTAAGCTACAGCAGGTTCAGTGTCCAAACAGTGTAAGCAAGAAAAAGAAGAACACAATTCAAGGCTATTTTTAATGAAAAAATGGATTTTCAACAATTAGCACAAGTATGCGCTCGTCACCTCACGTACGAGGCATTTCAATTACCACAATATCAATCCTAAGGGGAAAAGGTCCCCCACACAAGGTTAGACAAGCCACTTACCTCGAACAAGTGCAAGTCAACCCGAAATCACGCCTTTGCCACGAGTATCCGACTCCAAATGGCCCAAATCTATTCAATTAAATTTCATAAATGTAAATAACACCTCAAGCAACTGATTCTATAATTAAATTCTAAGCTAATACGCGAAATTAGGTAAAATGATCAAAACGTCCCTCAGGCCCACATCTCGGAACCGGGTAAAATTTACGTTTTCAAAAACCTCGTACTCTCACGAGTCTATACATAACAAGAACACTGAAATCGGGGTCCAAATGACCCCTCAAATCCTCTCTTAAACACAAGCCCTAGTTACCAATTTTTTCCAAATTTCTCATAACTAGTTAGGTCTTTAATCACATAAAAACGAGTTATGAAGTCAAGGAAGTTACCTCCAAGTGATTCCCCTTTGTTTTCCTCAAAAATCTCTCTCAAAATCTTCAAACCCGGATGAAAATGGTGAAAGAATGGCTCAATTTCGCGAAGGCAACTATTTATATGTTCTGCCCAGCTAATTCCGCATTTGCGGCCCTGGGACCGCATCTGCGGTCCCACTTCTGCGGAGACTTAGTCGCATCTGCGACTTTCATTAGTTGACCAGAAATCCGCATCTGCGATTACCCTTTCGCAGATGCGCCACCGCTTCTGCGGTATTCCTTCCGCACCTGCAGAACCTGAAGGAAAGGCAAAAATCCGCTTCTGCGGTCTCTTTAGCCGCTTCTGCGGCGCCGCATCTACGGTCCCCAAACCGCAGATGCGAAATACCAGAAGCAGCAAAAAAATACAGCAGTTGTTACATTTCCTCAACTCCCCGTTAACCATCCGAAATCACCCGAGGCTCCCGGGACCTCAACCAAAAGCACAAACATCACCTAATACCTTATTCAAACTTGTACCAATCTTCAAAACACTTCAAACAATATCAAAATAACCAAAACACATCGGATTCAAGCCTAAGTTTCTAAAATCCTCCGAATTTTGCTTTTGATCAAAAACCCAACCAAACCACGTCCGAATGACCTGAAAATTTGCACACACATCCAAAATGACATGACAGAACTACTGCAACTCGCGGAATTCCATTTCGACCCTCGGATCAAAATCTCACTATCGAACCGAAAACTTCAAAAATTCAACTTTCGGCATTTCAAGCCTAAATTAGCTACGGGCCTCTAAAACACAATCAAAACATGCTCCTAACCCTGAAATCACCCAACCAAGCTAACGGAACCATCGGATTTCCATTCCGAGGTCGTCTTCACACTGTTCCGACTACGGTCAACTTTCCAACACTTAAGCTCTCATTTAGGGACTAAGTGTCCCAAAATTCTCCGAAACTCAAAACCGAACATCCCGTCAAATCGAAATAGCAGAAATAAACTTGGGGAAAACAGTTAATAGGGGATCGGGGCGTAAATTCTAAAAATGACCGGCCGGGTCGTTACAGAAATTTTGAATTTAAATTTATTTATTTCAATAAATTTACAATTTATTACAATTTACAAATAATTATATATTTAAATATAATTATTATATATTTAAAATTCCGACCGATGTCGGTCGCTATTTGAAAAATAGATAAATAAAAATTTAATTAATACCGACCGATTTCGGTCGGTATATGTAGTTTGGTTGTCAGTCAACACGGTGAAATGACCGACCATTTACGGTCGGAAAATTTCGACCGATTTCGGTCGCTAATCGGTCGGTATATGTAGTTTGGTTGTCAATCAACCCGTTGAAATAACCGACCGTTTTCGGTCGGAAAATTTCGACCGATTTCGGTCGCAGCACCGTAGCGATCATCATTTTTCCGACTAATTAAAAGCGATCGAAAATCAGTTGCTTTTTCTTAAATTCCGACCGATTTTAATCGATTTTTCTGGACGAAATTAGCCAGTTTTATAGTAGTGTTATGTATCAAACGTTTATTTGTAGCCATACTTTGATGATTGACATATATTTGTCGAAGAGGTAGACCCGATAGCCAAACTTCGTGATTTTGATTATACGCGTCGCGGAAGGACAGCGCTATTAACTTTAATTTAAATATTAAGAAGTCCTTGCCTTTCGATTCAGATTTCACATGATAATTTTTAATTTTGAAACTTTCCGTTATGTAGGATATCATTCTACAATAGTATTATCTCATAAGTACTTCACAATTTTGAAAACTTCGAATTTATTTAGCTTTGAGTGTTATGTATTTGTCGTACTTTAAATAGTTCATATTGATAACAACCAGGGGCGAAGCTATATTTATTAAAGGGTGGTCAATGTCTTTGTCGAAAAGTTACACTATATATATAGGTAAAGTGTTAGGTTCTAGTGGTATATAAAATATACTGAACATTCTTTATCGAAGAATTTTTTTTACACTACTAGAAATCCGGTAAAAAGCGACCACAAAAAGCGACCAAAGTTGGTCGCTTATAGGCCTAAAAGCGACCAAAAAGCGACCAAACATGCCTGGTCGCAATATAGCTGGTCCCTTTATTTTAGGGACCAAAGTTGGTCGCTAATTAGCGACCAACTTTGGTCTCTAAGGTAAAGGACCAAATATTCCGGTTAAAGACTATAGCGACCAGCTTTGGTCGCTTTATTATTTTAATAATATAATTTTGGCGACCAAAGTTGGTCTCTAAATGATAAAAAATATTTTTTTATTTATTATTAATCATAAAAAGGCGACCAACTTTGGTCTCTAATCCAAATATTATATTTTAAAATCTGGAAAATATAGACCAAGGTTGGTCGCTTTTTTATTAATTTTTTTAATTTTTTTAAAAAATAAGCGACCAACTTTGGTCGCTAATTTCAAGAATTTAATTTTTTTTTTTAAAAATAAGCGACCAAAGTTGGTCGCTGTATTTCCAGAAATTATTTTTTTTTAATGGAATAGCGACCAAGGTTGGTCGCTTTTTGAGAATTCTGGGTAAAAAGCGACCAACTTTGGTTGCTATTGCCCAGAAAATTATTTTTTTAATAGAAAAGCGACCAAAAAGAGACCAAAGTTGGTCGCTTTTCTGGGTAATATTTTGGCAGAAACTGCCTGTTTTGGCAGCTGCACCACCTGGCAGTCATATCAAATCCCTATTATAAGCAACAACAAAAAACAATACCAACAACAACACAACAACAACACAACAACAACAACAACAACAATACAAAAACAACATTAAAACCAACATTAAAACCAACAAAGTTTTATAATTCAATAGAACTACCACATTGAGTGAACCAAACTAAGTTAACTCTTATTACAAGCCCATTCGAAAATCGATTCTATTTGTCTAGTTCAAAGTGTATAAAAGTCAATGAGTGTTGTATAATAAAGTCATCAACCCCTTCTACAAAATCCTCCCGCAATCCTAAATTTCAATTCATATCCACAAAAGTCCAATTCATATCCACAAAAGTTCAATTCATATCCTAAAGGCTCAATTCATATCCTAAAAGTTCAATTCATACACAAAAATTTCAATTCATACCCAAAAAGTTTAACTCATACACAAAAAGTTCAATTCATATCCTAAAATTTCAATTCATATCCTAAAAGTTCAATTCATATACGAAAATTTCAATTCATATCCTAAAGGTTCAACTCATATCCACAAAAGTTCAATTCATATCCTAAAATTTCAATTTATAAACTAAAATTCCAATACATAAACTAAAAGTCCAATGCATATCCTAAAGGCTCAATTCATATCCTAAAAGTTCAATTCATACTCAAAAATTTCAATTCATATCCTAAAGGTTCAACTCATATCCACAAAAGTTCGATTCATATCCTAAAACTTCAATTTATAAACTAAATTTCCAATACATAAACTAAACCCTAGATTCTAACTAAACTATCAAGACAATACAAAGTATAATTTAAATCTAACTAAACTAAATTCAACACTAATTAAACTAATTAGTTAATAAAATTAATTAACAAAGCTAACTAATACAAGACATAAACCCTAATCCTCAATAAAAACAATGTTCAAAGAATTTAAACACTAATTCATATCCTTAAACTACAACATTGAAATAATTGAAACAAAAATTAGAAATAACAAAGATTCAAGGTTATAATTCAAACCTAGGTTTTTATAGGTGGAGAAGGAGAGAAAGGGGCAGGAGCAGCGGTGGCAGCGGTGGCAGCAACGGCTCCGGCAGTGGCTCAGGCGGTCACAGTGGTGGCGTGGCGTGGGGGATTGATTTGTGTGAGGTAAATAGAGAAGGGGAGGGGAATGTGTTGAGAGAGAATTTGGGGAAATTTTGGGAAGAAAATAAGAGAATGGGAGGGGAAACCCGTTT
>NC_031998.1:32057041-32061431 GCF_001879085.1 Nicotiana attenuata | reverse complement strand
ATAGGAAGTCCGCCAGCATGGGTAGTCTTGCTTATGTTCCGGTCAGCCAGAGACCGCTTACTTTGGATATTCAGGCCTTGGCCAATCGATTTGTGAGGTTGGACATTTCTGAGCCTAGCAGAGTGTTAGCTTGTACGGTCGCTCGTTCTTCATTATTGGAGCGTATCCGTGATCGGCAGTTTGATGATCCCCATTTATGTGTCCTGAGAGACACGGTGCAGCGTGGAGGTGCCACGAAGGTGACCTTAGATGATGATGGTGTTTTGAGGTTGCAGGGGCGAGTGTGTGTGCCCAATGTCGATGGGATTCGAGAGTTGATCTTAGCGGAGGCCCATAGTTCTCGGTATTCTATTCACCCGGGCGCCACGAAGATGTATCAGGACTTGCAGCAGCATTATTGGTGGCGTAGAATGAAGAAAGATATAGTTGCATATGTGGCTCGATGTTTGAACTGTCAGCAGGTCAAGTATGAGCATCAGAGGCCTGGTGGTTTGTTTCAGAGGATTGAGCTTCCCGAGTGGAAGTGGGAGAGGATTACCATGGATTTCGTTACTGGACTTCCGTTGACTCGGAAGAAGTTTGATGCTATTTGGGTCATTGTTGATAGGCTGACCAAGTCAGCGCATTTTATTCCTGTTGCAGCCACTTATTCATCGGAGAGGTTAGTCGAGATCTACATCCGAGAGATTGTTCGCCTTTATGGGGTGCCGGTATCTATCATTTCGGACCGGGGTACGCAGTTTACCTCGCGCTTTTGGAGAGCAGTTCAGCAAGAGTTGGGCACCCAGGTTCAGTTGAGCACAGCGTTCCATCCTCAGATGGACGGCCAGTCCGAGAGGACTGTTCAGATATTGGAGGATATGCTCCGAGCCTGTGTCATTGATTTTGGAGGCTCGTGGGACCAGTTTTTGCCTTTAGCAGAGTTCGCCTACAACAACAGCTACCAGTCCAGCATTCAGATGGCTCCATATGAGGCGTTGTGTGGAAAGCGATGTCGGTCTCCAGTCGGATGGTTTGAGCCGGGAGAGGCTCGGTTATTGGGTACAGATTTAGTTCAGGAGGCCTTGGATAAGGTCAAGATTATTCAGGACAGGCTTCGTTCGACTCAGTCGCGGCAAAAGAGTTATGCGGATCGTAAGGTTCGAGATGTAGCTTTCATGGATGGTGAGCGGGTCTTGCTCCGAGTGTCACCTATGAAGGGCGTGATGAGATTTGGGAAGAAGGGCAAGCTTAGCCCTAGATTCATTAGCCCATTTGAGATCCGCGATCGTGTGGGAGAGGTGGCTTACAGACTTGCCTTGCCGCCCAGCTTGTCAACCGTGCATCCAGTGTTTCATGTGTCCATGCTTCGGAGGTATCACGGCGATCCAGCCCACGTGTTAGATTTCAGCACTGTCCAGTTGGACAAGGATCTGTCTTATAAGGAGGAGCCGGTAGCTATCCAAGACCGGCAGGTTCGACAGTTGAGGTCGAAGAGTTTTCCTTCAGTGCGTGTCCAGTAGAGAGGTCAGCCTCATGAGGCATCGACCTGGGAGTCCGAGTCTGATATGCGGAGCTGCTACCCTCATCTATTTCCCGACTCAGGTACTTCTTTCTTTTGTCTGTTCGAGGACGAACGGTTGTTTTAGAGGTCGAGAATGTGACGACCCAAAGGGTCATCACCTGTTTTCTCTTTCATTTCCGCGCTTTCGAGGCCTTGAAAACCTTATTTTTACTTGCCTCAATTTGAGTGCACAGTGCGGGCGCGTAGCCGGAAAGATTATATGTTAAAATTCGGTGAAAATTTTCAAAATGTGGCTTTAAAATGATTAAAGTTGACTTTGGTCAACATTTTTTCTAAACGGACCCGGACCCGTGATTTGACGGTCCCGGAGGGTCCGTAGAAAAATATGGGACTTGGGCATATGCCCGGAGTCGAATTCCGAGGTCTAGAGCCCGAGAAAAAAAAAATTCTGTGAAATTATTTTTCTGAAATTATTAAGGAAAATAGAAATGAAAATTGATTAAAAGACTGTGGTATCGGGCTCGTATTTTGGTTCCGACGCCCGGAATAAGTCTTAAATATGTGTTAAGCGCTTTCTGTAAAGTTTGGTCGAAATCGGACGTCGTTTGACGTGTTTCGAACCTAAATATCTAAAATTTGAAGTTTATGAAGTTAGAATGAAAAATGATTATTTTGGGGTTTGATTCATTGATTTTGATGTTGTTATGGCGATTTGATCGCTCGGTTAAGTTCGTATGAGGTTGTTGAGTTAGTGTGTGGGTTTGGTTAGGAGCCCCGAGGGCTCGGGAGTGTTTTCGGAGGTGTTCGGAGTGGTTTTGGACTTAGGATGATATCAGATTTTCTGCAATTTTTACACAAGGATTTTCTTCATCGCGTTCGCGTTAGTTCCCCCGCGTTCGCATAGCTTCAGGTTGGTCTCCTTCGCGTTCGCGTCCCCATCATCGTGATCGCATAGGCCAATTTCAGGACCCCCCAGTAATTCCTTCACTGCGTTCGCGAACTCGTCCTCGCGTTCGTATAGTATTAGCACACCCTTCATCGCGTTCGCGTATGTACCTACGCATTCGCGTAGAGTAAACCCAGGACCCCCAGCCTTTTCCTTCTACGCATTCGCGTTCCTTCCCACGCGATCACGATGCCTACCCAGCTTACCCTTCGCGAACGCGGCCCCTTTCCCGCGAACGCGAAGGGCATTTTCGCCCAGTGATTTTTAAAGTTCAAAACAGAACCATTACGGGATTATTCCCATTCTTTCATAAAACTTGTCTTCTCCAAGCTCTAGGGGCGATTTTTGGAGCTCTTCTTCACCAAAGTCTTTGGGTAAGTAATTTCCCACCTAATTCCTTCACTCCTCTTCATTAATTACTGAATTCCTAGACCTAAATCATGAAATCAAAGTAGAAATTAAGGGTTTTGGGTAGAGCCAGGGTTTTGAGAATTTTAGGTGATTCAACCTCAATTTGGGGTCGAATCTTAAAACAAATTGCATATTTGAACTCGTGGGGTTATGGGTGATTGGGTTGTGGTCCGAGCCTCGTGTTTGGACCATGTGGGCCCGGTGTCGAATTTTGGTATTTTTGGAAGAATGCTAGGAGATTCATATCTAGGCTATGGGATGTTACCATTGAGTCTTTATTGATATTATTGAATTAATTATGCCTAGATACCATTGTTTCGAAGTCAGATTGTAGAGGAAAGGCGGTATTTGAGGATTGATTGCTATTCTTTGGACCGAGGTAAGTGTTTGATCTAACTTTGGCTTGAAGGAATAGGATTAGAGTGTTATTATTTGCTAATTTCTATATGATCAAGTACGGTGTATAGGCATGGTGACGAGTATCTATACACCGGTGTCCAGCATGACCGTGGGTCCTTGTATGTACTTACCCTGATATTGTTATGACTTTTCCATGTTAATTGATGAATTCTATGCAATGTGAAGAGTATGAGGACTAATTATGAATTGTAAATTCTTTGGAGCGTTGGCTCGAACGATAAAAGACTATTGAGTACGAAATGAAAGAAATAGAAAGTGATATGATTAATCCCTTGCCGGGATGGTTTGAGTACATTGATTATCTCCCTTGCCGGGATGTGAGAGTATTGTTGTTGCTCCCTTGCCGGGATTTAGCTGATAATTGTGTAATTCCTTTGCCGGGACATTTCTTATTATTTGTTTATCCCCTCGCCCCGTTTGGTTGTGATTACTGTTTGGTTGAGGAAGAGTGATAATGCAGGAAGGGTCATTCCGTGCCATGTTTTGATTATATTTGCACGAAGGGTCATTCCGTGCCATGCTTTGATTATTTATGCACGAAGGGACATTCCGTGCTCTGATTTGATTATAATTGCACGAAGGATCATTCCGTGCCATGATATGAGAGTTATGTGAGGGAAAGCACGAAGGGTGATGCCGTGCACTTTATTTGATTACTTTTGGTGAGAATGAGAGTAAAAGCACGAAGGTTGATGCCGTGCAACTGTTGATTTTCCTGCTCTCATTAATTATTGTTATTGCCCTGTTTCTTACTTAAATTTTTGACTTTATATCCGGACTGTACTTCCCCATAGTATGCTCCCCTCCCTCTTAACTGTTTAATTTCTTTGTTCCTTCCTTTTATTACATATATATATTGAACTGCACAGGTTGGTTTGGTAGCCCTGTCTAGCCTCGTTACTTCTTCGCCGGGGTTAGGCCAGGCACTTACCAGCACATGGGGTCGGTTGTGCTGATGCTACACTTCTGTGCTCTTTTGCACAAATCACGGTACCGGAGCAGCTTTTGGACCACAGCAGTAGGATATTGATCGGGAGCTGACTTCAGTCCAGGGACTTACGAGGTAGACCTGACTGACGTTCGCGAGGCCGGAGTCCCTTCCTAGTGTT
>NC_031998.1:32044465-32055439 GCF_001879085.1 Nicotiana attenuata | reverse complement strand
GATATTGTAAAAATATATATACTAATTAAATTTCTCATGTAGGAAAATTTCTTTAATAAATAAAACTCATAATTTCATATTGAAAATGCAAAAATATAAAGAAACTATTAGGATATTATACATAAGATAAATAATAAAATAGTAAATAATATTTATAAAAATTATATGATATATTAGACATAATTTTATAAGATTAATATTTCGTCAAATGATCCGCGCATCACGTGGATTCTAACATAGTAAATATAAAATTATCGACCGAAGTCGGTCAGTTTTTTAAAATGACTGACTGAAATAAACGACCGATTTCGGTTGTTTTTTAATATTAATTTTAATTTATTTTACATGAAAAATCGAGCAAAATTTGGTCGGATTCTTAATAAATGAATTTCGCAGGATGCCAGAACAGTTTCCCGATTTTTGCGCAAAAAAAAAAAACTGACCGAAATTGGTCGATTTCGTAAAAATAATTGAAAAATAAAATATTTTAAAAAACTGACCGACTTCTGTTGGCCGGGGTCGATTTTGGCCGAATTTCTAGTAATGAAAATATTATATCCTTTTAGGATAAACTAAAAGTAAAGTATGATACATAAATAAATTGTGACAGAGAAAATAAAATGCAATCTATTTTAATTACACTATGTAGTTTGTTATCTCAATTCTTCGAAATTTCTACCGACACAAGTGATGTTTTGGACTTTTGGTTTAGATGTGATACAACTTTTTGTACCACATAGACATGACAAATACATATCTAAGTTTATCTACTACCACAATTAGTGCAAGTTAAGTTGTTCGCATTTCTAGGTTAATAAAACATTTAACATTTGTTAAATGTAGATACTTATTCTGCTGTTAATATATATGACTTGATTATACAAATATTTCTACATTATTTGTGCGGAAAACTTGATTAGACTCGATAAAAAGTTAACCTACCTCGTGAAAGCGCTCGGAATACTCATTGTAATTTCCTTTTTATTTTATTCTTTGGATTGGAAATAGTTGGTAACAAGGGCGCCGGGGCTACTGTATAGCCTAGAGATGGCAAAATGGTTAAAAGAAAACAGTTACCCACTCATATTATCCATCAAAAAATGGGTTGGATAATGAACCATTTAAAAACGGGTCGAATATGGATAAAGAACCATATTATCTACTTAGAAAATAGTTAACCAAATGGATAACTGTAACGACCCGCTTGGTCGTTTTGCCTTTTTTTGACCCCGTTCCCTCAAATAAAACTTCCCGCGCTTGCTTTAACTAATTTATGACTTGCAGGGACGGTTGGTTCAGGATTTGGAAGAGTTTTGGGTGAAATATGCCCATGTGATTTCTTAGGATTTTCTTAAAAGACTAAATTTGACTTCGGTCAACATTTTGGGTAAACGGACCCGGACCCGTGATCCGACGGTCCCGGAGGGTCCGTAGGAAAATATGGGACTTGGACGTATGCCCGGAATCGAATTCCGAGGTCCCAAGCCCGAGAAATGAATTTTTAAGTAAAATTATTTTCTGAAATTGTTAAAGGAAAATTGAAATAAAATTTGATTAGAACGTGTTGGTATCGGGCCCGTATTTTGGTTCCGGCACCCGGTACAGGTCTTATATAAGGTTTAAGTCATTCCTGTAAAATTTGGTTGAAAACGGACGTCGTTTGATGTGATTCGGACTTGAATTGCTAAATTTGATACTTGATGAAGTTGAGGAAAAGTTCTCGATTTTGAGGTTTGATTCATTGTTATTGCGGTTATTTTGGCGATTTGATCGCACGGATAAGTTTGTATGATGTTACTGAGTTAGTACGTGTGTTTAGTTAGGAGCCCCGAGGGCTCGTGTGAGTTTTGGGCATGGGTTCGGATTAAATCAACACACCAGTTTTCTGGTGTTTTTGCTGCTGCTGCTGCAGGTTTCGCAATTGCGAGACCTTGATCGCAATTGCGATCTCGCAATTGCGAGAGTAGCATCGCATTTGCAATGAAGCTGGCTGGGAGCAGTGTTCGCATTTACGACTTTTGCTTCGCATTTGCGAACCCAGCAGGGTCCGCATTTGCGACCCCTCTATCGCAATTGCGATCAGTGCAGAGGGTGACCCAGTTCGCATTTGCGAACATATTGTCGCAATTGCGACTTCGCATTTGCGAGCCTGGTGTCGCAAATGTGACATCAGAGACCTGGACGCAGCTTTTAAAAACGGGACTTAGGCCATTTATTTCATTTTGTCTCTACACTTGAGCGATTTCGGAGCTTTCAATGAGGGGATTTCAACATAGCATTGTGAGGTAAGTTATTTCTACTTAATGTAAGTTTAATACTCGAGTTTTGGGTAGATTAACACCTAGATTTGGAGAAATCAAAGGGGGTTAGAGCTAAACCTAGGGTTTTAATAAAACTTGGATTTAACCACGAAATTTGTTATGGAATTAATTAGAAATCGTATATTAGTGATCCTTAGGTTGTAGAGAACAACTTCCTTCGAAAAATTTCGGAATCCGGGCACGTGGGCCCAGGGTCGCGTTGATGAGTTTATTTATATTTGACCGCGTTGCATGGGTGATTCGCGAGCGGGGTAATAGATGCATCTATGGTTCGAACCGTTCGACCCTCGGCAGTGCACAATTTATTTTTTATGTTGGATCGGGCCGTACGTCCCACTGTGTCACTTGTATATGTTTTCCTTAGTGTTTCTCTGAGGACTGGATTTCATACCTGCTTGAAATATAAGTGACTATCCATGAAAATACTTGGGGAAGAGCTGTTATGCCATGATCTTTTTCTAAATGCTATTTACTTGTGCTATCCATCCCATTTATAAATTCTTCTCACATTATTTGACCCTACTAAGTATCAAATCGACCTCTCGTCTTTACTTCTTCGAGATTAGACGGGATACTCACTGGGTACATATTGTTTATGTACTCATACTATATTTCTATACTTAATTGTACAGGGTCTGAGGCAGGTACATCTGGCTATCAATCGGGTGCGCATCTCTGAGCGGATTTCGGGACTTCTACAGTGAGCTGCTCCTCCTCCATGCCGTTCAGCAGCCTGAAGAAGTCTTCCTTTTTGTACTTTTGCTGTCTATTCCATTTCGGACAGTAGGATAGTGTGATTTTTTTGTATATTCTGCTAGTTGCCCATGCTTGTGACACCAGGTCTTGGCACACACACATTAGTAGACTGTATTATTTCGGGGTTGTATAATTTTCATGATTTCTATTCATCGTTTCTGAATTATTCCAATTTAAAGAATTATTTTTAACTACTTGGGGTAAAGGTGACTGAAAGTTAGCTAGTATTTTCTGCATTGGCTTGCCCAACAAAGGCGTTGGGCGCCATCATGACCTGTTACGGAATTGGATCGTGACAACATGGTATCAGAGCACTAGGTTCACGTAGGTCTCACAAGTCATGGGCAAACCTAATAGAGTCTTATGGATCGGTACGGAGACGTCTGTATTTATCTTTGAGAGGCTATAGGGTTTTGGGAAAACTATTCTTTATTCATCTCATCTCGTGCAGTGGTCAGTGTACTAAGTTCCTTCTCTATTCTCTCACAGATGGTGAGGACACGCACGACTGATGTTCCACACCCGGGCGGAGCTGCTCCCCCGTTGCTCGAGGCCGAGGCAGAGGCCGGGGGAGGGCACCGGCCCTTGGTAGGGGATGAGGGCGTCCCAGAGTTATTCCAGTTGCACCACCAGCAGACCCCGCGGGAGATCCTATTATTGAGGAGCAGGGCGAGGTGCCCGCATCTGAGCCCACCCCGGCAGACTTTATGACAACACCGGGATTTCAGGAGGTTATGGGCCGTATGCTTCGGTTCATGGATTCTATGACTCAGGCTGGTTTATTTCCAGCAGACCCGGCTACCTCGCAGGCAAGAGGGGGAGCTCAGGCTCCTGGACATGCAGCTGCAGTTTATCAGACTCACTACCCGCAGATGGGCCCAGCCAGTTGCTGCAGTGGCGCCCCAGCTCAGGCCAACTGCGGACGGTGATCCGCAGAAGTTATTGGATAGATGGACTAGGCTTCACCCTCCTACCTTCGGGGGTGAGCGACATGAGGATGCCCAAGACTTCATCGATAGGTGCAGGGACAGACTGCACAACATGAGGATACTGGAGTCACATGGAGTTGACTTCACTACTTTCCAGCTGGAGGGCAGGGCCCGTAGATGGTGGCAGTCCTATGTTCTTGGCAGGCCAGCAGGTTCTCCTCCCCTCACCTGGGGTCAGTTCACCTAGTTGTTCTTGGATAGGTATATTCCACCCTCTAAGAGGGAAGAGCTACGGCACCAGTTCGAGCATCTTGAGCAGGGCCAGATGTCTGTGACCGATTATGAGGCGAGGTTCTCTGAGTTGTCTCGCCATGCACTCATGATACTTCCCATGGATGCAGAGAGAGTNATTAAGGTAGACCCCAAGAAGATTGAGGCAGTTCAGAGTTGGCCACGCCCCACCTTAGTGACCGAGATCAGGAGTTTCCTGGGATTAGCAGGTTATTCCAGGCGGTTCATGCAGGGCTTTTCATCTATTGCATCACCTCTGACTAGACTGGCTCAGAAGGGTGCTCCTTTCTATTGGTCCAATGATTTCGAGGCGAGCTTCCAGAAGCTCAAGACAGCCTTGACTACAGCACCAGTCCTTGTGTTGCCTTCTGGTCAGGGATGTATACAGAGTATTGTGACGCTTCACGTGTTGGCTTGGGTTGTGTATTGATGCAGGAGAGGTAAGTTATTGCATATGCCTCCCGTCGGCTGAAGATTCATGAGATAAACAATCATGCGCACGATCTGGAGTTGGCAGTGAGTGTCCATGCTCTTAATATATTGAGGCACTACCTGTACGGGGCTTCATGTGAGGTTTATACCGATCATCGCAGCTTTCAGCATTTGTTCAAGCAGAGGGATCTTAATTTGAGGCAGCGCAGGTGGCTTGAGTTACTAAAGGATTATGACATCACCATTCTTTATCATCCGGGGAAGGCGAACGTGGTCGCGGATACCTTGAGCAGAAAGGTGGAGAGTATGGGTAGCTTGGCATTTATTCTAGCAGCGGAGAGACCACTAGCTTTGGACATTTAGTCCTTGGCTAACAGGCTTGTGAGGTTGGACATTTCGGAGCCCCGTCGGGTTCTTGCATGTATGGTAGCTCAATCTTCATTACTGGGGGAGATAAAGGCCCGACAGTTCGATAATCCATATTTGGCGGTCCTTAGAGAGACGGTGCTTCAGGGAGGTACCAAGGAGGTTTCTATTGGAGAGGATGGTGTTTTGCGACTCCAGGGTCGGCTATGTGTTCCTAATGTCGATGGTCGGAGGAAGAGGATCCTAGAGGAGGCACACAGTTTGGGGTATTCTATTCACCCGGGAGCTAGAAAGATGTATCATGACTTGAGGCGGCATTACTGGTGGCGGAGGTTGAAGAATGACATAGTGGAGTATGTGGCTAAGTATTTGAATTTCCAGCAGGTGAAGTATGAACATCAGAGACCGGGTGGCCTACTTCAGCAGATGCCTATACCAGATTGGAAGTGGGAACGCATTACCATGGATTTCATAGTGGGGTTACCGCGGACCTTACGGAAGTTTGATTCAGTATGGGTCATCGTTGATAGGTTAACCAAGTCAGCCCACTTCATTCTAGTGGCTACTAGTTATACAACAGACAGGTATACTCAGATTTATATTCGAGAGATAGTCCGATTGCACGGTGTGCCTATTTCCATCATATTAGACAGAGGCCCTCAGTTCACTTCCCATTTCGGAGAGCCATTCAGAATGAGTTGGGGACCCTTGTGGAGCTTAACACAACATTCCATCCTCAGACCGACGGGCAGTCGGAGCGGACAGTACAGATTTTTAGAGGATATGCTTAGAGCATGTGTGACTGACTTTGGAGGGCAGTGGGACCAATTCTTACCCTTGGTGGAGTTTGCATATAATAACAGCTATCAGTCCAGCATTGAGATGGCCCCATACGAGGCTCTATATGGTCGCCGTTGTCGTTCTCCTATCGGATGGTTCGAGCCTAGTGAGGCTAAGTTGTATGGTACAGACTTGGTACAGGATGCCTTGGATAAGGTGAAGTTGATTCAGGAGAGGCTTCGCACAGCTCAGTCCAGACAGAAGAGTTACGCGGATCAGAAGGCGCGTGATGTATCATTTATGGTTGGCGAGAAGGTTCTCTTGAAAGTCTCGCCCATGAAGGGCATTATGAGGTTCGGGAAGAAAGGCAAGTTAAGTGCAAGGTTTATTGGCCCCTTTGAGGTGTTGAGGAGAGTTGGGGAGGTTGCCTATGAGCTTGCACTACCCCCCAGCTTGTCGGGAGTTCATCCGGTTTTTCATGTGTCGATGCTTCGGAAGTATCATGCCGACTTCTCCCATGTGTTAGACTTTAGTACTATTCACCTGGATGAGAGCTTGGGTTGTGAGGAGCAGCCAATTGCCATCATTGATAGGCAGGATCGCCAGTTGAGATCCAAGAGGATTTCTGCAGTTAAGGTTCAATGGAGGGGCCAACCAGCCGAGGAGGCGACCTGGAGTCCTAGGAGGACATGCGGAGCAGATATCCCCACTTATTCAGCAGCCCAGGTACATTTCTATGCCCGTTCGAGGATGAACGTTTGTTTAAGAAGTGGAGAAAGTAACGACCTGCCTGGTTGTTTTGCCTTTTTGAACCCCGTTCCCTCATTTAAAACTTCGCGCGCTTGCTTTAGCTAATTTATGACTTGCGAGGACGGTTGGTTCGGGATTTGAAAGAGTTTTGGGTGAAATATGCCCATGCGATTTCTTAGGATTTTCTTAAAAGACTAAATTTGACTTCGGTCAACATTTTGGGTAAACGGACCCGGACCCGTGATCCGACAATCCCGGAGGGTCTGTAGGAAAATATGGGACTTGGGCGTATGCCCGGAATCGAATTCCGAGGTACCAAGCCCGAGAAATGAATTTTTAAGTAAAATTGTTTACTGAAATTGTTTAAGGAAAATTGAAATCAAATCTGATTAGAACGTGTTGGTATCGGGCCCGTATTTTGGTTCCGGCGCCCGGTACAGGTCTTATATAAGGTTTGGTCATTCCTGTAAAATTTGTTTGAAAACGGACGTCGTGACGTGATTCGGACTTGAATTGCTAAATTTGATACTTGATGAAGTTTGAGGAAAAGTTCTCGATTTTGAGGTTTGATTCATTGTTATTGCGGTTATTTTGGCGATTTGATCGCACGGATAAGTTCGTATGATGTTACTGAGTTAGTAAGTGTGTTTGGTTAGGAGCCCCGAGGGCTCGTGTGAGTTTTGGGCATGGGTTCGGATTAAATCAACACACCAGTTTTCTGGTGTTTTTGCTGCTGCTGCAGGTTTCACAATTGCGAGACCTTGATCACAATTGCGATCTCGCAATTGCGAGAGTAGCATCGCATTTGCGATGAAGCTGGCTGGGAGCAGTGTTCGCATTTGTGACTTTTGCTTCGCATTTGCGAACCCAGCAGGGTCCGCATTTGCGACCCCTCTATCGCAATTGCGAATAGTGCAGAGGGTGACCCAGTTCGCATTTGCGAACATATTGTCGCAATTGCGACTTCGCATATGCGAGCCTGGTGTCGCAAATGCGACATCAGAGACCTGGACACAGCTTTTAAAAAACGGGACTTAGGCCATTTATTTCATTTTGTCTCTACACTTGAGCGATTTGGGAGCTTTCAAAGAGGGGATTTCAACATAGCATTGTGGGGTAAGTTATTTCTACTTAATGTAAGTTTAATCCTCGAGTTTTGGGTAGATTAACACCTAGATTTGGAGAAATCAAAGGGGGTTAGAGCTAAACTAGGGTTTTAATAAAACTTGGATTTAACCACGGAATTTGTTATGGAATTAATTAGAAATCGTATATTAGTGATCCTTAGGTGGTAGAGAACAACTTCCTTCAAAAAATTTCGGAATCCGGGCACGTGGGCCCGGGGTCGGATTTTGGGAAACTTGTGTTAGTGGTTGAGAAATTGCTTAAATAGCTAGAATTCGATCTTATGAGTCTATATTAACTAGTTCTTACTTCGTTTAATTAGTTTGGGATCGTTCGGCTCCGAATTGAGGGCTTGGACTTGTTCTTGGCATTCGAAGTGCATTTTGGAGCGAGCTGAGTCTCCTTTCTAACCTTGTAAGAGGGAGTTGTCCCCATAGGTATAATAATTGAATTAAATGCTAATATTTGTGGGGGCTACGTACGCACTAGGTGACGAGAATCCGTGCGTAGCGACTATTATGTTAAGTTCGGGCAGTCTAGGACCCATAAGCATGCTCTACGTGATATTCTTGTGTCTTGATGATAAATTCGGATTCGTATAAACTATTTTGATTAAGGTAAATGAGATTAGTAAAGGAACCTTATCCTGTTTTGTCTTTCAAAAGAGAATATTAGGTATTCCTGCGAATAACTACTCCTCAGATATATATTATTGTTTGCTTGTTGATGAGTTTATTTATATTTGACCGCGTCGCATGGGTGATTCGCGAGCGGGGTAATAGATGCATCTATGGTTATAGTCGTTCGACCCTCGGCAGTGCACAATTTATTTTTTATGTTGGATCGGGCCGTACGTCCCACGGTGTCACTTGTATATGTTTTCCTTAGTGTTTCTCTGAGGACTGGATTTCATACCTGCTTGAAATATAGGTGACTATCCATGAAATACTTGGGGAAGAACTGTTATGCCATGATCTTTTTTTAAATGCTATTTACTTGTGCTATCCATGCCATTTATAAATTCTTCTCACATTATTTGACCCTAGTAAGTATCAAGTCGACCTCTCGTCTCTACTTCTTCGAGATTAGACGGGATACTCACTGGGTACATATTGTTTATGTCCTCATACTACACTTCTGTACTTAATTGTACAGGGTCTGAGGCAGGTACATCGGGCTATCAGTCGGGTGCGCATCTCTGAGCGGATTTCGAGACTTCTACGGTGAGCTGCTCCTCCTCCATGCCGTTCAGCAGCCTGAAGAAGTCTTCCTTTTTGTACTTTTGCTGTCTATTCCGTTTCGGACAGTAGGATAGTGCGATTCTTTTGTATATTCTACTAGTTGCTCATGCTTGTGACACCAGGTCATGCCACACACACATTAGTAGACTGTGTTATTTCGGGGTTGTATAATTTTCATGATTTCTATTCATCGTTTCTGAATTATTCCAATTTAAAGAATTATATTTAACTACTTCGGGTAAAGGTGACTGAAAGTTAGCTAGTATTTTCCGCATTGGCTTGCCCAACAAAGGCGTTGGGCGCCATCATGACCTGTTACGGAATTGGGTCGTGACAATAACTAATGTGTTTAACTTTTACATTTGTAAAGCCTCAAATTGGGGTTCCTCAAGTTTGTAAGATTAGGAATTCTCTCATAAGTGATCATATTTAAGAAGTCATGGATAATATGAATATCCATATTATCCGCCGGATAAACCAATTTTTTATCCGTCTCAAATACGGGTCGGGTCGGATAATTTATCCGTTTCTTGAATTATCCGTTTTGACCCGCTCATATCCGACCCGACCCGTCTGTTTGCCACCCCTATGTATAGGTTACGGATCCGGATGAACTCTGTAAATTTTGGCCCAAATCCTGTATTTTCTTCAAATATTAATTAAATATATAAAAATTATTAATTTATAATCCCATAATATAAAACAACTAGAATTCCAAACTCATAAGTTTTAAATTCTTGCTCTGTCTCAGATTATTAATGGTAACTACAGTCACACCTCTCTATAACAGCTTCATCCGTTCCGAATATTGTTGGATGTTATAGGGAAGTGCTGTTATAGAGAACATATATTATAACATAATATAAAAATTGGTTCCTGAAAAGCTTGGCTTTTATAGTGAAGTGTTGTTATATAGGAATGCTGACGGGGGAACAACGGAGCCACTAGTTTAGGAATAATCATTCAAGGATGGACAAGATCCACTTAATTAATGCATGAATATCAAGTAAAAGAAAAGAGAAACGTAGAACGAAGAGGAGGCCCTTCTCTTTTGTATATCTTCTACATCTTCTTCTGCTTTCTTTGAGTGAACCCGCTCATGTGAGCCACTAATAATCTTGTGGCCGTGGATGGACAGTTCATATTTATGATCTTGTTGCAGGTTTGGAGGATGTTTATTTGATATTTTTTCGTAGCTTCTCCACTTCTCTGTGTAGAGGGCCTGATATGAAGAAAGTGATGGCTTTCTACTACCATTCTTCTAATATGAAATATGATGAGACCTCTAAAATGATTCAGACCTCTAAGATTTTCTTTGGTCCAAACTTTCTTTGTATTACAGTAAATATTTACAATCTAGACTAAGCACAGACCTCAAAAGAATACAATCATGTCAGTTAAATAATACTTAAACGACAAGACTAGTCCAATATTTTATGCAATTTCACAAGATCCACCTAGTCAGTGTTATAATTAATGTCCAAACCCTTAACATTTCGATTATCTTATTCAATAAATGGACTTTAATTAAATCCCCGTACACATCATTTACTAGTCCATTTTATATAACATAACTTTAGTTGATTGTAACCCAAAAGTTATGGATAAATTTAACCATCAACAGTGTATGTACGGATAGACTGTTGCTTGGACTCTTCAAAACGTTACCACATTCATATCAGATCTTCCAAAAAATGCAATACTTTTGACGAATTTACCGTGCAACCGTGACATTCTTTAAGAGTGCAAATAACGTAGGTGAAGTATGTTTTATTTTTGGTAGCTTTTAGTTTGATATCATTACTTCTTTTCTTTGCATCCCCTAATTATGCATTAGAATATGGAACAGAAAGAGGGAACGTGGCAACGACCTCCACATGTTTTTAGTACGTATCTTTTTCTACTCCCAACAACACGGAATTTTGTACCATTAGTTGTATTGTACGGACTAAGGTACACTACGGAACCCTCTACCCCCCACCC
>NC_031998.1:31850686-32044445 GCF_001879085.1 Nicotiana attenuata | reverse complement strand
CTACCCCCCACCCCCCTAACCCCCCCCCCCTTTTCCCCCCGTTTTTTTTTTTTTTTTTTTTTTAAATGCAGAGGTTGGGAAGCTCAATCATAATATGGTACCGCGTTTCCATTAACGTCCAAGGAAATTAATCTAAAATGCAAACTTATATAAAATTCTATTCCATGTGTTCTGTTTAAAGAAAATTTTCCTTAACTATCCTTTTAAGTGTTGTTTCAATATTTTAAGCTATTAATTATTGTAATATATATAGTACTTTATATGGGTCTTTTTTTTTTTTTGCTTCGATATAGTACTTTCATATGCTATTTTAGAACAAGTAAAGTTTATTTGAAAAAATTCGGATACAATTCGATCCTTCTACGGCAATTTATATCAAAATTCGAGTAGAAAATTAACCCACATACTTTGAATTTTGTTAATATGATCAGAAGAGAGTAACAGAGAGAGAGACACACAGAATTTTTCTTAAAGAAACGACAGAAAAAAATTAATTAGATGTTGCATTCATTGACGTTACAATGTGTTGCAACTTGCTAGCACATGGAATGGACCCTATGAGCTCAACATCTTAGAAGTTTCATCTGCTTCTTATTTCCTTCAACTGCTTGTATAAATTGCCTTCTCAATCTCTTTGGGAATAGCAAAACAAATCCTAGTACAATTATCATCACAACCCAAAAGCAGATTCAACAAATATAAGATGATGAGGAAAGAAAGAACAAATTGCATGGTCAAACTTAAGCTTATTATGGGAAAGCTCAAGACTCATCTTCAACTAATTCCCAAATCAATTATTAGACACGAAACTCATGAAGCTGTTCGTGAATTTGTAGAAACGCCGAGAGCAAATGATGAAGTGGTTCCTAATGATGTAAAAGAAGGACATTTTGCTGTTTTCACAGTGAATCCTGAGGAGGAGCCAAAGAGGTTTGTAGTTGAGCTGCATTGGCTTGCAAATCCTTCATTCTTGAATTTACTGAAGCAAGCTGAAGATGAATATGGATTCGTACAAAAGGGTGTTCTTGAAATTCCTTGTCGTGCCGAGGAATTACAGCAGATTCTGCAACTCAAGACTGGAAGGAATATCACTTCTTTTGCAGTTTAATTATTTGGAAATAGTTCATTCTCTATACATCAGATATGTGTACACCATAGCTAGTTTTGACTTAGTTATTACTCCTAAATTAACTTAAACTCTTTGGCTATTATTGGCCCCCTTCACAATTTAAAATAAAACTTAGTTTGTGTTAAGCACAAGATTACTATGCCATCTGGATTATAGTAGTAAAATGGTGTTAATGTAACTGTCTGATCAAGGAGTACTATGGCACCTTCCATTTTATATGGGTAATTAAAACGTTTTTCCTAATATTCTTTACTTTCCTTGAGGCGATTTATACTTATGTTGTAATTATATGTCTGTTTACCCGTAAAACGGTACAGTTCAATTTTTTTTGCGTGGTTTATGAATAAGCGAACTGATTTTCCCAAAATAATAAATAAATTAAATGAAAAAAGCAAGACTTAGCAATGAAATCAAAAGAAATAGCAAGCCTGGTTCCGGGAGCAAGGCTTCCGGAGACTGTGATAAGAACAGTACTTAGACAGAAAATAAAGTTGTATTATTTAGCTTGAGAATAAATTGTAGCATAAGTTTTGACAGAGATTTCGTGTGTTACAATGGTTGTTGAAGCCACTATTTATAGCTATACATAAGGAGCAAGTTCCTTGATCAAGCCCCTCTTGAATGACAATAAAGGGGGCAATTGATTAATATGTAACGGCATGCCATGAATGCCAAAATTCTCTGCAATGGCTGCATATTTAATACTGAGGAATATTCTTCACTAAATGCCATCTGGTGACAAACAGTCGTTTGCTTCCGTTGACCGCGTTCCCTTTGGGATCTATCCGGTACCAATCGAAGCTGTTGTCCTCGGTCTTGGTTTCTAGTCGATTTATCTTCCGTTCGCCTCCGATTCCACGTGTCACGCCGTCATTTGACCATTTAACGTAAATCAATTTTACCCTATACAGATACACCTGCTTTCCGGTGGCACATCTTTGTGTTATTGGAAAGTTGGTGAAGATTCCTTTCTTGGCTAGAAATTTTCTAAACCCTTCTGAATAGTTTCTAACGCTTGATAAGATGCATGTCTCCTCGCATTTAATACTCCGAACACGTGTTACCCTATGATTTAGCTATATTGTCGCCGGTTCTCGAGGTAATCATGACCACGATTTTAGCCGTCTAAACCTTTACTTATCTGTCTCATTCTTCTTTTTTACTTCTAACAACTTCATAAGCTTTCTTAACCTCTTTGCACTTAACTTCCTCATGCTTCCATCTTTCTCTAATCTTCTTCAAAAAGCTCTGTCATCTTCTTATTACTATGTGACAGAAACTAAGCCTCCACCAAACTGTATAGAGAACCAGGTTCTCTATCAGTTCCCACAGTAAGCAACAGACTATAAAATCAAATAGTATAGGAAACCATGTTCTCTATCTGTTCCCACAGTAAATTGGCAGTAAATAAAGAATACGCGCACACTGCAGTAGGTAAATGACACAGAGGAATTTTACGTGGAAAATTCCTAGCTCAACGGGATTAAAAACCACGACCTACCCTTGTAGGATTTCAACTACACTACTGAGCAATCTTTAGATTACAACCTATTGTAACCTAGTAAGTAACCTCTTAATCCCCCACTAACTTGTAACTGCACTATTACAAGTCACTTTGTAATAACTCTATTACAAAGACTTAATCACTCACTAACTTATAACAACACTATTACAAGCCACTTTGTAATAACTCTATTACAAAGACTTCACAACTCGACTAACTCTAGCCAAGACACAAACACAAGGGTTTATGATTTACAAAGGGTTTCCTACACAATGCTTCTAAGTAAGCCAAATAGGAATTACAAGTAAGAACTTCAACAAAGATACAACACAACTAAGGACATATAATAACTCAATATGGGGAACTGGTCCGTTGCTATGTTGTTCTTTGTTCTTGATGCCCTTGAGAATCACTTGCAAGATGGACACACACTTGAGAGAATGCTTGATAAGTTCTTGAATGTGCAAGTGATTTATTTTACCTTTGCTTGATGTTAATATCTGATTTGTGACATCACTTGGATGATGTAAGCAAGGTAGGTAAAAAGCTTTCCACAGAAAGTTGACTGCTGCACTATTCCCGTACTGTAGCGTGTGCAGGTAGCAACTTTCCAACTGGAGAGTTGACTTTGTACAGTCACCTCGGGAACTGGTAGGGACCTGTTCCCTTAGCTCTTCCTATGACTCTGAAGAGTTGAGCCATATCCCAAACTGGATCCCAACCTGGAACCTTATGATATTAAGGTCTTGAGAATGTTTAAAGCTGTAGAGTTGCCTATACGACGACTAGGGGAACTGATCCATATCTTTCCCTCTGCTATTCCCTTATCTGATTTTGTTGATAATTGAACCACACCTCTGACTAGTTACTCTAAACGTAAGAGAACTAATTGTATCAGGTTCCTTATCTGGTTCTCTCATGAAGTTTGTCAAATTATCAAAACAAAAGACGCATAACTTATCAATTTCCCCATTTTGATGATGACAAACTTAGAATTGATATTCCCCCTGAGAACCAGATCTCCACATTGTTCCCCCTATGAATCAGCCATATTCCCTATGAGAACCAGACCAAAGGAACTGATCACAAGTAGTTCTTCAAGATTGTTTGGCGAATCATCAAGACACAAAATAAAATAACTTATCAATTTCCCCCTTTTTGGTGATGACAAACCCAAAATTAATGTTCCCCTTGAGAAGCAGAGTCCTCACATGTTTCCTTACGGATCGGACCTAGAATTAACATGTTATCAGCAACGTTCCCCCTGCGAAGCAGAGCTATCTTTCATGCAAAACACAATATATCAATTCGATTATGTTCCTCCCCCATGTTGACATCTGTATAACTTCCCCCTTTTGGCATCAACGAAAAGAATAACAAAAGAAGCACAACCAAGAAGAAGTTTAACAACATTAACTCATGCCACTTGGGCAACACATCATAAACAATAACAAGAACAACAAGTGAATGTCATTGCATAAAATAGAGTGATTGCCCATAGTAAAGTGATTATAACAAAAGTATAGTAGTTTCAAGAATACAGAATATGAAAATTTAAACAACTAAAGTACCAATGTCATCAAAAACATATGAATTCGAGGGAATTTGGAAGGAGTTAAAGACATGGATCACTGGGCAGGAAGAAAAGTAAGGGGATAAGGCCTTGATGTGCTTGTCAATTCGTTCATTCACAATCATTTGATCAATGATCATCTGCTCTCTCAGTTCCTCCACCTGTTTCCTCAATCTTTCATTCTCACCCTTCAACTTAGCATTCTATTCTTCCAAGGGTCCACGGGGACCTGGTTCTCTACCAATCTGAGCAGGCTGAACCATCAATCAGATCACCTAGAATCTCCCCAAGCTTCTCCTCATCAAGAACAAGCTCAGTCCCATGCACACATAGCATTAGAGTAACACATACAACATAGAAGTTTTTACTTCTTCTTCATAAACGTTGGGACTTAGAGGAACAAAGAGGTGATTCTATTTCTATAACTCAACAATGTCAAGAAGTTCCTCCAGTTTCAGTAATATCAAAGTCAACACTCTACCTAACAACACTTTTTGAGAAATCAGAGTTTTCTATCTCTCAAAACCCGATAACTCAACCTTTTGCTTCTGTAAGGAACCAGGTTCCTCACTCACACTACCCTTTCTTTCGCTAAGTGGCCATGTCTCCCTCTTCTTCTTCTCAATTTGTTCAGACTTATCATCTACTGCATCTTTCTCAGCCAACTTCCTTTGCTCCATTTTTTTTGAATTCTTTCTCACAAATAAAGATTTTTCCACTTTATTCTCTCTTCCACAATCACCATATCAGCAGGTCACACACTTCATCATGAATCAACCTACTTTTCTCAATCCTTTTTACTGGATCAGAGGTTAGTTTAAGCACAGAACCCAAGAGAAAAAGATCATCATCAGAATTAACATCCTAAGAAGGATTTGAGGGACCAGTTCCCTCATTCAGTTCCCCCTTTTTCCGGCACATTCACCAATTGCTCCATTTTTCAAGGCTTCTACAAACCCAACATCAATTTCGGTCTCACTTTCTAGAATACAAGATCTACCCCATTCCTTTTCAGTTAAAGTCCCATCAAAATCTACTAAAGGCTTCTTGGGTTTCGATTAAGATGGAGTTAGGATTTTGGAAGGTGACAGAGTTGGATTCACTTCCGGCATATTTGGAGAGAAGGATTCTTTTTTTAGATAAGGTTGATTTGGTTTTGAGGAAAAAAATCAGTTTTGTTTGGGTGTGAGAGAAGGAAATGGTTTTTCGGGGCAACGGGTCATTCAAAAAAGGTTTAACATTTTGGGAATAAATTAATGACATTACACTTCACCAGTTTAAAAAGGCATATAAGTATTGAAGAGACTACTAACCTGTCACAGGCAAGTTCCTTGACGGTTTTTAAAAATTTGATCAAAGACTCCCAGAAGGTCAATGTAACTCTTACTTGTTTTGTCCTGAAACTGCCATGTTATACTAGTAACAGTATAGATTTGAGTTTGATGTCGCCAAAAAACACTTTTTAGCATTGTACCTTCCTTCTTAACATAGTCAATCATCGAGGGACCAGGTCCTTAGTTAAGCTTGATCAACCCCAACTCCAGACGATTTCTTTCAAAGTGTCACTGCTCAACGCCTTGGTGAAGATGTCTACCACCTGGTCCTCCGTCTTCCAGTGCTTCATACAAATCAGAACCTTTACAACATTATCCCTCAAAAACTGATGTCGCATATCAATGCGCTTTGTCCTCTTGTGTTGTACCGGGTTCAAACTGTAAATACACCAAAGTCTTCAAGATGTTGCTTGATCTGTAGTAGTTGAGCACAACAAGAAGCAGCAACTACATATTCAGCTTCAGCAGCAGAAAGAGCCACACAGTTAGTTTCTTTGTACCCCATGAGATCAAGCATGACCCTAGAAAATGTGTTGTTCCAGATGTGCTTTTTCTATCCGCCAGATATTCAACATAATCAACATCGGCATATCCAACCAGGTCAAAAGAACCTTCTGAAAAATAGACGAGGACCAGGTCTTGTGTTCCCTAAGGATACCTCAAAATTCCCTTGGCACCCTTTATGTAAGAGTGTTTTGGGCCAGGTTCCAATCACTATTCTATATGAAGGCCTAGGGACCAGGTGTCACACTTGGTTTCTCTCAACTGATGGAGTTCTTCTTGCATAGCAGCTATCCAGTTAGCATTTTTCAATGCTTCTTTGATGTTCTTAGGCTCGATTTGAGACAAGAACATTGAGAGGGAAAACATGTTCCTTGCCTTAGAACTAGGTTGAGTACCAGAGTCTAAGGATGTGATTACATTTCGAAGGGATGTGAATTCTTTTGCTTCTAGTTAGATACTGAACTTCAGAATTTGAAGGACCAGGTTCCTCCAAATGTGAATCATCATTGACATTAGCAAGATTATGACTTCCATTCTTTTGTTCTGCATCAAGAGTACCTAATGCAGCATCAACAACCCTATGTTCAACTTAAGTCGAGGTGATAGAGAGACCAGGTTGCTCTGTGCCTTTTGGAGATTCTACTGCATCTCCTTCACCGTTGTGCTTGACTTGACTCATCAAATCAGTCTTTCCATTTGCAATATCTATAGCTTCATCAGGAGCATTTGTCAATTCTCCATCTTCATCTTCTTTGTTATGTGACCCTTTTCCACCATTGTTGAGAACAAAATATTTTGCATCCAAAGGCTCTCGGGTAAGTCAGCTTGGCTTTTCTCCCATTGAGCAGTTCATAGAGAGACTTCTCAAGAAGGGACCTGATCATGCACTTGTTAATCAAGTAGCAGGCAGTGTTGACTGCTTCAGGCCATGAACCAGGTCCTCCATAACCAACTTGTTCAACAAATAAAAGCTCACATGCCCCAGTCATCTTCGTCATAATTGAACATCATCATCAATGACACTTAGGCATGTTAGATCACCACCATTCAGTGACTCAAGGTCTGCAACATATATATTCTTGAATCTCTTGGCTATCAATACCATTTCACCAGTTTTAAGATTGGTGAAAGTGCAAGATTCGGACAAGAACTTCACTTCATTTTTCCTTAACACAGATTTGAGACACACTCAACAAGCTATATTTCAATCCATTCACATAGTACACATTTTCAATTGCATGGGAGAGTGTTTTGTCAATTTTGCCACCACCAAGAATATAGCCTTCTTGTCGCTTCCAAAGGACACACTCCCACGTTGGAAGGCCTAGAGTGAGTGGAAATCATTCATTCTTCTAATTTAATGATTAGAGCAGCCACTATCCATGTACCATATTTTTTGACTGCTACCTCTCACTTTAGCCTGCACACTAAATCAATGATTAGACTTAGGAACCCAAGCCAGCTTGGGTCCCTTATAATGATAGAACGGGCGGAACAAACTTCTTTTTGCCCATGCAGGCAGCACATATTTTCTTTTCAGGGAACCAGGTTCCCCATCAGTAGGCCTCTTTTCAACAAATACTTTGTTTTTCTGCAAAGACTGAATTTTAGTTTTACAAGAGTCCTTGTAATGACCCGTTTGACCACAGTGAGTACACAACCAATTATCAGCCACAGTTACATACTTGCTATGGGGATTATAGGTGGTTTTAGCCTTTTGGAACCTGATTCCTTGCTTGTTTCCACCATTACTCTTGTATATAGACGTTATTACATTAGAGGACCAGGTACAATTAAGTGACTTATCAAGATCATTTTTAACCCTTTTTCCAATCCTCCTGAAGTTGTCTATTCTTTTCAAGCTCAACAACAAGACTTGTTTTAACTTTCTTAAGCTCACTCTCAAGCTCGAGTTGAGCCTCACTAGCCACTTCTTTACCCTTAGTGTTGTCCATCCATTTTGGCTTTTCAACAAGTTATTTTCTCTAGTTACTTCTTCCACTTGTTCCTTCAAATCTACAATGGAAACTATCATATTGTCCCTCTCTTGTTCTATGTCACCAATTTCTTCTATTAAAGCATTTTTATCATTAATGAGGCTATGATAGGCATCAATCAACACATTTGCTAAGGACATCAATTTTTTCTTAGTGTAAGTTTTCAAATTTCTTTGAACATCAAGAAAACTTACCTCATCTTCCACCTTGTCCTCATCATCATCAGATTTGGCCATGAGTTCAAAGATTGACTCATATTTTGAAGATCCATTGTTAGCAACCATCATAGATGTATTCCATTGGTCATCTTCACCTTCAGATTCACCAAAGGAATTTCCCAAGTCATCCAAAGCTTGTTTCACCATGTTGTCGGCGTCATCTCTTCTTTTGAACTTCCTTTTCAGGGACCTGGTTCCTCTTAGCCACCTTATCAGTGTTGGTTTTATAATGATCTTGCTTATGAAGAGGACGGTCTTTATTGAAGTGTCCAGACTTTCCACACTTATGGCAGCAATCATTTTCTTTGAAATTCCTGCTGGAACTTTCTTTCTTTGGAATCCACCATTTTTTCGAATCATCTTTTGGAATCTTCGAGTGAGATACTCCATGTCGTATTCATCACTACTTGAGTCTTTGTTGGCAGCCTTGAGAACCAGGTTCTTCTCCTTCTTGGGCTCTCTTCTTTCAAGATCCTTCTTTCTCTTCATCTCATAAGTTGTGAGATTTCCAATTAGTTCATCAATGGTCACCTTCTGCAAATCCTTGGATTCAGTGATAGCATTCACTTTATTTTCCCAAAAACCTGGTAAAACACTGAGTATTTTTCGGACCAGCTTGTTTCTTCGGATGACTTCACCAAGGAGTGAAGCTCATTGATAATGGAGGTGTAAGTGTGTGCATTCTCGAATAGACTCATCCTCCTTCATCTTGAAAAGCTCATACTCAGTAGTAAGCATATCAATTTTGGACTCCTTAACGTGAGTAGTTCCCTCATGGGAAGTTTGAAGAGCTTCCCAAATCTCCTTAGCAGACTGACAAGCTGAGATGCGGTTTTACTCATCTGGTCCGATGCCACAAACAAGAATCTTCTTTGCCCTGAAATTCGTCTCATTAGCCTTTCTATAAGCATCGTTGTACTCTTTTCTTATTTTTAGGACTGTAACTGTTCCCTCACCAATAGTTATCATGGGAACAAAAAGTCCATCACAGATTATATCCCACAGCTCTGAGTCCTTAGCCATAATGAAGTCATGTATTCTTGTTTTTCACCAACCATAGTATTGGCCGTTGAATCTTGGTGGTCTGTACGTTGATTGTCCTCCCTCGAAGTTTGATGGAGCAGCCATGTAGATCCTTTCTAGGTGTTAACCTTTTAGAAAGAACCCGCTCTAATACTAATTGATAGAAACTAAGCGTCCACCAAACTGTATAGAGAAACAGGTTCTCTATCAGTTCCCACAGTAAGCAACAGACTATAAAACCAAACAGTATAGGGAACCAGGTTCTCTATCTGTTCCCATAGTAAATTGACAGTAAATAAAGAATACGCGCACACTGCAGTAGGTAAATGACACAGAGGAATTTTACATGGAAAATTCCCAGCTCAACGGGATTAAAAACCACGATCTACCCTTGTAGGATTTCAACTTCACTACTGAGCAATCTTTATATTACAACCTATCGTAACCTAGGAATTAACCTCTTAATCCCACTAACTTGTAACTACACTATTACAAACTTTGTAATAACTCTATTACAAAGAATTAATCACTCAGTAACTTGTAACAACACTATTACAAGCCACTTTGTAATAACTCTATTACAAAGACTTCACAACTCGACTAACTCTAGCTGATAGAATATATGAGTCCACCAAACTATATAGAGACCAGGTCCTCTATGAGTTTCTACTGAGAATACTAATGAGACAATAAGTAAATAAGACAGGGAGTTTTTATGTGGAAAAATCCCTGCTCAAGTGGATAAAAAAACCACGACCTACACTGGTAGGATTTCAACATCACTATGAGCAACATTACAACCTATAAAATATAGGAATTAAACTCTTAATACCTCACTAACTTGTAATGCACCTATTACAAGCCACTTTGCAATACACCTATTACAAAGACTTTAACTTATGACTAACTCTAGTCATGACACAAACACTAAGGGTTTATGGTTTCACAAGGGGTTCCTTCTAGACAAGCAAAGTAGGAATTACAATGACGAGCAAATACAAAGTTACAACTCAACTAAGGACAACAAAATACTAGCTTTAGGAACTGGTACGTAGAGGTTGTTCTTTGTTCTTGATCCACTTGAGAATTGAATGCTTGATCAGTGAACGGTTGGTGTGCTTGAATGCTCAAGTTTATTCTAAAGTGTTCATGTGATGTTTTGTTGTAATGTTTTATGTTAATGCAATATGGATGACACCACTTGAATGATGTAATCACTTGGTAGATCAAAAGAAAAGTGACTGCAGAACTGTGCTGTACTGTTCTATGTACAGTGCAGGCAGTCACTTTCCAGCTGTAGACAGTTGACTTTGTACTGCTGTCAGGGAAACACAAGTGAATCAGGTCCCTGTGCTGATTCTCTATCTTCTAAAATTGTAGGAGTTCTCATTAGCTGGAATCTGTTGACTTGAGTTGTGTACCAAGTGTGTCAGGTTCCTTATCTGGTTTTTTGACAGTAAGTTTGTTAGATCATCAAAACATAAAGCTAAGGCATTGTAAACCCATCAGTAGCCAAGACACAAACACAAGGGTTTATGATTTATGAAGAGTTTCCTACACAATGCTTCTAAGTAAGCTAAGTAGGAATTACAAGTAAAAACTTCAACAAAGATACAACACAACTAAGGACATATAATAACTCAATATGGGGAACTGGTCCGTTGCTATGTTGTTCTTTGTTCTTGATGCCCTTGAGAATCACTTGCAAGATGGACACACACTTGAGAGAATGCTTGATAAGTTCTTGAATGTGCAAGTGATTTATTTTACCTTTGCTTGATGTTAATATCTGATTTGTGACATCACTTGGATGATGTAAGCAAGGTAGGTAAAAAGCTTTCCACAGAAAGTTGACTGCTGCACTATTCCCGTACTGTAGTGTGTGCAGGCAGCAACTTTCCAGCTAGAGAGTGGACTTCGTACAGTCACCTCGGGAACTGGTAGAGACCTGTTCCCTCAGCTGTTCCTTCGACTCTGAAGAGTTGAGCCATATCCCAAACTGGATCCCAACCTGGAACCTTGTGATCTTAAGGTCTTGAGAATGTTTTAAAGTTGTAGAGTTAACTATATGACAACCAGGGGAACTGATCCATATCTGTTCCCTCTGCTGTTCCCTTATCTGATTTCATTGAGAATTCAACCAACATCTGACTAGTTACTCTGAACGCAAGAGAACTAATTGTATCAGGTTCCTTATCTAGTTCCCTCATGAAGTTTGTCAAATCATCAAAACAAAAGATGCATAACTTATCACTATGGCTTCCCCTTCTAAATCTTCCAAGAACTATGTTTTGCTCTTCGATGGCGGCCCGAAGAGGAGCAAAGATAAGGAAGTTGATGTTGATGCTGATCCTCTCATGGTGAGCACCATCATACCCAAACATTTGAGCATTACTAACGACTTCCAAGAGAAGTTCCCCACTTTAAACTCTCAAACTTGGGCTATTGGTAAATATCCTTCTTCTATTTGTCCTTCATGTATTCTTGATGCGAAGGAGGATTGTGATTGCCATGCCCTAAATATCATTGCTCCCAACCTGGTGGAGCGCGTGACCTTCACTAAGAAGGGTTTCACGTACGTTTACACGTACCCCTTCACTTTGGGCCCATTCTTATTAAGCAGTGGACTTGACCCCGTGATCTTGGAATTCTGCCACCGGTATCAAGTCTGCTTGCACAAGTAGGCCCCTTTGTGTGGCGAACGATGGCTAGTCTGCAGCGGCTGTGCTTGGAAACGAGGGAGACCCTCACCCTAGCACATATGATGAACCTCTGCTCCCCCAAAATCTTTCGTGGGGGAGTAATAAACTTCAGTAAGCATGGCTGATGTCGCCCAAACTCACACCACAAATATTGGTTGTGAGGCGGTCGAAGTAATAATAAAAACCGTACGCAAGTCGGGATCGAATCCACAGTGTTGACTTATATGAGTCCACCAAACTATAGAGTACCTGGTCCTCTATGAGATGATGCCTAGAATGCAGTAAAGACTGAAGGTAAAGAAGGCAGGAGATTTTCTACGTGGAAAAATCCCACACAAGGGGATCAAAAAACCACGACCTACTCTCGTAGGCTTTTAACTCAACTAACTTGTAATCTACCTATTACAAGCCACTTTGCAAAAACCTTATTGCAAAGACTTTAAGCTAACTTGTTATACAACCACCACAAGCCACTTTGCAAAGAAACCTATTGCAAAGACTTTGAACTAACTTGTGATGCAACCACCACAAGCCACTCTATAACTATCCTAGTTACAAAGGCTTTAAACTTATGACTATTCCTAGTCACAACATAAACTCAGAGGTTTACGAATATTGGTTTGTTCCTAAGACAACGCTTCTAAGAAAGCAAACTAGGAAATACAATGAAGAGCAAAACAACAAGATTACAACACAACTATGGATGTATATGAACTCATTAAGAAACTAATCCTTAGTGGAGTTGTCTTCTTGTTCTTGACACACCATTGACTTCAATGCTAGATGAACTTTGTTATGTTTGAGAGAATATCACTGAACGCACAAAGAGTAGTGTGTCTTGCACCCGGTTGTTTTATCACAAAAGATGGCACAATAGATAGTGATGTCAACTCAAGGTGTATACTTCTTCCCAATGAGAAGTGACTGATGTACAGTCTGCATAGCCACTTCTGGGCAGTTGCGTTCCAGCTGGATAGTGGGCTTTGTACTTCCTGTCAGGACACACCAACAGACCAGGTCCTAGTTGTGTTCATCTTCTGTAACAGTTGCCAGATGGTCTCTTTCTTCTGTCACGTTCCAGTTGTGTACTTGACTTGTACTTTTTGTCAGAGAACCCTAAGACAGCAGGTCCCTGTTGTGTTCCTCTTTATCTTGATTGCGTACAGTCATTGACTTGCTTGTGTCGGAGAACCCTAAGGGACCAGATCATCAGGTCCCTGTTGTGTTCCTCCCTTTGCTGATTTTCAGGCTTCGATTAGTTCACATGAAATGTATGTCCTGTGCGCCAGGTGCTCTATCTGGTTCTTCATGACAAGTTTGTTAGATCATCAAAACATAAAATATTGAAAACCCATCAATTTCTCCCTTTTTGATGATGACAAACTTAGGCATGGACAGTATTTGTTTAGAGCAGAAATAACCAGATGAGATGCCAGAAGTTCCCCCTTAATCTAAGATCTCCATCATTCTCATCTAAGTCTTAATCACTTCTCTCACACTTCATCTTTCCCCTTTTGGCATCATAAAAGACAGATAAAAGAGCACCAACAGGTAATAAGCATAAAGAAGTCTAACACAGCTAGCTCATGCCACATATGTACACACAACATGACAGAAAAGAGAAGCCAGAGGAACATAGGATTTTACTAGCACCGAAAAGGAAGCTGTTTCATTAATGTTTACATTGGACTGAGTAATTCAGGAGCAGTAATGGTTAAGTACAACATGCCATCACAACAAAACATGCAAACAAAAGTAAAACAGCAGCCACAGGAGGAGCAAAAATATCTTGACACAAGGAGGATCCTAGGGGATACTAAAGGACGGAGGCTTGGAAGAAGAGACAGCTACGGTTTTGAGAACCAGGTCCAGTCTAGCATTTGCGGACAATTGTTCTTCAAGTAATTGAGCCCGAAGTCTCTCATTTTCCTTTGTCAGTCGTGTAATCTCCTCATGTACAGAATCAGGTCCTTTAACTGCTTGATTGAGCTGAGTTTCCAGTATGGCATTTTGAGCCCTTAGCCTTCTTATTTCCTCAGAGGCTACATTTTGAGCGTTGATCAGCTGAGAGATGGTCGAGATGCTTCCACCAACCTTTTCAATACATTCACATTCATCTAGAGTGGTCTTAGAGAAGGTTTGCTTGCGTGTGCCCACTTTGGAATTCCCCAAGTGAACCTTATAGAATCTGAACACCTGAGTGAGGAGAAAGCCATAAGGTAACCCATGATTTCCACCCTTAAAATTCGCCACCTTCTGCATATGGTCTATCATGATTGCAGGCAGATTGATTGGGATAAACTCATCGAGTTCTTCCATTAGGACCATGTCCTATCTTGTAGCAATAGAGCGCCTCTCAGAGCGGGGTAAGAGCACTTTGTTGACCAGTTCAAAGAGAAGCTGGTACTCAGGAAGCAAAACCTTCTTATGCACCTGTTCCCCCTGTTGAATACCTTGTTCTTTCATGATGCCTCTCCGAAAGTTTACTCCACAGACACCCTTTACTGAGGACATACCTTCACACGGAATTCTGAGAATCTTTCCCAACATCGAAGCGTCGAGTACAATGTCTACTCCATTTACAAGCACACAAATGTGATCCCCCTCAACAGTGAAAAGAGAGGTGTAAAAAGTTTGTACTGCATCTTCGTACACCAGAGGCATTCTCTCTTTAAACAAGTGTTCCCATTGTTGAAATTCCACAATCTCCAAAATTTGTCTCATGCCTGTCATCTCCGAAATTGCTGGATCAAATGTATGACCCCACAACACTTTTTGAGTTCTTAATCTCTATTGCCAAAGACCACCATCACAGGTCATAGAGTTTATTGTACCAGGTTCCTTAACAGTTTCCTCTTTTTGTTTGCTAGACCCTTCGGCAGACTTTCCTTTCCAGCTTGCCATCCACACAGTATTGTCCTCAGACACGACTAGCTCAGTTAGACTCCGTTTAGACTTGCTATTGTACTTCACAGATGACCTTTTCTGTTTCTCAACAGTTTCATCGAAGGCCCTTTTCATAGACTGTTGAATTGTCATAGATTGTTGTACTGAGGAACCAGGTTCCTTGGAAGCATCTTGGTCTATTTGGTTTACTGACACACTCTTGATGAAATCCTTTGGATTTATTTTCCTCTTTTTCCTTGTCTTGACACTCCTCTTACTTTTTTGAAATGAGGACTCAGAACTCTCTTGCTGTAGTGACCTGATAGTGAGTGATTTGGAGGAAGACTCTAAGAGCTTGGAGTGAACAGGAGGTGCAGGAGTGAGTTTGCATGGAAGAGAATAAGGTTCATCAGAAGGCTTTTATGAGAATATCTCATGAGCCAGGGACTCGAGGAGTGCTGTGGTTCTTACATCTCCTAGGAATGGAATTTCTTCCCCCTGGTACTCAGAGAGAGATATGCTCCTTCATTCATCAG
The DNA here is from genome assembly GCF_001879085.1 of Nicotiana attenuata. Lineage (NCBI taxonomy): Eukaryota > Viridiplantae > Streptophyta > Magnoliopsida > Solanales > Solanaceae > Nicotiana > Nicotiana attenuata. The sequence goes on along the minus strand of NC_031998.1, from coordinate 32,029,039 downwards.
ACTCTCAGCAGCTATATCCATGATGTTATGAGCTGCTTTCTTTTCTGGTGACTCCTTGAGAGTCACTGAGTCCAACATGGAGGTGTTCAGATACTGGTCAGGATCATCCTCAGGGGCTTCTGACACTTGAGTAGTAAAACCTCCTGCGTGATCTTTGATAAGGTCGTAGGATTGACTAGACATAGGATTCTCAAAATATTGGTAAACAGGGTTTATCAGTAATGCAAAAACTGTAGGAGTGGAGGAGGAACCAGGAGTTAGTAAGGTGGTAGAGGGTGTGAAATAATGACGCTCTGGGGATGATTTCAAGGATAATGATGAAGTGGGAGCAGTGTCAATGGTGGGAGAATGAGACAATTGTTCGAACGCCATTAGATGAATACTTGGTAGACGAGTAGAGAGAGAGAGAGATGAAGAGAAGATCCTAGCTGTACAGAGTAGATGAAGGTTCATGACTTGCCTTGAGAGAAAAAGAAGGTTTTATTGGAAGAAGGGCTAATGATGAGTGGAGAGCGAAACAGGTTCTGCAGAACGGCGGTAGGTTTGTGGGAAAGTGTTACCGTGCAGAGGGGATAAAAGGATTTGAAAGACAAGACATGACACGCAGACGCTGAAAAGTCAGATGATGTGGCATTTGAATTAATTTTGTTAAACACATTTTTTTGTTTTAGGAGGGCATGCAGAATAAGCACATTATTACTAACCTGAGATACAAGAATCTGATGCCAGAGCAGTCTTTTGAACAAAGTTTTAGCAGCTCCCCTCTCGCAGTTCATATCCATACCTTTAGCTTCTATGATCGTCATGCGTGTTTACCTACAACGGTATTGATGTGAGTTAGGCTTGGTCAGAAAACACTTTAGCTACCTTTACCTGATGGTATCTTACACAACCAGCAGATGGAAGATCAGGTTCTTCATTAGATTCTTGTGACCCCATCTTCACCTTGATTTATCCGGAATATTCTCTTCTTGAGGCTTTGATGCAGACATCTGGAGTTTGGTCTTCTGTTCTGCAATGCTTTCCACCGATCAATCCTTTCTTCATATTGACCCTAAGAGGATGATCTCACCCTTCAATGTGTTTGCAATTTCTCTCCAGTTGTTGATAAGGTCATTTCGTTTTGCTTCCTTGTCTCCCAGAAGATAAGGCATGAATCATGACAGGTGCACCAGGTTCTTTGTGAGAGGTGGTGGAGGAAGTTGAGTTGTCTTTTGCCAGTTTCCTTCATCTTGCTCACTTTATCATCCTCCCTATTTGAAGCCTCAGATACTTCCCAAAGACAGGATTGGTTCATCATATTGATCATCATTGTTTCTTTCTTGGCAAGGAAAAGTGTCTTGTTGAATACCCCATGAGCACCCCCTACCATTTAGTGTGCCCTTTGTTGGTGACTTTGTGGCCTTATTTTGTGGATTTGTAACCCAGAAGGGTTCCTTCGCTCGTCTTTTTGGATTGAGCTTCCCAAATTGATCCTTCCTGTTGTCAAGAACAAGGCATTTTCTTCCATTTGGCAGTTCCTGGTGGATTTTGATTCACGAGGGACCTGATCCGATACTTGCTTTCGAGGTAGAGAGCAGCATTCCTTTTTGCCCGGGTTTTCTTGACGATTCCATAGGCGATGAGCACTGTTCGTGCAGCATTTTCCAGTTCCGTTCTTTCTTTCAGCTACACCATTTTGCTGTGTGGAGTCCTTGGTGTTGCAAAATTGTGAGTGACCCCTTCTCCCCCTCCTCCATCATCTGGTGAACTGAAGTCCAGGTGACACTCGAGTTTGGCAAACCATGGATCAGGTCCTGCATCATCTTGAGGAGATTTATAATTGGTCGGAGTGGATGTTCTTGTTTCCTTTGTCCGCTGAGACCACTTTTTATTCACTGAGAATATACCCTTTACTTCCTTCTCAAGGATACATTCCCTTCCTGCAGGGCTTTCAGTGAGAATAAATTTATGATGTTTTCAGCTGTGTGCTTTAAGCATCAACTGTCCATAGTCCATCGCAGTCCGCTTCCTCTCATTGTTCCCTGCTTATGCGCATCAAAGGTTAGATTTAGGAACCCAAACTAGTTTGGGTCCCTTGTTATTATAAAAAGGATTAATGAGAGATTTCCTAGTCCATGCAAGCAACATCCGCTTTTTGCGAGTGGTACCTAGTCCCTTGTTAGTAGTCACTCTATCAGAAAACACTTTGTTCTTCTGAGCAGACTGAACCCTGGCCTGGCAATTTTCTTTAAAATGACCGTTGTTCCCACAGTAGGTACATAACCAGTTATCAGGTACAGTGACATACTTGTTGTGCGGGTTGTAGGGAGTTTTCTCCCTTTGGAACCCGATGCCCTGCTTGTTCCCACCATTGTTGAGATACATGGCAGTGACAGCATCTGAGGACCATGTCCACTTCAGGGATTTTTCAAGATCATTTCTTACCTTCTTCAACTCAGCTTGGAGTTGCCGATTCCTCTCGAGTTCACTGCAAAGACTGGTTTTTATAACATTTAACTCTTTTTCAAGCATGATGTACGCCTCACTGGCTACTTCCTTCCCTTTCCCAAGACTTTCATTCCTATACTCTCTATTGAGTCCCTCAATGGTTTCCTCTAGATCAGCACATATTGCTAACAGGTCATCCCTTTCCTCTTCAGTAGATGCAACTTTTTCTTCTAAGGTGTGTTTCTCATTGTTAAGGCCTTCTATTGTTTCTTTTAGATCAACAACTACTACAATCAGATCGTCTCTCTCATTTTCCACACTAGTTATCGTCTCTCTCATTTTCCACACTAGTTATTCTTTCATTCAAGGCCTCCTTTTCTTTTATTAGCTATAGTCTCATCTCAGTCCACTACACAGACCACTAGATCATCTCTAGATTGCTCTGCCTCTCCTAGTTCTATGGTCAGGATTTCCTTATCATTTTCAAGGCAATAATAGGCATCAATTAGGACATTAGATAAAGACCTTAGCTTCTTAGAAGAATAGGATTTCAGATTTCTCTGAACATCCTAGAAGCTTACCTCATCGTCTTCATCTTCTTTATCATCATCATCTGACTGAGCCATCAGCGCGAACAGTGAATCGTACTTTGTTGCTTCAGTTCCCACTGCCATCAAGGAACTATCTTCTGCGTCTGATCCCCTTTCGGATTCACTTGAGGAGTCTCCCCAGGCAGCAAGATCTTGCTTAACGATATTGTCAGCAGCACTTTTTCGATTGAATCTTTTATCTGGAACCAGGTTCTTTTTTCCTGCTTTGTCAGAATTTTGCTTGTACTGCTCCTGTTTCGCGAGTGGGCAGTCTTTGATGAAATGCCCTGGCTTTCCACGTCTGTGATAGAGATCGTTGTTCCTTGCTTTACTTGAACTGCCCCACTTTGGTATACCACCGTTTCTTCGAACCATCTTTTGAAATCTCTTAGTAAGATAGGCCATGTCACTATCTTCATCACTTGAATCACTGCTTTCAACCTTAAGCACCAGGTTCTTTTCCTTTTTAGGCTCTCTTCTTTCACTGGCTTTCTTTCTTTTCATCTCGTATGTCTTCAGATTACCAATCAACTCATCCATAGTCAGAGTCTGTAGATCTTTAGCTTCAGTGATGGCATTTACCTTACTTTCCCAAGACCCAGGTAGGACACTGAGGATTTTCCTTACGAGCTTATTTCTGGGAATGACATCTCCAAGTGAATGAAGCTCATTTATGATGGAGGTGAATCTGGTGTGCATATCTTGTATGGATTCATCATCCTTCATCCTAAAGAGCTCATATTCTGTAGTGAGCATGTCAATCTTGGATTGTTTGACCTGAGTGGTTCCTTCATGAGCAGTTTGCAACGCCTCCCATATTTCCTTGGCAGTGTCACAAGCTGAGACTCTGTTGTACTCATCAGGTCCTATGCCACACATCAAGATTTTCTTGGCACGATAGTTCTTTTCTACATTTCTGTCAATGTCGTTGTACTCTCTTCTTCCTTTAGGCACCATTTGCCCTGTTTCTTCAATCTTCTTCATGGGAACATGTGGACCATCACATATAATGTCCTACAGTTCTGAATCTTCTGCCATCATAAAATCGTGCATGCGGGTCTTCCACCAGCCATAGTATTGACCATTGAATCTGGGAGGTCTATAGGTTGATTGTCCTTCTTCAAAGTTTGGTGGAGCAACCATTAGAGGATCCTTCCTAGGTGTTAGCCTGATAGGAAAAACCCGCTCTGATACCAATTGTTGACTTATATGAGTCCACCAAACTATAGAGTACCTGGTCCTCTATGAGATGATGCCTAGAATGCAGTAAAGACTGAAGGTAAAGAAGGCAGGAGATTTTCTACGTGGAAAAATCCCACACAAGGGGATCAAAAAACCACGACCTACTCTCGTAGGCTTTTAACTCAACTAACTTGTAATCTACCTATTACAAGCCACTTTGCAAAAACCTTATTGCAAAGACTTTAAACTAACTTGTGATACAACCACCACAAGCCACTTTGCAAAGAAACCTATTGCAAAGACTTTGAACTAACTTGTGATGCAACCACCACAAGCCACTCTATAACTATCCTAGTTACAAAGGCTTTAAACTTATGACTATTCCTAGTCACAACATAAACTCAGAGGTTTACGAATTTTGGTTTGTTCCTAAGACAACGCTTCTAAGAAAGCAAACTAGGAAATACAATGAAGAGCAAAACAACAAGATTACAACTCAACTATGGATGTACATGAACTCATTAAGAAACTGATCCTTAGTGGAGTTGTCTTCTTGTTCTTGACACACCAGTGACTTCAATGCTAGATGAACTTTGTTATGCTTGAGAGAATATCACTGAATGCACAAAGAGTAGTGTGTCTTGCACCCGGTTGTTTTATCACAAAAGATGGCACAATAGATAGTGATGTCAACTCAAGATGTATACTTTTTCCCAATGAGAAGTGACTGTTGTACAGTATGCACAGCCACTTCTGGGCAGTTGCTTTCCAGCTGGATAGTAGGCTTTGTACTTCCTGTTGGGACACACCAACAGACCAAGTCCTAGTTGTGTTCCTTTTCTGTAACAGTTGCCAGATGGTCTCTTTCTTCTGTCACGTTCCAGCTGTGTACTTGACTTGTACTTTTTGTCAGAGAACTCTAAGACAGCAGGTCTCTGTTGTGTTCCTCTTTATCTTGATTGCGTACAGTCATTGACTTGCTTGTGTCGGAGAACCCTAAGGGACCAGATCATTAGGTCCCTGTTATGTTCCTTCCTTTGCTGATTTTCAGGCTTCGATTAGTTCACATGAAATGTATGTCCTGTGCGCCAGGTGCTCTATCTGGTTCTTCATGACAAGTTTGTTAGATCATCAAAACATAAAATATTGAAAAGCCATCATAGACATAATTACCTCAGCATCAGATTTGGCCTTGGCCAGCTCAGCATCGAATTTAGCTTTGAGCTCCTCGATTTTGCGGCCCCGAGTCAGGCTCTCCTCCTTCACGCTTTGAAACTGGCGTTCGAGTGAAGCCAGTTGCTCTCGATGGGTTTCTTTTTCAGAGGCAAGATTGTCCATGCCTTGCCTCCACCCCAAGGTTTCGGCCTCCTTCATCTAGAGCTCCTCTCGGAGCTGCTCTACCAGCTCGCCTTTTTGCAGAAGCTGTAAAATAATATTGTTAGAAGACAATCCATAACAAAACTTTGGATGGGGTATTACCTTTTTGGTGAGCTCGGTTTTTTATTGGCAAGCCTTTGTCAGTGCGGCCCGAAGAATTCTGATCTCCTCCTCTTTCTTGACATAGAGGGTTTTAAGACTGTCCATCTCTTCCGATATCTTCTTAAGATCGGCCTCACATCGAGCAAGATCAGCTCGAGACTTGGAAAATGCCTTTTTATGGAGTATCACAGCCTCCACAAAAAGGGGAAAAGTTAGACTCAGAACAGTAAGGACAAAGCACAGGCGTAATCCTAAAGGACAGAAAACTCACTTGTTTGAAAAGCCGACGAGCCTTATCGAAAGAAGCATCTGTGTCGGGGCCGTATTCAATCCCTGCAAGGCATTCTCGAAAGATATCATGCCCTTCGTGGCTCTCCCACACATCAGAGGTTCTCATGTTCTGATCATCTCGGATTTTCCCCTCGGAGAACTCGGGACCAGGCGGCGAGTCATCCACATTGATTACCCCAAGTGATCCACTCGGGGCATTCTCTTCTATTTGAAGGGGCTCGGGATCGGGCCCCTCGGCCTTACCCTCCAAATGACCTCCAAGACGAGGTGCCCTTTTGCTGCCCGATGGCTCGGGGACTTTGCTCAAACTCCCCTCGGAGATTTCGTCGGTTCTAGGATGAGCCGCGTCCGCCGCCACCGGTTCAGCAGACATCAAAGCACCAATGCTTCCTCTCTTACGAGCTACCAATAGGCAGTCGTCATCTTCTTCTTCTTCCTGGTCCCAAAGGCGTTAGGCCGTGCCTGGAGATAAGGCCACAGTATCGGCCTTAGGCTTTCGAACCGTGCTTTTCTTCGACCACGGTGTAGTTACAGGCGATCCCCTCTGTCTCTTCTTATCTTTAGGATGCTTTGGGATCTCTTCTTCACCAGCCGAGGGCGGCCGCATAGCAACAGCGTCTCCGAGACCTGCATAAAAACGAAGTAAGTATTCCACTAAAGAAACACAAGTAAACAAACAAGGGAACTCACCATGATTTTTAGCCTCCCATCGGCCCTTGGCCAAATCTCGCCAGCAACACTCCACATATGAGGAAGTGGAAGCCAGTTTTCGGACCCAACCTTCGAGGTCCAGGACCGCACCAGGAAACTAAGCAGTAGTTGCATCATCGGAAAGGGGTTAGACCGAGGGAAATGATAAAGTCAAGAAAAAGAAGAGAAAGCAAGGTATAAAGTTACTATGTACTTACATTTCATGTTCCATTCCTCGGGGAATGGCATCCACTCAGCAGGAATCAAGTCAGAGGTCTTAACTCGGACAAACCGGCTCATCCATCCTCGGTCTTTGTCCTTATCGATGCTGGAGAAGAGAGATTTTGAGGATCGGCATTGTAGTTTTATCAAGCCACCTCGATAAAGTCGGGGACTGTACAGCCTGATCAGATGGTCGAAGGTGAAAGGCATATCCTCGACCTGGCTCGAGAAGAATCTGATCAAATGGATGACTTGCCAGAATGAAGGGTAGATTTGGCCAAGCGTCACTTGGTATCGTTGGCAGAAGTCAAGAATAACTAGATCTACGGGACCCAGAGCTGGATTTGCAGGGCCCAGCGTGAATGGGTAGGTATACACGCTTAAGTACCCCACTTTATCTATAGTGATATCCTCCTCGGGGGAAAGGATCACTATGTCTTTGTTCTCCCACTTGCAATCCTTCTTTACTTGCTCGAGCTCGTCCTCGGTTATCAAATAAACGTATCGAGACATGGGCTCGCATCGGCCCGGTGTCGATACAGGTTTCTCGATCTTGAAGTCGGATGTTATTTCACACGGCGGGGGAATGTACTCCTCAATACGAGGGGGCACTACCGCTTTACTCTTGGTCGGTCGAGAATATGAAGAAAGTTTTTCTTTTTGGGGAACCGATTTAGATGTCTTATCTATTGTAAAGCAGAAATTCAAGAAAATAGAGAACGTTGATGATGAAGTAAGGACAAATAAAAAAGAAGGGAGAATTCAGGGAAGTTGAAAGAGCTAATGAGATTTTGAGAATAATGTGAGAATAAAGTTTGCAAGATTGTGAAGTTGATCTATTTATAGAGGTCATTTAAGCGTACTGAGAAAGCCAAATAGCCGACCGCCAGTCGCCTCCAATTAATGACTTTGGGAATCGCACAAAAAGCAACCTTTCAGTCACTTCAGCCGCTGACATCATGAGATTGGCATCAGGATCGAGGCGTCGAGCATCGAAGATCAAATCGTTTCTTATCATCTTACTCTAAGAAATGTGGGGACTATCTGTATACAGTCAAAATTATATGCTTCCGATTTATAGGCTCGAGGGTCCATGCTAGGCCCAGTCCGGGCAAGGTCGAGTTCGAGCCCGATGGATCAGATTCTAGCTCGAAGACAGAGTGCAATGCTCGAGAGATACGAGTATGAGGAGTACCAAGGCTGAGTATGCTCGACCCCGAAATAGTACCGTTATGGACTTGTAACAAAATGGGCTAGATTCCTGCCACGCCCCCAAAATTATGGCGCAAATCCCGGAATATGATTGTACGATTCCGTACTAGGCGGTTAGACAGCTGTATCAGGAATATTCCCTACTGTGAATAGAAATATAGGGTTCCCCTATTATATAAAGGGAATCTCAATCACTTGTAACATCATCTAATCATTGAAGCAAAGAATATACTCTCCACTTTTTGCCTACTGTTCATCAAAATTGTCCTTTAGCTCTGCTGCTCTTACTTTACTTTTCTTGCTTAATTGTTCTTATTGTTCTAAACCACCTCGAGGTCACTAAGCTCGAGGTCACTGCTGCTGAGTTATATTGGTTTGATTCACTTATTTCATTCATTTCTACTTCATATTTCTTGATTATTGATTGGTATTGGATCTAATCATGTATCTTTAAAATCACAAAACAAATTTAATTGTTACTCATATTTTCGAGGTAAACAGTGTTCTAGACCCTAGAACTAATTATATCTAATTGTAGATCCCCACTCTCTTCTTGCATTATAGGCTCATATATAGCTTGGACTATGTAATTACTGTACTGCAACTTTAATTTTAGCTCAAAAAAAAATTAAAGCCAACTTTGAGATAAAATTATTAATTGTGATTAGTGGTGGCAAAATGGATAAAAGAAAATAGTTATCCAACTATATTATCCATTAAAAAATGGGTTGAATAATAAACTTTTTAAAAACAGGTCAAATATGGATAAGAACCATATTATCCACTTAGAAAATGGATAACCAATGAATAACTAATGGATTTAACTTTTTCATTTGTAAAGACTCAAATTGAGGGTTCCTCAAGTTTGGGAGACTAGGAATTCTCCCAAATAGATCATATCCAAGAAGCCATGGATAATATAGATATCATATTATCCATCGGTTAACCAATTTTCTATCCATATTGAATAATACGAGTCGGGTCTGTTTTTTGCATTACCGATTTTCGACCCGCCCGTTTGGCACCCCTAATTGTGATGAGCCAAGAGTCATGAAGTTCTGAATTCTAGAAAATACAACTTATGATTGTTGAATTATCTATACATAATTGGTGTTGAAGTTTTTTAACTCAAATACAGAGTTTACGTCAAAAATACATTTCTACCGAGCGCAGGTAGAACTGTCGTTCCGCTTGATCCAGAGTGTGTTCTTAACTACACTAATATAAAACCTAGAGTCTACAGAAATCAACAATATCAGGAAGGAAACTGACGCAGCACTTCATTTTCCATTCATATTGGAGATTTTCACCCAAATTAAGGTGTGCGTATATCAGCATGATCCAGGTAGATGAAAATGTTAGTGCCATCCTTTTCAATACCTTGGTGGTTAAACAAGCTTTGTTAATTAACTGATATTCAGACCTAATAATTACCTGTTTGACATGTGAGTTATGAGATTTTTACACATAATCCCTTCCATTGAGAACCTAGAAACTACCATTGCCTTCTAATGCTAACTTGGGAAGAACCAAAAAAAAACAGCATTAGGACAAAACAAGACAAAAATTTCAATTTAATTCAATAATAGGATGGCTAGAATAATTAAGAAAAGAAGAAACTAAAATACACTCAACAAATGAGGTTAATTTCTCAATAAAGTTATATGTAAGATAGTGACACTTACATATACTATAGGCTAGAGGTGGTTAGGTACCACAATTTAATATACTATTTACGTATTGTACATTATTTAAGGAACAGCAAATCTGAAACACATATAGCTAAAGTATGTTGGCCATAAAGAGTTTCAACAATTACGTCTGATACACGTGAAACGTACATTTCCGAGACCAAATTAATTTTGTGTTCCTTTTTATAACTTCTAATTGCCAACAACTCTTGTTGAAAGCCATAAGAAAATAAGATGAGTCAAATAAAATCTGTTCTAATTTTATCATATCTTTACGACTTTACCATTTCAATGAAAATATAAAGTGCAAAAAATATAACATTCTCTCTTATAGGACTAGAGCTTTGGCACACGATTGGGCTTCCCAAATCATGACCTCATGCTTATTACACAAAGTAGACATCTGCACTTAACTCTAGTTTATTTTATTTTTTTAAATCTATTTTATTTTTCTTGTCCTGACAAGAATTGCAGTCAATAATCAAAATTTTAAAAAGAGAATGCTTAAATCTTGTACGTTACTTTTCATAATAAAGTACAACTCTCGATCTTGTTTTCCCAACCGTTATGCCCAGCATTTTTGGTATAGAGATATTATAGAGGCATATTGTACGAGCATCAATTGATGCATAATTAATAATTATAAGATTATAGTTAAATGTTACCTTTTAAACATAATTAATTAACGTATCCACATTTGAACTCTATAATATTAGTAGGAGTAGATGATATCTTCTAGCTGTCAGTCCACTATTTCCCGTTTCTTGGATGAATTTCCTTAGGCGTGACATCATAAAAATGTTAAAATATCATGGTATAGCCAGTTTTCACACTGGTCAATGAAAAATAGCCAGCGTTTATCAAGTCAATGAAAAATAGCCACTATTTTGCTGCAACAGGGACCGGTACAGTATAATATACGGGAGTTCTGGTGCATTTGTGTACGAACTCCAGCATATTATGCTGGACCGGTATACTTTGCTAACTCCTGTAAAATTTGCGGGAGACTGGAGCACCAGTGCTCCAAACTCCAGTATATTATACTGGACAATTATACTTGCTGGAACTCCCGTAAAATTTGCGGGAGTTCCAGCATAATTATGCTTGAACTCCCGTAAAATTNTTTTTCGTCGGGGAGCTAGAAAGACTTAGAGTCACTCTTTCTTGGTCATGATACTCATTTTCTCCTTCTGTATTTACTCCATGCCTTTCATCTTTGTTTTTCTTTGAATCCCTTCAACTCTTTACTTTATTCCTTTTCTTTTTGGCATTTTTCTTTTTGTTCTTTCTTTCTTTCATTTTCCTTCCCTTTGCTCCATTGCTTTCTCCTTCTTTGTACCCTTATATCACTTTCAAACTCCTCATCTCTCCAACAAACTTATATTTTAGTCAATTGTTTCTCAAGAATGCTAAGGAAAGATCGGGTGCCAAAAGAGGATCATTACAAAATGGATAAAGGCTTGTAACGTGGTTATAGAAAAAAGAAGGCTGATGGGTTTTCAATGTCTTGGCCTTATGCTTCTGATGTTTTAATGATCTAACAAACTTGTTGTGAAGAACCACATAGAGAACCTGATCCACATTTCAACTGTACTGGTCCAAATCTGAAAATCAGCAAATGGATGAACAACCACAGGGAGGAACACAACAGGGACCTGGTAACCTGGTCCCTTAGGGTTCTCCGACACAAGCACAAGTCAGTGACTGTACGCAATCAATATAAAGAAAAACACAACAGGGACCTGTTCCCTTAGGGTTCTCTGACAGAAGTACAAGTCAAATGCACAGCTGGAACGTAGCAGAAGAAAGTGACCATCTAGCAACTGTCACAGAAGAGAAACAGAATTAGGACCTGGTTCGTTGGTGTATCCTGACAAGAAGTACAAAGTCCACTATCAGCTGGAACGCAACTACCCAGAAGTGGCTGTGCAGACAGTACAACAGTCACTTCTCATTGGGAAGAAGCATACACCAAGAGTTGACATCACCATCCATTGTGTTATCTTTTGTGATAAAACAACCTGGTGCAAGACACACCATGCTTTGTGCATTCAGTGATATTTTCTCAAGCAATAACAGTATTCATCCGGCATTGAATTCACGGTGTGTCAAGAACAAGAAGACAACTCCACTAAGGATCAGTTTCTTAATGAGTTTATGTACATCCGTAGTTGAGTTGTAATCTTGTTATTTGTTCGTCATTGTAATTCCTAGTTTGCTTTCATAGAAGTGTTGTCTTAGGAACAAACCAAAATTCGTAAACTTCTGAGTTTATGTTGTGACTAGGGATAGTCGTAAGTTTAAAGCCTTTGTAACTAGGATAGTTATAGAGTGGCTTGTGGTGGGTGCATCACAAGTTAGTTGAAGTCTTTGCAATAGGATTTTGCAAAGTGGCTTGTAATAGGGTTGTTACAAGTTAGTGAAGTCTTTGCAATAGGATTTTGCAAAGTGGCTTGTAATAGGAAGATTGCAAGTTAGTGGAGTAAAAAGACTACAAGAGTAGGTCGTGGTTTTTGATCCCCTTGTGTGGGATTTTTCCACGTAAAAATTTCTTGCCTTCTTTACTTTAAGTCTTTACAGCATTCTAAGCATCATCTCATAGAGGACCAGACACTCTATAGTTTGGTGGACTCTTATCAACTAACAATTGGTATCAGAGCAGGTTTCTCCTATTAGGCTAACACCTAGGAGGGATCCTCAATGGCTGCTCCACCAAACTTTGAAGAAGGACAATCAACCTTTAGACCTCCCAGATTCAATGATCAATACTATGGCTGGTGGAAGAGCCGCATGCATGATTTTATGATGGCAGAAGATTCAGAACTATGGGACATTATTTGTGATGGTCCACATGTTCCCATGAAGAAGATTGAAGAAACATGACAAATGGTGTCGAAAAGCAGAAAAGAGTACAACGACATTGACAGAAAGCTGTAGAAAAGAACTATTGTGCAAAGAAAATCTTGATGTGTGGCATAGGACCTGATGAGTACAACAGAGTCTCAGCTTGTGACACTGCCAAAGAAATATGGGAAGCGTCGCAAACCGCTCACGAAGGAACCACTCAGGTCAAACAATCCAAGATTGACATGCTCACAACAGAATATGAGTTCTTTAGGATGAAGGATGATGAATCTATACAAGATATGCACCCTAGATTCACCTCCATCATAGATGGGCTTGATTCACTTGGAGATGTCATTCCCAGAACAAGCTTGTAAGGAAAATCCTCAGTGTCCTACCTGGGTCTTGGGAAAGTAAGGTAAATGCCATCACTGAAGCTAAAGATCTACAAACTCTCACCATGGATGAGTTGATTGGTAATCTGAAGACATACGAGATGAAAAGAAAGAAAGACAACGAAAGAAGAGAGCCTAAGAAGGAGAAGAACCTGGTTCTCAAAGCGGAAAGCAGTGACTCAAGTGATGAAGATAGTGATATGGCCTATCTTACTAAGAGATTTCAAAAGATGGTTCGAAGAAATGGTGGTATACCAAAGTGGGGCAGTTCAAGTAACGCAAGGAACAACGATCTCTGTCACATATGTGGAAAGCCAGGGCATTTCATCAAAGACTGCCCACTAGCGAAACAGGAGCAATACAAGAAAAATCCTGACAAAGCAGGAAAAAGGAACTAGGTTCCAGATAAAAGATTCAATCGAAAAAGTGCTGCCGACAATATTGTTAAGCAGGCTCTTGCTGCTTGGGGAGACTCCTCGAGTGAATCCCAAAGGGAACCAGATGCAGAAAACAGTTCCATTATGGAAACTGAGGCAACAAAGTACGATTCACTGTTCGCGCTGATGGTTCAGTCAGATGATGATGATGAAGAAGATGAAGACGATGAGGTAAACTTCAGGGATGTTCAAAGAAATCTGAAATCCTACTCTTCTAAGAAGCTAAGGTCTTTATCTAATGTCCTAATTGATGCCTATTATAGCCTTATAAACGATAAAGAGATCCTGACCATAGAACTAGGAGAGGCCGAACAATTTAGAGATGATCTAGTGGTCTGTGTAGTGGACTTAAATGAGACCATAGCTAATCTTGAAAAAGAAAAGGAAGCCTTGAATGAAAGAATAACTAGTGTGGAAAATGAGAGAGACGATCTGATGGTAGTAGTTGTTGATCTAAAAGAAACAATAGAAGGCCTTAACAATGAGAAACACACCTTAGAAGAAAAAAGTTGTATCTACTGAAGAAGAAGAAAGGGGTGACCTTTTAGTAATATGCACTGATCTAGAGGAAACCATTGAGGGACTCAATAGAGAACATAGGAATTTAAGTCTTGGGAAAGTAAATGAAGTAGCCAGTGAGACGTACATCATGCTTGAAAAGTAATTAACTATTGTGAAAACCAGTCTCTGCAGTGAACTCGAGAAGAATCAGCAACTTCAAGCTGAATTGGAGAAAGTAAGAAATGATCTTGAGAAATCTCTGAAGTGGACCTGGTCCTCAGATGCTGTCACTGCCATGTATCTCAACAATAGTGGGAACAAGCAGGGCATCGGGTTCCAAAGGGAGAAAACTCCCTACAACCCTCACAACAAGTATGTCACTGTACCTAATAACTGGCTATGTACCCACTGTGGGAACAATGGGCATTTTAAAGAAAATTGCCAAGCTAGGGTTCAGTCTTCTCAGAAAAACAAAGTGTTTACTGATGAAGTGACTACTAACAAAGGACCAGGTACCACTCGCAAAAAGCGGATGTTGCCTGCATGGACTAGGAAAGCCCTCATTCATCCTTTCTATCATAACAAGGGACCCAAACTAGTTTGGGTTCCTAAATCTAACCCTTAATTTGCATGAGCAAGGAACAGTGAGAGGAAGCGGACTGCGATGGACTATGGACCGTGGATGCTTAAAAGCACGCAGCTGAAAACATCATGAATCGCTTCTTACTAAAAGCCCTGCAGGAAGGGAATGTATCCTTAAGAAGGAAGTAAATGGTACATTCTCAGTGAATGAAAAGGTGGAAAGGTTCTTTTGGCACTCAAGTGGGAGCGTGTACTATGTGAATGGCCTGAAAAGTACAGTCACCAATCTGATAACTGGCCAAGTGGTCGCAGTGGACAAAGGAAACAAGAACATCCACTCCGATTAATTATGAATCTCCACAAGCTGGTGGTATGAGATGAGTGAAGTCGGAACCTTGGCATGAAGGATTGGTATCTGCAAGCTTCTCACCTCTGAATAAATTAACTGAGCAGAACCTGGTCCGTAGTCTGCCAAACTCAAGTGTCACCTAGACATGAGTTCACAAAAGAAAGGAGGAGACTCTCGAGAGTTAATGGTTCTTGCCAAAAGGATTCAAGCGAAAACAAAAAAGGGGAGGGGGAAGAAGGGATCACGCACAATTTCTCAACACCAAGGACTCCACGGCAAAATGGTATTGCTGAAAGAAAGAACGAAACTGGAAATTATTGCATAGACAATGCTCATCGACTATGGAATCGCCAAGAAATTCTGGGCAATAGCAGTAAATACTGCTTTCTACTTAGAGAACAGGTGTCTGATCAGGTCCCTCCTGAATCAAAACCCACCATGAGCTGCCAAATGGAAGAAAATGCCATGTTCTTGACAACAGGAAGGATCAGCTTGGGATGCTCAATGCAAAAAGACGAGCGAGGAATCCTTCTGGGGTACAATCCACAAAACAAGTCCTCAAAGTCTCCAACAAAGGGCACACTGAATGGTAAGAGGTGCTCATGGGGTATTCAACAAGACACCTCCTCTTGCCAAGAAAGAAATGGTGATGATCAATATGATAAACCAACTCAGGTCTCTGGGAAATATCTGAGGCTTCAAATAGGGAGGATGATAAAATGAGTAAGATGAAGGAGACTGGCGAAATAAAACGCAACATCATCCTCCACGTCTCACAAAGAACCTTGTTTTTCTATGGAAAGAAAAGCACTTCTGAAACGGTTCACTTGTCATGATTCATGCCTCATTCTTTGGGAGACAAGGAAGCAAAACTCAATGGCCTCATCAACAACTGAAGAAGAATTTCAAAACCAAGAGGATCAAGCACATTGAAGGATGAGATCATCTTCTGAGGGTCAATATAAAGAAGGGATTGATCTGTGGAAAGTACTGCAGAACAGAAGACCAAATTCCAGATATCTGCATCAAAGCCTCGAGTAGAGAATATTCTGTATCAATCAAGGTGAAGATGGGGTCACAAGAGTCTAATGAAGAACCTGATCCTCCATCAGTTGGCTATGTAAGACACCGTCAAGTATAGGTAGCTAAAGTGTTTTCTGACCAGCCTAACTCACATCAATAACGCTGTAGTTAAACACGCATGACGATCATAGAACTAAAGGTACAGTTATGAACTGCGAAGAGAGGAGCTGCTAAAACCTTTTCAAAAAAAATTGATCTGGCATCAGGTTCCTGTACCTCAGGTTAGTAGTAATATGCTAATTCTGCATGCCCTCTCAAAAAAAAAATTTGTGTTTAACAAAATTAACTCAACTGCCACATCATCTGATTTTTCAAAGTCTGTGTGTCATGTCTTGTCTTTCAAATCCTTTCATCCCCTCTGCACGATAACACTTTCCCACAAACCTACCGCCGTTTTCAGAACTATCCAGAACCTGTTTCTCTCTCCACTCATCGTTAGCCCTTCTTCCAATAAAACTTTCTTTCTCTCTCACGGCAAGTCATGAACCTTCATCTACTTTGTACAGATGGGATCTTCTCTTCATCTCTCTCTCTCTCTACTCGTCTACCAAGTACTCATCTAATGGAGATCGAACAATCATCTCATTCCCCCACCATTAACACCGCTCCCACTTCGGTATTATCCTTGAAATCATCCCTAGAGCGTCACTATTTCATGCCTTCTACCACCTTACCCACTCCTGGCTCCTCCTCTATTCCTACAGTTTTCCCTTTTCTAATAAACCCTGTTTACCATCATTTTGAGAATCCTATGTCTAGTCACTCCTATGATCTCATCAAAGAACACCCAGGAAGTTTTACTCCTCAAGTGTCAGAAGCCCCTGAGGATGATCCTGATCAGTATCTGAACTCCTCCATGTTGGACTTAGTGACTCTCAAGGAGTCACCAGAAAAGGAAGCAACACATAACATCATGGCTATAGCTGCTGAGAGTCTGGTGAATGAAGGAGCATATCTCTTGTCTGAGTACCAGGGGGAACAAATTCCATTCCTAGAAGATGTAAGAACCACAGCACTCCTCGAGTCCTTGGCTCATGAGATATTCTCAGAAAAACCTTCTTATGAACATGATTCTCTTCCATGCAAACTCGCTCCTGCACCTCCTGATCACTCCAAGATTGTAGAGTCTTCCTCCAAATCACCCACTATCAGGTCACAGCAGCAAGAGAGTTTTGAATCCACATTGCAGAAAAGTAAGAGCAGTGTCAAGTCAAGGAAAAAGAGGAAAATGAATCCAAAGGATTTTGCCACTAATAAGAGTGTGTCAGTAAACCAGTTAGACAAAGATGCTCCCAGGGAACCTGGTTCCTTAGTACAATAACCTATGAAAGTTCAAAAGTCTATGGAAAAGGCATCCGATGAAAATATTGAGGAACAGAAAGGGTCATCCGTGAAGTACAGCAGCAAGTCTAAACGGAGTCAAAGTGAGCTAGCCGTGTCTGAGAACAATACTGTGGGGATAGCAATTTGGAAAGGAATGTCTGCCGAAGGGTCTAGCAAACGAAAACGGGAACCTGTTAAAGAACCTGGTTCGCTGAGGTCCATGCCCTGTGATGGGGGTCTTTGGCAGTAGAGATTAAGAACTCGGAAAGTGTTGTGGGGTCGTACATTTGATCCAGCAATTTCGGAGATGGCAGGCATGAGACAAATTCTGGAGATTGTGGAATTTCAACAATGGGAACACTTGTTTGAAGGAAGCATGCCTCTGGTGTATGAAGATTCAGTACAAACCTTTTACGCATCTCTTTTCACTGTTGAGGGGGATCACATTTGTGCGCTCGTAAATGGAGTAGACATTGTACTCGATGCTTCAACATTGGGAAAGGTTCTCAAAATTGTGTGTGAAGGTATGTCCTCAGTTAAGGGTGTCTGCGGGGTGAACTTTAGGAGAGATATCATGAAAGAGCAAGCTATTCAACAGGGGGAACAGGTGCATAAGAAGGTATTGCTTCCTGAGTATCAGCTTCTCTTTGAACTGGTCAATAAAGTGCTCTTACCTCGTTCTGAGAGGCGATCTATTGCTACAAAATCGGATATGGTCCTAATGGAAGCGCTTGATGAGTTTGTCCCAATCAATTTGCCAGCAATCATGATAGATCATATGCAAAAGGTGGCAAACTTTAAGGGTGGGAATCATGGGTTACCTTATGGCTTTCTCCTTACTCAGGTGTTCAGATTCTACAAGGTCCCATTAGGGAATCCCAGAGTAGGCACACACAAGCAGACCTTCGCTAAGACCACTCTAGAAGAATGTGAATGTGTAGAAATAGTTGGTGGAAGCATCTCGACCATTTCTCAGCTAATCAACGCTCAAAATGTAGCTTCTGAGGAAATCAGAAGGCTGAGGGCTCGAAATGCCATACTGGAAACTCAGCTCAGTCAAGCAGCTAAAGGACCTGATTCTGTCAATGAGGAAGTTGCACGACTGACAAAGGAAAATGATAGACTTCGGGCTCAATTACTTGAAGAACAAATGTCTGCAAATGCTAGACTGGACCTGGTTCTCAAAACTATTGATGTTTCTTCCTCCAAGCCTCCTTCCTTTAGTGTCCCCTAGGATCCTCTTAGTGTCCAGCTATTTTTGCTCCAAAATCCTGTGGCTACTGTTTTACTTTTGTTTACTTGTTTTTGTGATGGCATGTTGACCTTAACCATTACTGCTCCTGACTTGCTCAGTCCAATGTAAACAGCTCCCCTGCTTTGCCTGTACAATACTGTGTTCTTCTGGCTTCTCTTTTCTGTCATGTTGTATGCACGTATGTGGCATGAGCTAGCTGTGTTAGACTTCTTTATGCTTATTACCTGCTTGTGCTCTACTTTTTGCTAATTACCTGTTCTTTTTAATGATGCCAAAAGGGGGAAAAGAAGTGTGTAGGTGAGAGGTGAGGGTTAATATGTAATATGCTTTGTGTATGTAAGTGAGGGAAAATCAAGTCTGAGGTTAAAGGGGAACTATCAACACAAAGGAGGGAGATCTGAGATTAAGGGGGAACTTCGTGTAGTTCTGGCATCTCATCTGGTTATTTCTGCTCTAAACAAATACTGTCCATGTCTAAGTTTGTCATCATCAAAAAGGGGGAAATTAATGGGTTTTCAATGTCTTGGCCTTATGCTTCTGATGTTATGATGATCTAACAAACTTGTTGTGAAGAACCAGATAGAGAACCTAATCCACATTTCAACTGTACTGGTCCAAATCTGAAAATCAGCAAATGGATCAACAACCACAGGGAGGAACACTCCGACACAAGCACAAGTCAGTGACTGTAAGCAATCAATATAAAGAAAACATAACAGGGACCTGTTCCCTTAGGGTTCTATGACAGAACTACAAGTCAAATGCACAGCTGGAATGTAGCAGAAGAAAGTGACCATCTAGCAACTATCACAGAAGAGAAACACAACTAGGACCTGGTTCGTTGGTGTGTCCTGACAAGAAGTACAAAGTCCACTATCCAGCTGGAACGCAACTACCCAGAAGTGGCTGTGCAGACAGTACAGCAGTCACTTCTCATTGGGAAGAAGCGTACACCAAGAGTTGACATCACTATCCATTGTGTTATCTTTTGTGATAAAACAACCTGGTGCAAGACACACCATGCTTTGTGCATTCGGTGATATTTTCTCAAGCAACAACAGTATTCATCCGGCATTGAAGTCACGGGTCAAGAACAAGAAGACAACTCCACTAAGGATTAGTTTCTTAAAGAGTTTATGTACATCCGTAGTTGAGTTGTAATCTGGTTATTATTCGTCATTGTAATTCCTAGTTTGCTTTCTTAGAAGCGTTGTCTTACGAACAAACCAAAATTCGTAAATTTTTGAGTTTATGTTGTGACTAGGGATAGTCATAAGTTTAAAGACTTTATAACTAGGATAGTTATAGAGTGGCTTGTGGTGGGTGCATCACAAGTTAGTTGAAGTCTTTGCAATAGGATTTTGCAAAGTGGCTTGTAATAGGGTTTTTATAAGTTAGTGAAGTCTTTGCAATAGGATTTTGCAAAGTGGATTGTAATAGGAAGATTGCAAGTTAGTGGAGTTAAAAGCCTACAAGAGTAGGTCGTGGGTTTTGATCCCCTTGTGTGGGATTTTTCCGCGTAAAAATCTCTTGCCTTCTTTACTTTCAGTCTTTACAGCATTCTAAGCATCATATCATAGAGGACCAGGTACTCTATAGTTTGGTGGACTCATATAAACTAACAAAGGGCTTAGGATCAAATGGGTTGACTAGGAATATCACATTGGTAGGATATGGAGGATTTCAAATTTCAAATTGGATCAAGGAGAGCCTACGATCATTTCTCAAGCTAAGCTACACTTCGAATTTCTCCTAGAAAAATATTCGGGGCAAGTTCTAGACTATTAGCACGGGTACTTGGACTTGCAACTAAATATCTCACCTCTCACGCTGCTGGATTGCTATAGAGAATAGATTCGAGGGCCCGAAACAACCCTAATTAAGATAGAGAATCACAAATGGCTCGACTGAACCACTCGATGACTGTTTAAGTCAACGCAAGAGTCAAAAGGTCACAACTAGAGTTATTTTCTACCAACTACTTGTTTTTAACCATAAGGCCGTAGGTAAATGTGTTTTTACCAAGTGAAGCATGCTTGAGACCTTTTTATTCATTACTACTATTTTGCCTAAACATAAAAGAAAACAGACTCAATCCCTTAAGAAGGTTGTCACGCCATCCATCGTTGGGAAGAGCCACCCGGTTCACACAAAACCCACCTTTGAAAAGAACGGTGGCATTATGAAAACCAAAGGCTTATTGTTCACTCAAACGAAAAAAGAAGCTAACAAATCAAAAAAAAAAGCTACTAAAATAAATAAGAATTTATACTACTAAGAAAAACAACTAAAGAAGCTATGAAATAAACTACGGAAAGTAAGACAAATGAATATACAAATCGAGGGGAAAATGAATATATACATCAAGGGCAAAAGAAGGAATATATACATAACCAAAGAGAAAATAAAGATAAAAGAAAAATAGTATTAGAGTTATTACAGGCCAAATGTCAATGTCAAATCAATCAAAATCGACCACCCCCCGAATAAAAATAAGCATTGTCCCCAATGCTTAACAAAAATAAGAACAAGGAAGGGTAGAGAGTTAAGAGAACTTCCGATGTGGTCTTAGTCTGCATGGCATCCTTAGCACCCTCGGTCTCCTCTAACTGTATCTCATCATCACCTGGCTGAGGGACAACAAGGTTGGTGAGCATCTGGATCATCTCCTCGACGGTGTGGGTAGCAATGTCCGGCTTCTCAGACTGGCCATCTACTGTATGTGATGCCTCGGGTACTGCTGATATTGCTGGTGTTGCTGGGGCTGAAGGTGTTGTCTCCATAATAAGGTCAAGTGGTAGATCACCTGCAGATGCTATCTT
Organism: Nicotiana attenuata; assembly: GCF_001879085.1. Lineage (NCBI taxonomy): Eukaryota > Viridiplantae > Streptophyta > Magnoliopsida > Solanales > Solanaceae > Nicotiana > Nicotiana attenuata. Next base: position 32,007,661 of record NC_031998.1, on the reverse strand, counting down.
AGCAACTTCTTTTCTCAATCTATCCATTGACTTCTTCGAAGCCTGAGATTTCCACATTTTTCTTTACCTGTTTGCCCAACTCCTCAATCACTTCCCCATGTGCCACTAGAGTCTCCATAATGGTCTCCTAATTTTCTAGGATCTTGGACATTGTTTCCTCCACTGACAGAGGTACTTGAGGTTGTTAGTTTGTATGAGTCCACCAAACAGTAGAGTACCTGATCCTCTACGAGGTTATGCTGAGAATGCTAATAAAGCTGTAAGTAAAGAAGACAAGGGATTTTTACGTGGAAAAATCCCATACAAGGGGATCAAAAAGCCACAACCTACACTTGTAGGCTTTTAACTTCACTAAGTTGCAATCTCACTATTACAAGCCACTTTGTAATAACTCTATTACAAAGACTTTGACTAACTTGTGATGCTCTCACCACAAGCCACTTTGCGACTCTTCTAGTTACAAAGACTTTAAACTTATGACTAAACCTATTCACAACATAAACTCGGAAGTTTACGGATTTTTTGGTTTTCCTAAGACAAAGCTTCTAAGAAAGCAAGATAGGAGATACAATGAAGAACAAATAACAAGATTACAACTCAAATACGGATACACATTGACTCATTATGAAAGTGATCCTTAGTGGAGTTGTCTTCTTGTTCTTGACACACCAGTGACTTCAATGTAGGATGAACACTATTATGCTTGAGAGAATATCACTGAATGCTCAAGTGTATTTTGAGCCTTGCACCAGGTTGTTATACTGCAAAAGATATCACAATGGATGGTGATGTCAACTCTTGGTACATGCTTTTTCCCAATGAGAAGTGACTCCTGCACTGTCTGCTGCACAGTCACTTTTGTGCAGTTGCGTTCCAGTTGTTTAGTTGACTTGTACTTCTGTCAGAGAACACAAAGGGACCAGGTCCCTGTTGTGTTCCTCTTTTGTAACAGTTGCGAGACAGTTGCTTTCTGCTGTTACGTTCCAGCTGTACAGTTGACGTGTACTTCTGTCGAAGAACCGTAAGGGACCAGGTCCCTGTTCTGTTCTTCCTTGTGGTTGTTCACTCATTTGTTGGAGATCAGACTGGACATTATTCATTTGAAATGTATACCACGTGGGCCAGGTTCTCTATCTGGTTCTTCACCATAAGTTTGTTATATCATCAAAACATAAGAAGCATAAGGCAAAGACATTGAAAACCCATTAATTCCCTCTTTTTGATGATGACAAACTTAGGCATTGATAGTATTTGTCTAGAGCAGAGACAACCAGATAAGATACAAGAAACTACACAAGTTCCCCTTGACCGTTAGCTTTTGATTCCCCCTTAATCTCAGATCCCTTATAAGAAGCTACACAAGTTCGCCCTTATGACCTTTTCCCCCCTTTTGGCATCATTAAAAAGAAACACAAGTAGGTAATTAGCATGAAGAAGCCTAAAACAGCTAACTCATGCCACATATGTACACACTACTTGACATTAAAGAGAAGCCAGAGGAACACAACATTGTACAGGCAAAATGAGGAGCTGTTTCATTAATATTAACAATGGACTGAACAAGACAGGAGCAGTAATGGTGAATTTCAGCATGCCATCACAAAAGAAAGCAAACAAAAGGAACACAACAGCCGCAAAACATTAGAGCAAAAGATATTTGGCTACTGAGAGGATCCTAGGGGGCACTAGGAGAGGCAGGCTTTGGAAGAGGAGGCTGTAAGGCCCCGTAGAAATTTGTGCTCAAAACCTAGTAGCTCGTTGGGTCAGGTTCTGAATATGTGTTGGGAATGTGTAAGCTCGCCGCGGTTTGGACCCATTGTACTGATCTAAGTATTTAAAAATCAAAGAATCAAGTTTTCCAGAAATGTGCTATTTTGCGGTCCAGAATGCGGTCGCAAATCATGTATGCAGACCGCATTTCTGCCGCAGATTCAGTCAGTGGTTTGGTTAAAATTAAGGTCAAAATGCGGTCCATTATGCGACCGCATAACTGATATGCAGACCGTATTTCTATCGCAAAGTGAGTCAATGTGTCAGTCAAATTTGAGGTCAAAAATGCGGTGCATTATGCGACCGCAAATTGGGTATGCGGACCGTATTTCTGCCGCAGACCCAAACAGGAGGATTGGATTTTTGTAGCACTTTTGCGGTCCATTCTGCGGACCGTATTTCATCTCTGCTGTCGCAAGGTGCGACCGCATATCTGACTCGGGTACCTATTTTTCTAAATTTTAAACCCGACCCCCTTTTTAATAAAACACCCCAACCCCTCATTTTAACGAGTCTTCTAAACAAAATAAGAGAGTGGAAGAGAGGGTTCTTGAGAGAGAAAGTCATCTTCATCCAATTTGATTCTTCAAAACTATCCGGGCCGGGGAATTTCAAAGTGATTATCTTCATCCCCATTCTTGCAGGTAAAATCCCTAACCCTTTTTCATTGATTTTCAGGTTTAAACTAGGGGGGGGAGTCTCATGCATTGATTCTTGAAAATAATAGTTGAAAACATACATGCATGCCTTTTTAAAACCTAAAATCTAGTAAAAAGGAATTGGGTAGGAGTAAAGGATTGTACAAGAGTGGTTGATAACCTAAATAAGTTTGAGTAGCAATTGTGAACTTCAATTCTAAGTCATATGTGTTAACTTGTGCTCTAGATTGACGTTGCTAGACTATTTGGTGAATTGAAAATAGAAGTTAAAAAGGGAATTCGGCTCCAGGTATGTATGGCTAACTTTGACCTTTGTAAAATCACTTTGTTTGGTGTACGAATATTTGGTATGTGATATCTACGTGGATTATGTGTGAAATTCTTGTGATTGGTATGATTTGAGTGTTCGTGGTTAAGTCTTCCGATATAATGGTGTAAATAATTGGCAATGAACCAAATGTGTGATTGTGAAAGTGTTATGTGGTAAGAGCTGAGAAACAAATGATGGAAGGAAATCGTAAATGATGCAATTGGAACAACTGTGGTAATAACATATATGGCTTGTCGTGGGCAATTATCGTTGTGACATAAAATGCATATGAGTTGTTGAATATGATGGAAATGGTATTGATGTTTATGGGAATTCTTTGTGAATTGTTGTTGTTTTTCATTGAGAATTGTTGTTGTAGTTCTTGAGAATTGTTGTTGTTGTTCTTTGTGAATTATTGTTGTTGTTGTGTTGTTTGTGAATTGTGATTGTTCGGTGGGATCAGGTTGCGCGCCGCAACACAAAGTAATAAGGTGTGGGTTGTGGTGATAAGGGTGGCTGAGGTAATAAGGGTGGCCGAGATAATAAGGGTGGAAAGTGATCGAAATCACTATTGAAATGAAAATATGAGAAAGTTGAGAAATCATTGATGTGAAAATGTTGAAGGGGAAATGGAGAGATTGTAAACTTGTTTGGCTTGATTGTTTCCTTTCATGTGTATTTGATTGTTGATTCCATTACTACTTGTTACTTGTGTATGGTTTGAGTTTGCTTAGGGCAAAGTTTGCTCATACATACCAGTACAATTCAAATGTACTGACGTCCCTTTTGCCGGGGGCGCTACATTCGTGTTATGATTGTAGGTGGATCCATAGCAGATACTCCAGTCCACCGACCGTAGCTCCCCTTCACTTTCCGTCAACTGTATTGGTGAGCCCCTTTCCTCTCGGGGCCCTGCGTGGCTCATGCCGCTTTTATTCTGGAGTCATGTTTTGGGTATTTGTGTAAGGTATAGCCGGAGCCTTGTTACCGGCAAGTATTGTATTATCCTTTGTATCCTTAGAGGCTCCGTAGACAGTAAATGTGGGTTACAAACTTATGTAATTATGTTTTTTGTATGTCGGGCGATGTAAGTTGTAAACCTCATAAAGTAACCATGTATGTTATGTATGTTTTGTAAAATGGTATTTTAATTATAAACGGCTAATTCCTTGATTAATGAGCAATGAAAGTACGGGGTAACACATGGGATAGGAAAGGCACCCAGGTCCTCTTGATTGGGGCTACCCGGTCGGGCGCCGTTCATGTCCCTCGGTTTGGGGCGTGACAGAGGCAGCAATGGTTTTGAGAACCAGGTCCAGTCGGGCATTTGCAGACAGTTGTTCTTCAAGCAGTTTTGCGCGAAGCGTATCATTTTCCTTTGTCAGGCGGGCAACTTCTTCATTAGCGGAATCGAGTCCTTTAGCTGCTTGACTGAGCTGAGTTTCCAGTATGGCATTTTGAGCCCTCAACCTTCTGATCTCTTCGGAAGCTGCATTTTGAGCATTGATCAGCTGAGACATGGTCAAGATGCTTCCACCAACTCTTTCTATGCACTCACATTCTTCAGAGTAGTTTTAGAGAAGGTTTGCTTACGTGTGCCCACTCTGGGATTACCCAAGGGGACCTTGTAAAATATAAACACTTGAGTGAGGAGAAACTCATCAAGTGTCTCCATTAAGACCATATCCGATTTTGTAGCAATAGACCGCCTCTCAGAACGAGGTAAGAGTACCTTATTGACCAGTTCAAAAAGAAGCTGATATTCAGGAAGTAATACATTCTTATGCACCTGTTCCCCCTGCTGAATAGCTTGCTCTTTCATGATATCTCTTCTAAAGTTTACACCACAGACACCTTTGATTGAGGACATGCCTTCACATGGAATTTTGAGAACCTTTCCCAGTGCTGAAGTGTCGAGTACAATGTCTACTCCATTTACTAGCGCACATATGTGATCCCCCTCAACAGTGAAGAGAGATGCGCAGAAATTTTCTACCGCATCTTCGTACACCAGAGGCATGCTCCGTTGAAATAAGTGCTCCCATTGCTGAAACTCAACTATCTCCAGAATTTGTCTCATACCTGCCATTTCTGAAATTGCTGGGTCAAATGTACGACCCCACAAGACCTTTTGAGTTCTTAAGCTCTCCTGTCCTAGACCACTGTCACTGGGCTTGGTCCTCAGAAGACCAGGTTCCCTCATAGTTTCCCATTTTCTAGAACCTTCAACAGACTTTCCTTTCCAACTTACTGTCTCCACAGGATCATCTTCAGACATGGCTTCCTGAACTGGACTCCTCTTAGACTTGCTACTGACCTTCACGAATGTATCGTTTTGTTTATTAATAGCTTCATTGGAAGCTTCATCCACAGACTTTTGAGCTTTTGTAGATTGTTTCAATTGAGGAAATGGATTCCTTTAGAGCATTTTTGTCAACCCCGCCTGCTAGAACTCTCTTGTCAGTAGCAAAATCCCCATGATTCATCAACCTCTTTTTCCTTGTCTTGACACTCCTCCTACTTTTCTGTACTGTAGACTCGAAGCCCTCTCTCTGTTGTGACCTGATAGTGGGTGCCTTGGGGGAGGATTCTAAGAGCTTAGTGTGATTAGGAGATGCAGAAGTGGGTTTGCCTGGAAGAGAATCAGGTTCTTCAGCAGGTTTTTCTAGGAGTGTCTCATGAGCCAAAGACTCGAGGAGTACTATGGTTCTTACATCGCCTAGGAATAGAGTTTCTTCCCACTGATACTCAGATGAGAGATATGCTTTTTCATTCATCAGACTCTTAGCAGCGATAGCCATGATGTTATGCGCTGCATCCTTTTTTGGTGACTCTGTGAGAGTCACCAAGTCCAACATCGAGGAGTTCAGATATTGATCTGGATCATCCTCAGAGACTTCTAACACTTGAGAGGTAAAACCTCCTGAGTGTTCTTTGATGAGATCAGTGGAGTGGCAAGACATAGGGTTTTCAATATATGGAAGGCAAACAGGGTTTGTCAGAAAAGGAAAAACTATAGGAAAAGAGGAGGAACCAGGTGTGGATACAGTAGTATTGGAAGGAGTGGAATAGTGAATTTCTGGGGATGATTTTAAGGATGATAGGGAAGTGGGAGTGGTGTTAATGATGGGAGAAGGAAGCGATAATTCGATTGCCATTATAGGAGTATTTGGTAGGTAAGTAGAGTGAGAGAGAGATATAGAGAGGATCACAGATCTACAGAAGAGATAAAGGTTCATGACTTGCTGTGAGGGAGAAAGAAAGTTTTATTGGAAGAAGGGCTAATGATGAGAAGAGAGAGAAATGGGTTCTGAATAGTTCTGGAAACGGCGGTAGGTTTATGAGAAAACGTTATCGTGCAGAGGGGATGAAGGGATTTGAAAGACAAGACATGACATGCAGACTTTGAAAAGTCGGATGATGTGGCAGTTGAGTTAATTTTGTTAATATTTTTTGAGAAGGCATGCAGAACAAACACATTACTACTAACCTGAGGTACTGGAACCTGATGCCCGAACAAATTTTTTGAATAGGGTTTTAGCAGCTCTTCTTTCGCAGTTCATAACTGTACCTTTAGCTTCTATGATCGTCATGCGTGTTTACCTACAACGGTATCTATGTGAGTTAGGCTTGGCGAGAAAACACTTTTGCTAATTTTACCTGTAGGTGTTTTTTCATAGCCAACTGATGGAGAATCAGGTGCTCCATTAGATTTTAATAACCCCAGCTTCACCTTGTTTCTTCCAAAATGTTTCCTACCCAAGGCTTTGGTGAAGATGTCTGGAATTTTGTCTTTTGTGCTGTAGGAATTTCCACAGATCAACCCTTTCTACATATTGACCATCAAAAGATAAGGCTTTACCTCAATATGCTTGGTCCTCTTGTTTTGAACTGGATAGAGACGGTATACCATCAGAGAATACCCCAAAATCTTCCAGTTGCTGCTTAATTCATAGGATTTGAGCACAGCAGGATGCTTCCGCTACATATTCTGCTTTAGTTGGTGACGTAGCCACTGAGTTTTGCTTCCCTGTACCCCAAGAGATGAGACATGATCATGGCAAGTGAACCATTCCAGAATTGCTTTTCCTGTCCACAAGATAACTTCTTTTTTTTTTGAACTTTGTGGCCTTTGCTTTGTGGAGAGTATCCCAGAAGGATTCCTTTATTGCCTTTTTGCATCAAACTTCCCAAGCTTGTCCTTCCTACTGATGAGAACATGGCATCTTTATTCAAAAAGGTCCTCAGATGAGTTGCCTTTGATTTTGTTCCATTTGGCAGCTCATAATGGGCTTTGTCCAGGAGGGACCTGATCATACACCTGTTCGCTAGGTAGCATACATGTGTTTATTGCTTTTGCTCAGACATTCTTGGAGATTCCATTATTGATGAGCATTGCCCATGCCATTTCTTCCAGACTTATGTTCTTTCCTTTAGCAACACCATTTTGCTGTGGAGTCCTTGGTGCTGAGGAGTTGTGTGTGATTCCATTTCTTTGTGTCACAAGCTTATCAAGTCTGGCGTTGTTGAATTCTGTCCCGTGGTCAGGTCTGATCCATTCTCCCTTCAATTTGATCTTCACTTGAATCTTCTTGACAAGGACCATTAAAACCTCGAGAGTTTCCTCCTTTGTTCTGTGAACCAGAGTCCAGGTGAATCTTTGAGTTCGGCAGATCACGGACCAGGTCCTTCTAAATCAATTTATTCGGAGGTGAGAAGCTTGCATACACCAATCTTTCATGCCAAGGTTCTGCGTCATCATCGGCTGACTTCAAGCATCTCATATCACCAACTTATGGAGATTCATAGTCAGCAAAGTAGATATTCTTGTAGTACGTAATTATAGTACGTACTTTACTATATAACCCCTAATAATGATAGCATTTCAAAAAGTATTGGGAAATAATTTTGGCCACTAAGACCATTTGGCCAGTTACCAGATTGATAACTGTGCTTAATAAGAACTCTACTTTGTTTTCTATATCATAGATTTGAGAAACACTCAGGAGACTGTACTTCAGCCCATTCACATAGTACATGTCTCCAATTGAGTGTCAGAGAACCTTTCCAACTTTACAAACACCGAGAATGTACCCCTTTCCCCCTTTTCCTTTTTTTGTTTAAAGGATACATTCCCTTCCTATCTTTCAGTTAGAAGAAATCCATGATGCTTCCAGTCACATGCTTTGAGCATCCACTGTCCATGATTCATTGCAGTCCGCTTCCTCTCACTGTTCCCTGCACATGCAAATTATGGGTTAGATTTAGGAACCCAAACTAGTTTGGGTCCCTTGTTATGATAGAAAGGATGGATAAGGGATTTTCTGGTCCTTGCAGGCAACATTCGCTTCTTGCGAGTGGTACCTGGTCCCTTGTTAGCAGTCACTTTGTCAGTGAACACTTTGTTTTTCTGAACAGACTGAACCCTAGCCTGACAATTTTCTTTAAAGTGCCCATTGTTCCCACAGTGGGTACACAACCAGTTATCAGGGAAGTGACATACTTGCTGGGAGGGTTGTAAGGAGTTTTCTCCCTTTTGAACCCGATGCCCTGCCTATTTCCACTATTGTTAAAATACATGGCAGTGACAGCATCTGAGGACCAGTTCCACTTCAGAGATTTCTCAAGATCAATTCTTACTTTCTCCAATTCAGCTTGAAGTTGCCTATTCTTCTGAAGTTCACCACATAGACTAGTTTTCACATCAGTTAATTCTTTTTCAAGCTTGATGTGTGTCTCACTAGCTACTTCCTTCCCTTTCCCAAGATTTACATTCCTATGTTCTCTATTGAGTCCCTCGATGGTTCCCTCTAGATAAGTAATTATCACTAAAAGGTCATCCCTCTCTTGCTCAGTAGTTGCAATTTTTTCTTCTAGGGTGTGTTTCTCATTGCTAAGACCTTCTATTGTTTCCTTCAAGTCGACAACTACTACCATCAAACCATCTCCTCATTTTCCCGACTAGTTATTTTTTCATTCAAGGCTTCCTTTTCTTTTTCAAGATTAGCTATGGTCTCATTTAGGTCCACTACACAGACCACCATATCATCTCTACATTGTTCGGCTTCTCCTAGTTCTATGGTCAGGATTTCCTTATCATTGTCAAGTCTATAATAAGCATCAATTAGTACATTTGCTAATGACCTTAACTTCTTAGAAGAATAGGATTTCAGATTTCTCTGAACATCCCTGAAATTTACCTCATCATCTTCATCTTCTTCATCATCATCAGACTGACCATCAGCGCGAACAGTGAATCATACTTTGTTGCTTCAGTCTCCACTGCCATCATGGAACTGTTCTCTACATCTGGTTCCCTTTCTGATTCACTGGAGGAGTCTCCCCAAGCAGCAAGAGCCTGCTTCACAATATTGTCACCTGCACTTTTTCGACTGAATCGTTTGTCTGGAACCAAGTTCCTTTTTCCTGCTTTGTCAGGGTTTTATCTGTGTTGCTCTTGTTTCGCAAGTGGACAGTCTTTGATGAAATGCCCTGGCTTTCCACATTTGTGACAGAAATCATTGCTCCTTGCTTTACTTGAACTGCCCCTCTTTGGTATACCACCATTCCTCCAAACAATCTTTTGAAATCTTTTAGTAAGATAGGCCATATCACTATCTTCTTCACTCGAGTCACTGCTTTCAGTCTTGAGTACCAGCTTCTTTTCCTTCTTTGGCTCTCTTCTTTCACTGTCTTTCTTTCTTTCTTTTAATCTCGTATGTCTTCAGATTGCCAATCAGCTCATCCGTGGTTAGAGTTTGTAGATCTTTAACTTCAGTGATGACATTTACCTTACTTTCCCAAGAGCCAGGTAGAACACTGAGGATTTTTCTTACAAGCTTGTTTCTGGGAATAACATCTCCAAGTGAATGAAGCTCATTTATGATGGATGTGAATCTGGTGTGCATATCCTGTATAGACTCATCATCCTTCATCCTGAAGAGCTCATACTCTGTGGTTAGCATGTCAATCTTGGACTGTTTAACTTGAGTAGTTCATTCGTGTGCTGTTTGCAGTGCTTCCCATATTTCTTTGGCAGTATCACAAGCTGAGTCTCTGTTGTACTCATCGGGTCCTATACCACAGACCAATATTTTCTTGGCGCGATAGTTCTTTTCTACGGCTTTTCTGTCAATGTCACTGTACTCCTTTCTGTCTTTTGGCACCATTGGTCCAGTTTCTTCAAACTTCTTCATAGGAACATGGGGAGCATCACAGATGATGTCCCACAATTCTTAATCTTCGGCCATGATAAAATCATGCATGCGAGTCTTCCACCAGCCATAGTATTGACCATTGAATCTAAGAGGTCTGTAGGTTGATTGTCCTTCCTCAAGGTTGGGTGGAGCAGCCATTGAGATCCTTTGTAGGTGTTAACCTTTTAGAAAGAACTCGCTGTGATACCAATTTTTAGTTTGTATGAGTCCACCAAACAGTGATGTACCTGATCCTCTACGAGATTATGCTGAGAATGCTAATAAAGCTGTAAGTAAAGCAGACAAGGGATTTTTACGTGGAAAAATCCCACACAAGGGGATAAAAAAACCACGACCTACACTTGTAGGCTTTTAACCTTACTGACTTGCAATCTCACTATTAGAAGCCACTTTGTAATAACTCTATTACAAAGACTTTGACTAACTTGTGATGCTCTCACCACAAGCCACTTTGTGACTCTTCTAGTTACAAAGGCTTTAAACTTATGACTAAACCTATTCACAACATAAACTCGGAAGTTTATGGATTTTTTGGTTTTCCTAAGACAAAGCTTCTAAGAAAGCAAGATAGGAGATACAATGAAGAACAAATAACAAGATTACAACTCAACTACGGATACACATAGACTCATTATGAAAGTGATCCTTAGTGGAGTTGTCTTCTTGTTCTTGACACACCAGTGACTTCAATGCAGGATGAACACTGTTATGCTTGAGAGAATATCATTGAATGCTCAAGTGTATTTTGTGCCTTGCACCAGGTTGTTATACTGCAAAAGATATCATAATGGATGGTGATGTCAACTCTTGGTACACGCTTCTTCCCAATGAGAAGTGACTGCTGCACTGTCTGTTGCACAGTCACTTTTGTGCAGTTGCGTTCCAACTGTTTAGTTGACTTGTACTTCTGTCAGAGAACACTAAGGACCAGGTCCCTGTTGTGTTTCTCTTTTGTAACAGTTGCGAGACAGTCACTTTCTGCTGTTACGTTCCAGCTATACAGTTGACTTGTACTTCTTCTATCGAAGAACCCTAAGGGACCAGGTCCCTGTTATGTTCTTCCTTGTGGTTGTTCACTCATTTGCTGTAGATTAGACTGGACATTATTCATTTGAAATGTATACCACGTGAGTCAGGTTCTCTATCTGGTTCTTTACCATAAGTTTGTTAGATCATCAAAACATAAGAAGCATGAGGCAAAGACATTGAAAACCCATCAGAGGTGCTGCTAGGGCAGAAGACTGTGCTGCAACAAGACTGGATATGTCAGACAACTTTGAAGTAGTTGTCTGCATCAAGTTGTTCAGGCTCGCCAATGTCTGGGAGACTCGCATCGTAGTCTGTGGATAAGTGGATGAGGCTGGCACTGACAATGAAGCTGAAGGTCTAGAAGAAGAAGGTGGTGGCGTGTCAGCTGTCCCGGTGGAAGGCTCGGCTGCTGTGGAAGGAATGGGCATTGTGGAAGGCTCAGCAACTGAATGTGTAACTACTGCCATTGGCTCCTCAGACTGGCCAACAGGGGTAGTTGCCTTACCCTTGAACTTCGGGTTGTCGGCACCCTTTTTGGACAGCAAGTGTGATGTTGCCTGACATGATGTCACCCACATTGATCGGGTACCCAACCATGATAGAAGCCACTAGAACTGCTCGGGGAAGAGGGAAATTGTTCTCATTCAAACATGGATCAATCCGACTACACAAGAAGGTTCGCCACCCTTTGGCTTCAAAATTTAGGGTGGCCCGGAAGATAAGAACCCTTGCTATGATCCACGGGGGTGGTGTTCCTCGAGCAGCCAAAATCTCGGCTAGCCACGGGTGAGCTACATCACCCATAGCAAGCTTCTCCAAATACTGGACTACTTCCACTTCTTCAAATCCCACATAAGGGTTCAAGGAGCTGGCGTCGAATTTGACTTTCGGATTCCTCACTTTTGTTATCTTGGTGCCCCTTTTTATGTGAACCACATTGGCATAAAATTCTTTAACCAAGTGCTTATTTGCATCTATGACACTTTGGTTGAACCACCTCCACTCTTTTCGTCCCGAAACTGTCTAAGGACATTTAGATTGTGAATATCCAAATCCTTAAGTAAGAACTGTCGCTCAAGTGTGAGCGTTCTCTGGGGCCACCACTCTCAATCTAGTGAAGGCCTTTAAACTCACAAAGCGATCTTCCCATATTTCCTTCTTCTTCGACCTCTCAAGACCGCCCACTCGAGTGTCACCTCCTCTATCATCATCATCATCTAAATCAATCGATGCAGGAGGAGTGTGTGCAGAGGAGGGCTCTGAACCCTGGCTGCCTTCCTCTGAACCCTCAGAAGAACTTGCTGAGGTGGAGGGTTCGTCACGAAGTTGGTATCTCCCTTGAAGTTGTAGTGATTGGGCTTCCGGCTTCCCTTCCACAGAGTTGCCCTATAAAGCATCCCTAGACGGGGCATATGAACTAGACTAAGAGGGTGCAATGGCTCGACCTCTCCCAGTGTTCGGCTTTTTGGTGATTGGTTTTGAATGGACTCCAAGAGGCTGAGTACCTTTGCCCCGGCCTCCGGAGGATTCACCTCTCACTTTAGATGTGTCACCTCTACCTCTTGAACGAACCATTGTCTGCAATACAAGGCATATAAGTCAGTTAGAGTTCAAGTTACACAGATGAATGCATGACAGTTGCAGGAAAATAGACTATAGAAGAGGTAGTGTGGACCGCACAAAAGTGAGTGCGGACGCAGACTGCCATGTGCAGACCACATAATTTTAAAGTGCGGTCGCACATCTTGTTGTGCGGACCGCATATTTTGAGTGCGGCCGCACAACCCCAGGTTCAGTCTATTGGATCTCTGATCATTCAACAGTGCGGACCGCATAATTTTGCTGCGAACCGCATAATTTCATTGCGGACCGCATAATTGTGAGTACGGTCCGAATATTTCAAGCACCAACTTTACCCTATTTAACAGCTATGCGAACCGCACAAAAATATGTACGGCCGCACAATTCAAACAGTGACGGCACTATACTTAGGGTTCTTGCAATCTTTTCACAAATTAAACATGGTGTGCACAAATTGACAAGATTAGTGGTCTACCCAGACCTTAATGAACATATATGAAGCTACCCACATGATTTTGAAGCACATATTAAGCACATTTGACATTTTTAGACCTAAAATAATGAAACTAATCAAAGAAAACAAAACAAACAATTAAGAAAAATGAACAAAATCTAACATGGATTGAACATACGAGTAGTGAATGATGCAGGTGAGAATCTAACTTGATGAATTGAGCATGCTTTGTGAACTATTTTTGGGATGCACAATATTTTCTAGGGCTTGGGATTTCAGAGAGCGTAAAGTGTGAATAGTGGTGAAAACCCTTACTTATAATTTGACTAAGTCAGGTCCAGAACATACTTGAGTGCGGCCGCACAATTTTGAGTGCGGTCCACACTCTTTACCTGTACATGAATTGAGCTATGCGGTCCGCACAAAAATGAGTGCGGCCGCATATTGGCCTGGATAGTTGGTGATTCTGGATTTCCCTGGATCTCCAGTTGTGCGGCCGCACAAAGAATTGTGCGGCCCCAGACCCTTCTCCGCGGTTGCAACATTTTAGTGCGGTCCGCAAAATTTTGGTGCGGTCCGCATAATTTCAACACTTGGCCAAATTTTTCCTGGTATAGTCCCTGCAATGCACACCCATTCTTGCTTACACTTCAAAACTAGTTAGCACAAAACAAAGCCTATCTAATGAAGGAGAAAAAGAAAAAAGAAAAAGACACATGGGTTTCCTCCCAAGAAGCGCCTAATTTAACGTCGCGGCACGACACAGATTACCAATCATTTGAAATGAAGAACTGCCACAGTGTGGCCATCATCAACCTTGCCAAGATAATGTTTAACCCGGTTCCCATTGACTCTAAGCACCTCATCGTTCTTATTTTTCAAATCTAGAGCATCAAAAGGGGTTTACATTCACCACTTCAAATGGGCCACTCCATTTTGACTTCAACTTGCCCGGAAACATCCGTAACCGGGAATTGAACAATAGCACAAGATCACCCTCTTTAAACTCCTTGTTGTGGATGTACTTATCATGGAGGTGCTTCATCTTCTCCCTGTAAAGGGACGAGCTTTTGTAACCATGATACCGAAATTCTTTTAGCTCATTCAATTGTGCCACACTTAGGTTTGCGGTGACATCCTACTCAAGGTTCAACTTCTTCAAAGCCCACATGGCCTTATGCTCAAGTTCCACCAGAAGATGCCTTCCCGAACACTAACCGGTATAGAGACATCCCGATCGGTTTTTTGTAGGCCGTTCTATATGCGCAAAGAGCATCATCAAGTTTTCTTGACCAATCCATGCGATTGGCATTCATTGTCTTTGACAAAATACTCTTGATCTCCCGGTTGGAGACCTTAACTTATCCGCTTGCATGAGGATGGTAGCGGATAGATACTTTGTGAGTGACACCATACTTTGTGAGTAAGGTATCAAAAGCCTTGTTGAAAAAATGCGAACCCCCATCGCTAATAATGTCCCTTGGGGTACCAAACCTCGTGAAGATGTTCTTTTTCAAGAATGCCACCACACTCCTTGCTTCATTGTTGGGCAAAGCAACGTCCTCGACCCATTTAGATACATAATCCACCGCGACTAGAATGTAGGTGTTCCCACAAGAGCTAACAATCGGAACCATGAAATCAATACCCCACACATCAACAATATCTATCTCCAAAATAGTAGTGAGAGGCATTTAATTTTTCGTTGAGATCCCACCGGCCCTTTGGCATTCATCACAACGCTTGACACGCTCACTGGCATCCTTATAGAGAGTAGGCCAATAGAATCCACAACTCAAAACTTTTGCCGCCATTCTTGCTCCACCATGGTGACTACCATACGGTGAAGAGTGGAAAGCCTCAAGAATACCCACATGTTCGTCCTCCGGTACACATCGTTGAATCGCACCATCGGTACAAATCTGAAAGAGGTACGACTCATCCCAATAATAGTCAAGGCAATCCCGTTTGAGCTTCTTCCTTTGGTTTGAAGAGAACTCATTCGGTACGATGCCACTCACAAGATAGTTTCCTAAGTCAACGAACCATGGCATCCCCGTCATGGAAATAGCTAGAAGTTGCTCGTCCAGGAAGGAATCATTGATCTCAAGGCCGTCATGTGGCCTCCCCTCCTCCTCCAATCAGGACAAGTGGTCCGCCACTTGATTTTCACTACCCCTGCGGTCTTGAATCTCTAGATCAAACTCTTGCAATAGAAGCACCCACCACATCAACCTTGCCTTAGAATCTTTCTTGCTCATCATATACCAACCACATGGTCGGTATGAACAATCACCTTTGTGCCTATTAAATGCGGGCAGAACTTCTCATATCAAAGACAATAGCAAGGAGCTCTTTTTTGGTCACTGTGTAGTTGACTTGGGCATCATTCATGGTCTTGCTTGCATAGTACATCGGATGGAATATTTTTTTGATACGTTGCCCCAACATCGCTCCAACTGCCACATCACTTGCGTCACACATGAGCTCAAAAGTCAATCTCCAATCCGGTGCGGTAATAATAGGAGTAGTAGTCAACTTGAGCGTAAGAACCTCGAATGACTTCATGCAATCTTCATTGCAATGGAACTTGGCATCCTTCTCCAAAAGTTTTCACAAGGGGTTTACCACTTTGGAAAAACCCTTGATGAATCGGCGATAGAACCCCGCATGACCCAAGAAGCTCCTCACTCCCTTCACGAATGTAGGGGGAGGGAGTTTGGAGATCACCTCAATTTTGGCCTTGTCGACCTCAATACCATGCTTTGAAATTTTGTGGCAGAGGACAATGCCTTCCTCGACCATGAAGTGACATTTCTCCCAATTCAACACCAAATTTGTCTCCTCGCGCCTTGCCAAGACCCTATCCAGATTGTTCAAACAATCATTAAAAGAATTCCCAACCACGGAGAAATCATCCATGAAGACCTCAAGAATATCATCCACCATGTCGCTGAAAATAGCCATCATATACCGTTGAAAAGTCGCCGGTGCATTACACGAACCAAATGGCATCCGTGAGAATGCGAAAGTAGGTACAAGTGAAGGCAGTCTTTTCTTGATCCTCTCCGAGCAATGAGAATTTGATTGTAGCCGGAATACCTATCGAGAAAACAATAGAAAGCACGTCCGGCCAACCTATCAAGCATTTGATCAAGGAAGGGAAGTGGGAAATGATCTTTCCTTGTGACTTTGTTGAGCTTGCGATAGTCCATACACACCGTCCATCCAGTCACTATCCTTGTAGGGATCAACTCGTTCTTGTCATTGGTAACCACAGTCATGCCCCATTTCTTTGGGACACATTGCACTGGAGAAGTCCATGAACTATCGGAAATGGGGTAAACAACCCCGGCATCCAACCACTTGATTATCTCCTTCTTGACCACCTCTTGCATTGCTTCATTTAGCCTCCTTTGATGTTCAATGGAGGGTTTGGCACCCTCCACCAAAATAATCTTGTGCATACAAAAGGCGGGGCTTATGCCCCGGATATCCGCCAATGTCCATCTGATTGCTCTCTTCCTCCTTTGTAGCACCTCCAATGTGGACTCTACCTGCATGTTAGTCAAACAAGAGGAAAGAATCACCGGTAAAGTAGAAAAAGGGCAAGGAATTCATACCTGAGATGTGGAGGCAACGACTTCAACTCCAATGTGGGAGGCTCATCAATTGAGGGCTTTGTTGGAGTCTTCCGATTTTCAAGATCCAATGATAGCTTGCGGGGCTCATAAATGTACGACCTCATTCCTTGCAATGCATTCACACACTCCACATAGCCTTCTTTCTCCTCATCATCATCAAGGTTGAGCAAAACGGCTTCCAAATTATCCTCAACATTCATTGTGGCACTACCATCATCAATAATCACGTCGGTCACCAAATCCACGAATGAACAAACTTCATTGCTATTCAGTTGCCTCATAGCATGGAGGACCACCTTTTCGTCACCCACCCGAAAAGTGAGCTCACCGGCTTCCACACCAACAAGAGCCTTATCCATAGCAAGGAAAGGTCTATCAAAAATAATAGGAACCTCATAGTTCACTTCACAATCAAGAATCTCAAAGTCCGCTGGGAGGATGAACTTGTCAAAACGAACCAACACATCATCAATAATACCCAATGGCCTCTTCATAGTACGATCCGCCATTTGCAACCTCATGGATGTGGGTCGTGGTTGCCTAATACCAAAAGTTTTGAACACCGAGTAGGGCATCAAGTTGATACTCGCCCCCAAGATCACATAAAGCTTTGGCAAAGTCGGCACTCCCAATAGTACAAGGGATTGTGAAAGCGCCCGAATCTTCCAATTTCGGAGCCATTGAGTGCACAATAGCACTCACTTGATGTGTCATCTTGATAGTTTCACAATTCATTGACCTCTTCTTGGTGACCAAGTCCTTCATGAACTTTGCATAACCTGGCACTCGCTCTAAAGCCTCAACCAATGGTATATTGATAGACAAACTCTTAATCATGTCAATAAAATTTTTGAATTGGTTCTCACTATTTTGCTTTGCAAGCCTTTGAGGGTATGGAGGAGGAGGCCTTGGCATTGGTGCCTTAGCCTTTGACACTACCAGTTCCGGCATGTCAATTACGTGTTCCCTAGACGAGTTCACTTATTCTTGTATCTCCTCCACATTTCCATCAATATCAATTCTCACTTCTTCATTAGCTTGAACCACATTGCTTGGAATTCATCTTCTTGAACCACAACATCATCATCCACAATTCTTCTTTGATTTGAGGTGGTTGCATCTCCACCTTTTCCACTTCTCTTAGTCACGGCCATAGCACGTACCGTATTATTCCCACCCTTTAGGTTCACTAATGTATCACTTGGTATTACCCCCTTCGGACGAGTGTTCAAAGCTTCCGTGATTTGGCCCAATTGGACTTCCAAATTGCGGATAGAAGTGTTGTGAGAGGCTAGTTGAGCATCGAAGTCGGTATTCTTCTCCATCATCTATTTAGACATGTTCTCGATTTGTCCCGTCTCATTGTTAAAAGAGTTCGGACCTTGAGAAGGATAGGGAGGTGGATAGCTCGATTGTTGGAACATCGAGGGCCTTCGAAAACCTGACCACCGGTTGTTGCTGTTGTTCCACCCTCCTTGGTTGTTGCCTCCACAAGTGCTTTGATTGTTGCGACCCCAATTTCCTTGATTATTGCCTCCCAAATTGCCTTGGTTACCTTGATTATTCCAACTGCCTTGATTATTGTACCACCACTACAATTGCCTTAGTGGCCTTGGTTGTTCCAATTTCCTTGATTTCCTTGTGACCGCCATTGTTGTTGATTTTGTCCTTGAGCATTGTTTCTTTGGCCTTGATAATTGTTGACATATTGCTCTTCTTCTTCTTGCTCATTGAACGAATCACCTTGGTCATACTCACTATCATCTTGCATGAATTATTCCGGACGGCTTTGCATTTGTTGACCTTTTTGTCATCTCTTGTTCATCATCATATTCACACCTTCCATTTCATTCACTTGTTTCGACCCTTGAACTTGTTGAAGCTGAGCTTTGGCCAATTGATTCATTGTGGTTGTCAACTCGGCAATAGCTTGCCCATGATCATGTAGTTCCTTGTGTAGGTGAATGACATTTGGGTCACCTTGAGGAAAATTGGCTCTACTTTGCCATGCCGATGAGGTATCCGCCATCTCATCCAAAATTTCACAAGCTTCGGCATAAGGTGTGTTCATGAAGTTCCCACCGGCGAGTTGATTTATCACACATTGAATTTTTATGTTGATCCCCCTATAGAAGGTTTGTTAGATCATGGCCTCGGTCATATCATTATTCGGGCACTCTTTAACCATGGTACAATATCTTACCCAAATCTCGTGCAATGGCTCATCGGGCTCTTGCTTGAACGCAAGAATATCATCCTGAAGTGTCGCCATATGCCCCAAAGAGAAGAATTTGGCAATGAATTTTTCTGCCAACTCATCCTATATATGGATGGAATGATTGGGCAATCTCTCTAACCATTCCAATGCCTTGCCCCGTAGAGAGAAGGGAAATAGCCGTAACCGCAGCGCGTCCTCGGGAACATTGGTTTGCTTGCTCCCCCAACAAGTATCGACGAACCCTTTGAGATGCTTATAAGCATTTTGACTCGGAGTCCCAGTAAAGAATCCCCGTTGCTCAAGTAGTGTAAGTATCACATTGGTGATTTGGAATTTGCCCGCCCTAATGCGGGGCGGGACTGTAGCACTAGCATAACCCTCGTTCGGCAACACCCGGTGCGCTACCACTCTTGGTGGAGGTGGGGGAGGGATGGGAACATTATCATGAGGCGGTCGACCTCGCCTATTTGCTTGAAGTTCGGGAAGAACCTCATCTTGATCATCGTCCACTTCCTCCCCCCAATAGCTCATTCATAATGGGCTCGTTGTTGAGAGCCATTCTCGTACCTATAATCAATTAAAAAAAACAAAATCAGTGACTCGGAAGGAAAAGAAGACAAATCACACAAAAACTTAGATATATAGCTAAATCCGTTTAACTCCCTGGCAACGGTGCCAAAAAGTGATGTCGCCCAAACTCACACCACAAATATAGGATGTGAGGCGGTTGAAGCAATAATAAAAACTCAACGCAAGTCTAGGTCGAATCCACAGGGAGTTAGATTTTGGATTAGGTATACACCTAGTGTGACTGTATGATGTGCCCCAAATTACACTTCCACATTTTCAATTGTTGTTTCTACTTCTACTTTTAAGCTATTGATTTTAATTGTAGAGCTAAGAGACAATATTTTTTGTTTGGTTGTTTTTCAAGTTAAGAAAGATCTAGGGTTTTAACTTCTGCCTATATGGATACCTACCGGGTTTGTCACGCCCCAAATCTGGGCCTGGACGTAACACGGCACTCGGTGCCTAACTATATGTGACCGAGCAAACCAACTGGCTGGTTGAATCAACATGTGATATCATAACATACTGAATGCGGAAGATAAACTAACACATGCTAATATACTGAAAGTCTAGATGATATAAATCAAAGTGGGGAAATACTGAAACAAGTCTGAAATATATATGTAGCCAACATTGCTTAACATGAAAAGCCTGACACTCTGTCTAACTGTTACTCTAGTCTATGAAGCCTCTAATGAAATACTAAAAACACTGACTGTCTGAAAATACTGAAGACTGTAAGGTAATGATAATGCCCCGGAAGAACTCGGGATCACCAAGTAGCTGGTACGAGAATCCTAGCGCTCTGAATCATCAACTTGTAAATCATTACCTGCATCGTGAGATGCAGGCCCCGAGCAAAAGGGACATCAGTATATTTGAATTGCACTGGTATGTAAAGCAACTGAAAGAAAGAATTATAAATGCTGAAATTGAAACCAAGCTGGTAACTGAGAATTGATAATTGATAACTGAAATGATAACTATTGAAACTGAAACTGAAATGATAACTGATAACTGATAACTGAACTGATAACTGATAACTGAAATGATAAATGATAACTGAAGTGACAATTGATAACTGAAATGATAGCTAATAACTGAACTGAACAAAGGAAGTAAGGATATGAATACTCCCTCTTCTGAATGATGAACAACCTGTTTATCTGAATAAATAAACTGTAGCCTCAGGCCCAATATATATATATATATATATATATATATATATATATATATATATATATATGTGTGTGTGTGTGTGTGTGTGTGTGTGTGTGTGCACAACTGCGGCCTCGGGCCCAAGTATACGTATACATAACTGCGACCTCAGGTCCAAAATGCATAAAGCATANGAATACCGGATCACACTGAGTTACATATACTGGAATACTGAATAGGGCTAGACAGAGACATGTTATTACTTAAACTGTATTATAGAACACTGAAACTTCAACTTGTTTATGGCATACTGAGTATCTATACTAAGACGTCGGGGCATACCAAACCCAAGTCTATATTGAATAAGCATTGAGCTCACTAACGTTAGAATGAAAGTGGTGAACGAGTTATGAAGCTAGAGAATAGAAGTTCTGACAACTATTCAAGGAACTAGGCTAAACTATATTTCTGAGGAAACTAGTAACGTCGTAAAAGAAACATAGTGTAGGGAGAATCAATAACATTCCCAAACATAGAGAGTTAGCCTCACATACCTTAACTTCCTGCTCTTGAGCGTAATATAACATTTGCCAACCTTTTCAACTTTAATCTATATCAATACAAGTCAAAGGGATTCCATATTAGCAATAAGTCTCATGATTTAGTCACAAGCATTTTCTCAAACACTTGGTGACATAAAGCTTCATAGTCCTTATTAATGGTGTTTCTACGCCAAACAAGCCATTCTCTTGATCCTAGATAAATTCTAATATCTCAAATTTCTTATAATCAATGTCATTCTTCTTCACCCATAAGATAAACAACACCCTTAACCAATAATCAACAATCAACAAGCCAAACCTATAATTGTTCATGCTTTTCTATCAAACCATCAACTCATATGTCATGAACTTGTAGTCTACAATCATTAATCCAACGCTATAATCAATTAGAGGGTGAAGATATTACCTTCTTGATGTTCAATCTTCTTGAATTCGAATTCTAGGGTTCCTTCTCTCAACAATGATGCCCCAATCAAATATCTAATGATTTGGAGGGTTTACCCATGTTAATAAGATGTTAGGAAATTGAAATTAACTTAGAATCACCATTAGAACTTACCTTGGGTGGTGGAGGGACCCATAAGGAGTTAGGTTTTTGAGAGTTTCCCATTCTAGAGCAAGTTTTTATATTTTGGGGCTGTGGGGGACGAAGTAGGGCTTTAAAATGACCCCCCGTGAGCGCCCCCGAGCACCTGTAGGCCTGACCGCGCATATTGCACACTGTTCTGTAAAATGTGTATAACGTTTTGCACAAAGATCCGTTCGGGCTCCATAATATATCGCTGGGAAGCTATTTCAAAGGCCTATAATTTTCGTGTCTTGTGTTTTCCCAAATACCCTACACGTTTTTTACTAAATCTTCTGCAAAACCGACTTTTTGTAAACTTCGTAGATTTTATCGAATCTTATGCACCTCATTCTCCATCTTGATTCTAAGACAACTATTTTCACCCATACTCATCCCGCTAGGACTTCATATGTCTAAAATATCATATTAATACCCATTTAACATATCCACACCTAGTCCAAATGTACGGGGTGTTATATTATCTCTCCCTTGGGATCATTCGTCCTCGAAGGATTGTCCTGACTGTAACTTCTGCTAACTCCGGACCTTAAACGGGTATGTTTGAGACATGAAATTTCATTAACACTTGCATACTAAACTGAATGGGTACATAATTACTGGATCGTTGAGATACTGAACTGAATGACTACTGCATTGACTGAATATTTGTCTGCCATGGATACGTGAATACTGAACTAACATAGGTATATGAATATTTAACTAGCACGAATATTTGAGAACTGAATTAACATCAATATCAGAGTACTACGCTGGCATGAATATCTAAGTATTGGACTGACATGAGTAGCCGAGTATTAAACTGACATGAGTATCTAAGTATTGAACTGACATGAGTATCTGAGTACTGAACTGACATGAGTATCTGAGTACTGGAAACATGAATGTTATAACATGACACGTGAAGTGGTGGTTGTATAGCCACAAATTCTGGTGGCGACTCCAACTCATAAGCTAATTGACCGATCCTTTGCAAGATTCTATATGGCCCAATATAGCAGGGACTATGTTTCCCCTTCTTCCCAAATCTCATAACTCATTTCATAGGCGAAACTTCTAGAAACACCCAATCATCGACTTGCAACTCTAGGTCTCTATGCCGCACGTTCGAATAGGACTTTTGGCGGCTCAGAGTCGTCTTCAAATGCTCTTGAATCAACTTAACTTTCTCTATAGTCTGATAGACCAAATTTGGTCCCAACAACTCCTCTTTACCAACTTTGAACCAACCAATTGGCGATCTATAGCTTCGCCCATACAGAGTCTCTCACAGCGCTATCTTGATACTAGAATGGTAGGTGTTATTATTAGCAAGGTCAATGAGAGGTATATGATCATCCCAATTACTTTTAACATCAAGGACATATCCTAAACTGTTTGAATAATGCGCTCTGCCTGGCCATCTTTCTGAGGATGAAAAACTTGTGCCTAATCCTTTCTGAAAGAACTTCTAAAAGTTCATTTTAAACTGAGCACCATAGTCCCAAATGACAGACCACGGAGTCCCATGCAATTAGACGATTTCCTGAAGGTATAACTTGGTATATTCTTCTGTTGAATCTGTAGTCTTTACTGGCAAGAAATGTGCTGACTTGGTAAGTCGATTTACAATCATCCAATCAAATCATGCTTTTAAATGAGAAAGATAATCCCGTTATAAATTTCATATTAACCATCTCCACTCAAAATATGTGTATTATGTGATAAAACACTAGGCTTTCTATTGCTCGACTTTCACTTGCTGACAATTCAGACAATTGGCCGCAAGTCTGCGACGTTCTTTTTCATGTCGTTCAACCAATCAATCTCCTTGGTCATGATGCATATTTGGGGAACATGGATGGAAAGAATACCAGGAATTATAGGCTTCTAACATGATCTTCCCTTTTTAAGTCCATCTATGTCTGGAACACACAATCTGTCTTGGTACCTCAAAGTACCATCATCTCCCCCTTATTCAAAAGCCATCGTTTTATACTTGTGAATCTCCTCTTCAACTGCAACACGTAGGGATCATCAAATTTTTTCTCCTTCTCTTCAGCTACTAATGGGGAACACGTCCTATTCTAGACAACAACTCTGTCATCTTCGAAGTCCGAAGTCGAACTCCTATCTTGGTTGATGAACTTCTTTCACCAGAGTTCTCTTATCTACCTCAATCATGAGTTATACTTCTCACACTTTATCTTCTTAAGCACTTCCTGAAAACACTTATAGAATTATTGTGACCTAAGTCTTTGACATGTACTCTAAATTTTAGAGTCCCGTGCACTGGCACTACCCTCATAACACATAAATAGGCATTATTTTACAGCTTTTCTGTGATCACTTTATCATCAATAACTAAGCTCGGTGATCATTCTAATCACTTTGTGTTTCTTACACATGCTAGACATAATCCTTGTGGTAATTATACAATTTTTCCTCATTACCGAACTGATTTTCTTTTTCATATCCCATGCTAACTATTCGAGTTTCAAATCACCATCTGGACTTACTAATGGTTTTCACATCACCCCTTAGACCAAAGGTCTTATACTTAGGGATTCTTTTTTTTTTTTGGGATCCAAATAACTTTCCTTATTTTTTGAAATTCTTTGCACTCTACGTCAATGGCGACTCATCTTCCAGCTTACTTGTGAGCTAGGAAAAACTAAATTATTCACATAACGAAAAGTTAATGTATTCGCAACTATCATACACAATCTTAATAATTTAACTCTGTTCACACTGTTAGTCTTGGAGAAACCACATTTCGATAATTCCTAAAGGCTATTCTTCTATAGCTTGCTCTCTTACTGCTAGCTAATTTTTTTTCCCACTGCCACTGTAATTCGGGTTTAACTTAAACTTTTTGAGTTTTGACATGCGTTGTGTTTCAAACTGTTACCCACTCACTATTGTTAACTTTACTAAGTAGATCAAATTGTACCTCTACTAGCTCTGCTGAAAGTGCTGATTCACTATATCTACTCAAACATACTAACTCTTCTTTTACTAACTACCTGCTAGCGTCATGTGTTCATGTTCTGCTTTGAATAACTAAAGTGAAGCATAAGGCTATTTCTAACTTCCCTCATCATCCGACCCTATTCTATGGTCGCATACTATCCTTTTTTTTCTAAACTATGTGCATAGATCACACTTAGCGAATTCATCTGTCTTAAACAAAATTAGATTATCTAACCCCAAACTTTCTATATAATACAGAATCATATCATACTATAAACATCCGCGGTAATCACTTAGTCACATAACCTAAGGGGGAACTGCCATATCTTTTATCTAACATCAATAGTTGCTTCTTATAGTAGCTTACTAGCGTGGTACTTCTAGTTCTGATCTGAATAAATCTAAACAACTTAAAATCATTCCCTGAAATTCAATATTGGACGCTCTTGGTTCTCATTTCATACATCATATCTTCTAGTCATTTGCATGAGTTGTACGAAATCACATCTTTGGTAATAATAAACGTTTCTGATTCCTAGGTATTTTACCCTTAAGCTCTTTTCTGTCCAAAACTATAGTGAACAATGTTAGGGTGTGACATCTGAACTATCATCATCCAACTTGTGGCTCCATTTCCAAGAATTAAATGAAGTTGTTTTAGGAGGTAAAACACATACGAATACACTACCATGCACAAACTTATCCTTCAAAGTATACCATCATCTGATAAATCACTTCATGCGCCATCCGGTGAGTCTTGGTTAATAATCTTGACCTAAAACATGCAAAGATTTTGCTATATCTGTTACTTACCTTTTCTTTTAGCACCTTAGGCGTCACTGTATACTCACAAGTCACCAAAATTTGGATACACTGAAAATTTGGAGATCTGGTAAACATATAACTTAATACTGGCGTACTGAATAACCATAAACTTGCTAACTGAAAGACTGTATAATTGGTAACTGAGGTAAAGTAACAGCCATAAGACATGATAACTGCTTTTGTACTTTCTAATAAGGTTATGCTCGAATCTGTACTACTATCCATTGCATCCCACTTTAACATCCTCTCTAGTCTCATATTTACAACCTGTACCTAATAATTATACCCCAATATAGTTATCCTCTTTAGGACCTTAGGTTTCTCCTACGCGTCGCTTGGGCATCCAATACATTTCGAAATCGATTGGAAGAGAAGGTTTATTGCTCAAAGCTTCATGGCACGATTTAGAGTACAAAGAAATGAGATAATCCTGGATATCTTGGTAGTTAACCGTTTATATGAGTGGCCGGCACACACATATAAAGGAAACTCCACTAAACACGACTTCATAGACTCCTTAGGACTGTTGAACCTAGTGCTCTGATACCAAGCTTTGTCACGCCCCGAACCTGGGCCTAGACGTAACACGGCACTCGGTGCCTAAATATATGTGACCGAGCGAACCAACTGCTGGCTGAATCAATATGTGATATCATAACATACTGAATGCTGAAGATAAACTAACACATGCTGATATACTGAAAGTTTGGATGATATAAATCAAAGTGCAAAAATACTAAAACAAGTCTAAAACATATATGTAGCCAACATTGCTTAACATGAAAGGCCTGAGACTCTGTCTAACTGTTACTCTAGTATATGAAGCCTCTAATGAAGTACTAAAAACACTGACTGTCTGAAAATACTGAAGACTGTAAGGTAATGATAATGCCCCGAAAAAACTGGGGATCACCAAGTAGCTGGTACGAGAATCCTAGCGCTCTGAATCATCAACATGTAATTCATTACCTGTATCATGAGATGCAGGCCGGGGCAAAAGAGACGTCAGTACATTTGAATTGCACTGGTATGTAAAGCAACTGAAAGAAAGAATTATAAATGCTGAAACTGAAACTAAGCTGATAATTGAGAATTGATAATTGATCACTAAAATGATAACTATTGAAATTGAAACTGAAATGATAACTGATAACCGATAACTAAAATGATAACTGATAACTGAACTGATAACTGAAATGATAAATGATAACTGAAGTGACAACTGATAACTGAAATGATAGTTGATAACTGAACTGAACAAACGAAGTAAGGATATGAATACTCCCTCTTCTGAATGACGAACAACCTATTTATCTGAATAAATAAACTACGGCCTCAGGCAATATATATATATATATATATATATATATATATATATATATATATATATATATATATATATATATGTGTGTGTGTGTGTGTGTGTGTGTGCACAAACTGCGGCCTCGGGCCCAAGTATACGGATACATAACTGCGACCTCAGGTCCAAAATGCATATATATGTGCACAACTGTGGCCTCGGGCCCAAGTATACGTATACATAACTGCGGCCTCAGGCCCAAAGTTGCATAAAGCATAAACTGCGGCCTTAGGCCCAAATACAGGTGTTCAACATTCAGGGATTTAAAATCAGGAACTGAGAATCATACTGCAATATATGATAGTGAAATACTGAATCACACTGAGTTACATGATACTGGAATATTGGATCACACTGAGTTACATAATACTGAAATACTGAATAGGACTAGACTGAGACATGTATTCTTGAACTGATTATGAACACTGAAACTTCAACTGTTTATGGCATACTGAGTAATCTATACTAAGACTCGGGGGCATCAAACCCAAGTCTATATTGAATACGCGCTGAGCTCACCACGTTCAGAACGAAAGTCATGAACGAGTTATGAAGCTAAAGAATAGAATTTCTACAACTATTCAAGGAACTAGGTTAAACTATATTTCCCAGACAATTAGTAACGTCGTAAAAGAAACGTAGTGCAGGGAGAATCAATAATATTCCCAAACATAGAGAGTTAGCCTCACATACCTTAACTTCCTGCTCTTGAGCGTAATACAACATTCGCCAACCCTTTCAACTTTAATCTATATCAATACAAGTCAAAGGGATTCCATATTAGCAATAATTCTCATGTTTTAGTCACTTAAGCATTTTCTCAACCACTTGGTGATATAAAGCTTCATAGTCCTTATTAATGGTGTTTCTATGCCCAACAAGCCATTCTCTTGATCCAAGATAAATTCTAAAATCTCAAATTTCTTATAATCAATGTCATTCTTCTTCACCCAAAAGATAAACAACACCCTTAACCAATAATCAACAATCAACAAGCAAAACCTATAATTGTTCATGCTTTTCTCTCAAACCCATCAACTCATATCTCATGAACTTGTAGTCTACAATCATTAATCCAACGCTATAATCAATTAGAGGGTGAAGATATTACCTTCTTGACGTTCAATCTTCTTGAATTCGAGTTCTAGGGTTCCTTCTCTCAATAATGATGCCCCAATAAAATATCTAATGATTTGAGGGTTTACTCATGTTAATAAGATGTTAGTAAATTGAAATTAACTTAGAATCACCATTAGAACTTACCTTGGGTGGTGGAGGGACCCTTAAGGAGTTAGGTTTTTGAGAGTCTCCCTTTCTAGAGCAAGTTTTTATGTTTTGGGGCTGTGGGGGACGAAGTAGGGCTTTAAAATGACCCCCCATGAGCGCCCCCGTGCACATGTAGGCCTGACCATGCAAAATGGCAGTAACACTGCCACAGGAGCGCGGCCGCGCTTGGGGCGCGCTCAGGGCGCGCATATTGCACACTGTTCTGTAAAATGCACATAACTTTTTGCACATAGATCCGTTCGGGATCCATAATATATCGGTGGAAAGATATTGCAAAGGCCTACAACTTTCATGTTTTGTGTTTTCCCAAATACCCTACATGTTTTTCACTAAACCTTCTGCAAAAATGACTTTTTGTAAACTTCGTAGATTTTATCGAATCTTATGCACCTCATTCTCCATCTTGATTCTAAAACAACTATTTTCAGCCATACTCATCCCGCTAGGAATTCATATGTCTAAAATGTCAGATTAATACCCATTTAACATATCCACACCTAGTCCGAATGTGCGAGGTGTTACAGGGTTGAGAGCTTTAGGGAATGTTTGGTTGATCGGGATACAATATAGCAATCACACCCGATTACTCAATCTATACCTCTCGGTAGTTTGAGTGATTTTGCCTAATTTGGCTTTTTCAAGTCCAAATGTTTATTTCCCAAAACAAGTGATATATGCTCAAGTTGGGTCTTACTATCTCTAGATTTGTTTAATTGGGGCTATCAATTTCTTGAGTTCACGCCAACTTCTCGTTAGCCAAGTTTTCCTAGATTTAGTCTCTCTTTCTCAAGTAGAGACTAAGTCAATTAGTCATGAATCAATGTTTGTAACCATCAATTCTCAAATTCAAGCAAGAACAAGGCAATTTTGTCAGATATTTTTTGCTTAGAATAAATAGAAATTTGTCATTTTTAGGTCAAGGTTGGGTCACAACCCTAGCTATGGGTTTAGCGACTCATGAAAAATGCAGAAATTAAAGAAGAATCTAAGTTAAAATTCATAATACTTGATTAAGAAAAGAAAATCTAATGTTTAAAAGCTAATCTAGTACAATGTCATCCAATATAGTAAATAAAAACGGCTCAGGTGCTCCCAACTTACAAAACTTGACCAAAAATCGATAAAAAGTTCTATTTATACTAAGCTTAAGATATCTGACAAAATTTCCCCTGCGGAGGTTGTGCGGCCGTACAATTCTGTGTGTGGTCCGCATGTTGAGATTGACTGGTCAATTGGTTCTTTCTGTGGTCGCATAAAACTGGGATGCGGCCGCACTTCATTTAATTGTGAAGGACCGCACATTTCTGAGTGCGACCGCACAGACCGCACATTTATGAGTGTGGCCACACAATAATAGTGCGGTCCACACATCTTCAATCTTCTAAAAACATGGCTCTCTGATTCTCCTCTTTTGCGGACCACACAATTATGAGTGCGAACGCACTTGGTATCTTGCAGCCGCACAATAATAGTGCTGGCCGCACATCTTCACTCTCCCAACATGCAAGTTCTCTGAAACTTGTTTTCTACGGCCGCACAATAAGTGTGTGGTCCGCACTTTGTGAGGAAATTCCGTCCGTGCTCCTTTAGAGTTTTCGGCCGCAAACTATATTGTGCGGTCCGCATTGTGGCCCTTTTTGCCTTGTTTTGGTCCTTGTCAAAAATTAATCTTTCTTGAGGTTATTTTCATTTCTTTTCCTCATTTTCCAATACTCCTGCAAGAAAGCATATTTCATTAGTTTTCAGGAATACCTTTAAGCAATTTTGAGCTAAAACGAAAGCAAAAGAGTGCAAATAAGTAGTCAAAATACCTATTTATCAATGGCCACCATGCTTTGCTTACCAGCATAGATGATGACGATGATTTTGGATGGATGGAGTCACTGTTACCAGGGATATCATCCAGGATACAACTCCATATTTCCCCGAATCCTGGAATCGTTCACTTAACTTCAAAGTCTATCTCTTTCTCCGAAGAAAGGCTATTTTATGTAACTGCTAACCCTTTCTCTTTCATTATTTTAGCTACTCGGTGGACACCACCAAGGGTTAAAGTCCTAGACCAATAGGTTCAGAAGATTATGGACATAACTACGCTAGAGACTCGATGCAGAAGGAGTTGGCCCCCAAATACGGGTGGAAATTCAAGAACCATGGTAAGCTGACTCTTCCT
Organism: Nicotiana attenuata; assembly: GCF_001879085.1. Taxonomy (NCBI): domain Eukaryota; kingdom Viridiplantae; phylum Streptophyta; class Magnoliopsida; order Solanales; family Solanaceae; genus Nicotiana; species Nicotiana attenuata. Next base: position 31,977,305 of record NC_031998.1, on the reverse strand, counting down.
TCATTCCGCCTCTATACACAAGAAAAATTGCTGACCCTACCTTTTTGTTTGATCCAGGCTCCAGCAGGGTTCTGTTTCCTGCCCTGACGAGAATGTTTTGGCCGATCCCGCGGAGGCTGCGAGGTTGTTGCATTAGGCTCTCACTCGGACAGGTGCCCTCGGGTCTGCGTCCGGTGCAGGTGCTTCTTCTCGGATTCCCTAGCCAGAGAACAAACAACCAAAAATGTGGCGTTCTTCCTCGGTCAGGGGTAAAAATAAGAAAGTAAAGAAAACCATGCCCGAACCAGCCGCAACCATTGTGGTTATTGACGATAATGGGGAAGCTAGTGATGGAGAGGCTTCCCTCCAAAGGATACAATGATCTTCATCAACTCAACAGAATGCTCAATCTGGAGAGTTTAAAACCCCAACCGAAGGCGAAGTCCGAGCGTTCTAGGGAGAAATGGATTTAGTGGGGAATCTTGATTCTCCATTTCCGGTCCCAGTTGCTACTCCTGGTTCTATGAGGTTAGATACCGGGACTCTTCTGCCTTTGGTTAGTGAGCAACCAACAAACAACATTGCCTCTACCGCAACTGCTTCTCAACCTAAAACACCTAAGCTTCATCTTCCTCCACACTAGTTGTGCCTTCATCACTAGCAACTGCTACATTTCCTCCCCTGGCTGCAGACGTCCCAGCGGAGGATGTCCCTCCTCCCAAGTCCCCTGACCATGGGAATTTGGGGTACAACTATTCTCCCCTTTCAGCAGATCCTAAGGGATGAGGAGCATCTCTCTCTCGATCTCAAAGGACTGCCACCTGCTACCAGGCTGGTGGAACTTTCCAACTATCTGAAGCAACTGGCTTCAGAAAAAGATAAGAAGAAAATACACTCTCTTTCAGGGAAGTGTATGTTGAATAACGCCATGCACAATACAGCAACAGTACCATACTTGTTCTTTTACTACTTGTTTCTATTTGTCTTGTTACAATGGGGTTTCTGACTTTGATCTTTGTTTCGTAGGCTAACTTCCTTGCTTCCGAGGGCCTTTAGAGATTGATCCTTGATGAAGAGGGACTTATGTCCGAGCGGGATCAACTGTTGGTCGAGAGGAATCAACTTGCTGCGTGCTTCTAGTGTTAGAGGCGAAGCCTGCTGATGCAGCTAAGCTTGAGGCCCGGTTGCAATAGAGTGAGCAAGAGGTGATGGCTCATAGTCAAGAAGCCACTCTGATACACACAACTTCAGGATGCAAAGGCTAGCTGGGCTGAATATCAAGATACTACTCTTGCTGCTACCGAGCACGAGTCTACCTCCATCGAACGAGCAAATAATTTGGAGGCAGCTTTGAACTCTAAAGCTAAAGAGGTTGCTGATGCCGAGGAGAAATGGGCCCGGATGGAAAATAGGTATAAGAAGATCATGGAACAAAATAAGGTTCACATAACTACAATCTACGATCTTGATCTTAGCCTCAGTGCCATGATATTCAAGCGGGATAGCCTTTTGACCGAGGTTGATAGGCTTAAAGAAAAATTAAGCACCAAGGGGATTCCTTCACTATCGAAAAAACACACTCTATGTAACATATGAGGAGGAAAACCTTGGAAGAGGCCAAAGCGGGCATAATTGATATCGATGATGAGATCGCTAAGTACCGAATGCTGGAGTTAACTGCTCGAGAACGTCTCCTGACTCAGCCTGATACAACTGACTCTTCTAGTGTCGGTTTCACGTTTTCGAGAACCAAGGAGGAACTTACAGATAATAACGTTGAAGGCCAAGATCCTACGCCGGTGGCAGATCCGCCTACTTCTCCCGGGGGCGTAGATGCCTCTCTTCCCCCCGAGTTCCGGTGGCGATGAAGTTTAGACTTTCTGCTTTCTTTTCTTTTGTTGTTTTCCTTGTGTTTTTGTGCTTATGCCACTTGGCATGTTTGATAAATAAAAAGGACCTTTTTGTTTAAGCATTGCGCAAAGTTCATTATTTTTGCATCGAATTAAGTAAGGCTTAAGATGTGTTTTATTCCGTTAGCTTTTGGGTTCCGGGCATTAGCTCTTCCGCAATCTACCCTTTACTATGAGGGTTTCATAAGAGAAGGCCCTTTTATATTTATGGTGCTCTTGAAGAGGACGTCTCCTATTCATTCCGAAACTAACATTTGAAGTTTTCAGTTAACTTTCAAATGATAAAATTAGTTCATCGTTTGGACAAGAAACATGAAAAAATAAAATGACTTAATCTTTATTCATTCTATCTTCAAGGTACATGGCAATAACTGTGGCTAACTTGTACAACTTGTTTCTATGGGGCTAGTTGTGCAGTCCCCGGTCCCAATGAGACATTAAATTTTTTAGGTCTCGCAATCCCGGTTTTCGTGGCAATCATGTTGTCGTATTCTCATATTATTTCCCCTCCAGTGTTCTAATGCGAAGTATGCAAATTAGAACATTTGAAGTTTTGCTCTTCTGAGGAAAAACACTTGTTGATGGTTGAATACCCTTAGATCTAATGGAAAGTTTTACTTCCCATTAGGAATTTGCCATCGAGCCAAAGACTAGATAACCATCCCGCAGTGGTTTGGTGTTTCAATGTCTTGTCATTTAAAGGTCTTAACTCTGTCGATGACATTTCCTTCATAGTATGCTTTACATTACTGCCTCGTTAAAAATCGTGCCAGAGAAACCCAATTGGGACAAAAATCGGTCGAAGGAATAATGAGTGCAGCACATACTTTCAGTATAAGCAGGATCCATCAACAATAATATCTTTTGACATGAGTCACGTTCCAGTTACTTGGAATCTTGATTCTCTAGTTTGTATGATTCTTTCCCGGTGATAGCTGAAAACTGATAAGGGCCTTCCCACGTGGGACCCAGCTTTCCCCCGTTGAGCTCCCCGGTGTTTTGAGTCACTTTCTCAAAACCAAATCTCCTACTTTAAAGTAGGGGAGATTGGCCCTCCAGTTATAGTATCTTTCCATTCTTTGTTTCTAAGCCACCATCGTTATGTGCGCCAAGTCCTTGCGTTCATCAAGCAGCTCCATTTTGACCAACATGGCCTCATTATTTGCTTCCTTGTCCGTTCTGAAGTACCGCAAGGTTTGTTCTCCTACTTCCAACGGGATTAGAGCTTCTGCACCGTATATGAGAGAGAAAGGTGTCTCTCCCATGCTCGACTTGGCCGTCGTCCGGTATGCCCACAACACTCCTAATAACTCTTCGGGCCACTTATCTTTGGCTGCTTCCAACCTCTTTTTGAGGTTTTGAATAATCACCTTATTGGTTGATTCCACTTGTCCATTTTCACTCGAATGGTATGGTGAAGATGTAATCCTTTTTAATTTTTAGGTCTTCAAAAATTTTTTTTGACTTTGGAGCCTATCAACTGTGGTCCGTTCTCGTAGGCAATTTCCTTCGATGTTCCGAACCGGCAAATTATGTTTTCCCACAGGAAATCGACCACTTTGCGCTCACAGATCTTTTGGTAAGGACCTGCTTCAACCCATTTAGTGAAGTAATCAGTAAATATTAAAATAAATCTTACCTTCCCAGGACCCGGTGGCGGCGATCCAACTATATCTATCCCCCTTTTTATGAATGGCTATGGAGACAGTACCGAATGCAAGAGTTCTGTCGGTTAGTGTACCAATTATGCGTGGCGCTGACACTTGTCGCATTTCTGAACAAATGCCTTCGCGTCATGCTCCATCCAGGGCTAGTAGTATCCTGCCCTAACTAATTTTAGGACCAACAAATCTACACTGGTATGATTCCCGCAAATTCCTTCATGAACCTTTCACATGACTTAGTCAGCCTCCAAGGCTCCTAAACATCGGGCCTACGGGCCTTGGAATGACCTTCTATATAACTGCCCCAGAGGCTGTAGCGAGCTGCTTTGGTGTGGAATGCGTGGGATGCCTTCTGGTCTTCGAAAACATGCCGTGCTAAAGGTAATCGATGAACTTATTCCTCCTGTCCCGGACTAGGTTGTTTGTATTTACTTCACAATAACCGTCCACATCTAGTACTGAATGCATAAGCTGCAAGACAGTATCAGAATCTGATCTCTTCATCTTCATGGATGACCCCAAATTGGCCAATTTTTACACCCCAGACTTTAGACAGACTCCCACATCGTCAAAATACAAGAAGGATGCTGGCTATATAAGTTAGCAAGTCATAGACCCTAGTGATGCATTTTATAGTTATGCCGGCCTAGGCCTAGAGCGAAGAATATCACTAGTGGGCTGGGCTGTTACACATGGTAGCAGAGCACTCTTGTGTCAGCCTTACCGATAGTGAGTCAGAGTTCAAATGAGTTTATTCCGATTAGGCGGGGCAAACCTCGGTGCTAAGTCTAGGTGAATGAAATGCGGTGGGGAAAACCGTAGCGAGGACGTTGAGTCCATAAGAGGGGTTGTATGTAACACCCCAGACTTTAGACAGAGTCCCACATCGAAAAAACACAAGATGAATGCTGGGTATATTATAAGTTAACAAGTCTTAGACACTAGTGATTCATTTTAAACCCGTGAGGGCCTAGGCCCAGAGTGGACAATATCACTAGCAGGCTCGGCTGTTACACCAATGCATCCACTTCCATATTTTCTTCTCTCGGGATGTGGGTGATCGACCACTTCCTGAACCGTGTGAGTAAAGTTTGAAATTTAATCATGTATTGTTGTTGCATGCGTTCCTCCTTTATGTCAAAGATCCCATGAACATGGTTTAGCACTAGTTGCGAATCACATTTGATCTCTATGACCTCGGAGCCAAGTCCCCAGGCCAATTCGAGTCCTGCAATCAATACCTTATACTCGCCTTTATTGTTTGTTGAAGGAACAATTTTTATGGCCTGACGCGCCCCCTTTTTCCCTCCCTTTTTACGGGGAAGAAGGACCGCGTTCCGACATTCATGGGGGTAGTAACTCATTTCCTTTTGGGAATTGGGTATTTTGAAGAGCCGCCACCTAGCGATTTATGGTGCGTTAGGGCACCGAGAGCGATAACTCTTGGATTGGTTTGCATTACCAGAGATTTAGGGTAAGGGATCGAACTAACCTTGAGGGGAAGGTGTTAGGCACCCCTCTCGGTCTAGAATGGTGGGTCGCGGCCGAACTTATATTTATGAATTAGTCCATTAACAATAAGTAGTTTAATCAAATAGTTTGCAAGTAAAGCATGTTGGACGTTGTATAACTCGAATAATAGGACAAAGGTTTTGAACAAGTTGTATACATATAAAACAAAGTTTTAAACAGAAGGGATTTTGGAAAGGAGGGGTACTAGGTTGTTTAGCCTACAGGATCACCCCACACAATGTCCGGTAAACACTCTTTAATGAGGGGCTACACGTGATATTAGCGCGTAGTCATCATATCCCATATCTACCCTTCCCACCCCGTGGTCATAGCCTAAAGCGTGCTAGTAAACTTGATGATGCCTATGCGTGCACTAACCGTCCCTTCCTTGTGGCCCTGGAAGTATTTTAGGACCTCTAAATTTGGGAAGTTCTAGACGACCCCTAAGGTGCTTAAAAGGAGAAAATTCTAAGGCGACAGGCAAGAACAAATAGGACCTTAGCACATAAGGCAGAAAAGAAGCAATTAGAGGCTCAATTTCACCTCCACAGATAATGCGTGTAAACTGCAAACAGTATGGTAAGACATGATGTCTAGGCGAATATCAGAACACATGAGATATGCAGTTTTTATTTTATACACTCAGAAGTAATGGCCCTATCCGTTTGCCTACTGATTTTAAGCCTACTAAAATCAGAACAACATTAAGTAGCAGAAACAGCTTCAGAGCTGCAGGATTTGAAAACGCCCTATTGGCTTGCCTACACGCTGAATAGTGGTGTCCTAAGAGCATGATGACTACGTTTGACATAATAAAGCAGTGGACAGGTTTTAAAACAGACTCTTGAGTTCGTATAGGCATGCTTTCCAATAGTGAATTAGGGCAATACTCGAAAGAATTCATGTCAGGGAAAACAAACAACTAATTAGACCAGTTTCGAAGTAAACTAATCATGAACTGGATTAACTTATTTAAACTAAACTGATTTTAGATCTGTAGGCAGAATTTCTGACGTTGTTCCCTATAGGCATGGTATCTAATTGTTAAGAGCTGATGTTAGAAACTTGTAGGCATGATAACAAATGAAAACACATGTAAATACCCGTTATAACAGAAGTTGAACTGGATCATATCCTATAGGCATGGTATCTACTTGTGAAGTTGATTTTAAGACCTATAAACATGATTTCTATTATTGGACCCACTTGAGACCTATAGGCATGATTTCTGACATGGTAAGGCAAACATAACAAATATAAAATCCTATAGGCATGGTTTCTACCCATTTACCCCACAAATATGTAACTACCCACCCTTTTTCACTAGTCACCTCAATATCCGTTTACAAATTATTACAAACAAGATGAATGAATTACATAAATAGATAAAAAGAAAAGAAGAAGTTACACTATAGGGAGCCTGAAGCAGGCCCAAGTGATTTCCCTAGACCTCCAATAGCCTCAAATGCCAATTTCATAGGCAATATCATTGTCTAGGTGCGTCAGAGTTCCCTAAGGATCTCAAGGATCCCGGGCAGTGCTCACACCTAGACTTTGTAACCAAATTGAGCAAGTGCAGTGTGGAAGGGTCAGCCTCAGTGTGCCAGAGTTCAGAGGGTTCTCAAGAGGATCCCAAGGCAGTACACACACTGGAAGGGGGCAGAACCTAGTGACTTAGGAGTAGAGTGAGAGTGCTTGACACAGTCTGAAAAGTTTCAGTAGGAAAACAGTGTTAAAAAGAGATTTGCTTGAAATAGTTTTGTAAGAAAACACATAGGGAGTTATTAAATAAGACTATTTTAAAAAAATGGTAAGGTGGCTAACAATCAATCAAACCAAGTACAGAACCATAAGGAGTTCATCAGCACTTCAATACATGGAGTCAAACAGGTGCACACATCCACTTAGGGGTAATGGGGATTTGGGGTAAGCATAGGGCATATAGTAAGCACAGATGCACATAGGTACGGAATCAGAGGAGCCTTAAAAGGGGTCAAGGCTTTTAAAGCAGCATGAACTTTAGAGTTAATACAAAATCAACAGGCTTAGGATAGCCAATTACTTCATACAGGAAGGTGCATGCCAGGGATCAGAGAAACATAGTCACATTGGGGCACACTAGAAGGGGATCCTAAGGGGATATATAGCATGCAACAAAGAAGACAGTGAAGTAGACATGTTAATTGCAGGTTGAACAACAAAACCATAGATAGAAGCATATTAGAAACATGACAAATTGAAGTAATAGGAGAAGCATATTGTTTTGGGACTTGAATTAAAATCGGAACATACCAGCAAGGGGATAGTAAACACAAAGTGAAAGAGAACCCAGTAGTTAGCCTTGGCTTGCAGCCGGCTGACATTAGACAGTAGTAAGTAACACAAAAGAGAGCAGAAAGCTTTTAGTGTGAAAGAGAGAATTTTTTAACCAATGTCTCGTGTGTTTGTGTTAATGAGAGAGTAGGTATATATAGTAGTTCGAAGCTAGGTAAAATAAGGCAAGAATCACAATGGTATAGTAATTATGGAACTCAGAACCAATTAGAGCAAAATCAGCACAAGTACTCCCTTAAGTTAAGGAAATCATTTCAAACGCTAAGAACAAGTAACAAATAAGGAAAGAAATCAATGTACGACCCATGAGGAAAGATTTCAAATTCAGTAAGTATAGGGTAAACAATTAGGGCTAAGTTCAGAAAACTCTAATTAAGGAGATAGGTAGTAAGAATAAAGTACCAATGCAGACAAGGTAGGCGAATCAATTAATCTTGAAATAGAAAGGGTAGGAATCGAAAGTTTAAAGGAAGGTCTTCCAATCAAACCATGAAACAGGGAATCCGAAATCAATCAAAGAGAAAGTCACGAGTAAGTGTTTAGCATATAAATAAAGCAAGATAAGGATAACCAGAAATAACAAGCAAAGAGGCAAGTCTTGAACAGTCAAGATGAACACAAGTACATAGAGCTGATATAAGTTAGGCATAAGAAACTCAGTAGAAACATATTCGAGGCGAGATAGTCACAGAAACTCAAATGAGAACAGGCCAGTCACAGAAATCAAACGAAGAAACCTAGAAAATTAGGGCTTTCAACATAGACGAGTTAAAGATGTGATAAACTCATAGAATCAGTAAAAATAATACAAGAAATAGAAGTTTAAACACAAAGAATCAGTTAAACAAAGTTGTAAAAGAAGTTCCGAAACCCTAATTTTTAGAAGAAGGTGAAAAACACTTGAAATCAACGATTCTTGTAAAGAGTTCTAAGGACAGTGTAATACATTAAAGAAACAAACTCAAATTGTCCTAGATCTGTACAGATCTAAGAGATATAAGAAGAAATTAGGGTTTCAGAAGAAACCCATATAGAGATGAAAGAACCTGTCAAGAATCCCAAGGATCGTAACTGATACAGCATGATTTTGCTCGAAATCATACTGGAGTAGCCAAGAACAGACAATGTGACGAACCCTAGATGCAAGTCGGCATGGCCCTAGGCCCTTGAAGACCTTAGAGAAGGCAGGCATGGCATGAGAGAAGCCATTGGAGGCTTAGGAGACGATGAGAGGTCATCGGAGATGATCGGAGAGGAGAGGTCGGCGGTTGAAGGGCTAGGGTTAGGTTTAGAGTGTACTGAGAGAGGAGAGGATCTTAGGGCGGCGGATGTAGGAAAATGATTAGGGTTGGGGGTGGTTTAGAATTAAAAAAGGCAAGAAATAATACGGGCCGTTAATCTTTCAGATCAATGGCTAGGATCTGATGGGTTTTGGGTCGGGTAGGATGTGTTTGGGGCCTGGGTCGGGTAATTCAATTAGGAATTGGGCTGGGGTTGGGTTAAAATTGAGGCTAAAATTGAAATGCAATCTGGCTAGGTTTTAAATAGCCAATTTAACCCTATATAATTTATAATAAATAATAATTGATTTCTAAAAATAATTTTGTGTACTAAAATGATTTAAAAATAGATATTTAACATTTTAAAAATAAAAAGATCATTTTATGACATATAAAACGTAATTGTACATTAATAAGGCTAATATTGCAATTATATACAAATTAGCTTTAAAAATACAAAAATGCAATTATAAAAATGCACTAAAATATTTTAACAATATTTTGGCATAAATATAGAATTTAGATGACTGAATTACCACAACAATAATTTGAAGGATAATTATTGGGGATTTTATGAGAAAAAAAGGAAGGAAATAAATCAATTTAAAATCTTTAAAAATATAGAAAAATTATAAAAACCTTGTGCATGCTTATATATGCTATTTTGAACGTATTTATGCATATTAAAAATATATAGGAAAAAATTGGGTATCAACAGCTGCCCCTCTTTACCCGGGAAGGATGAAAGTGTTTTCGGGTAAAGAAATGTTGGCCAATTTTGACCGGACGGGATGCTTTGAATGACAGGGGCCGAACTCCGATCTCCGAGCTTCCTACATATCCCTGGTTTTACAGGAATCAGGTCATGTGTAGTTCTGGATTCATCGGTGGAATATACCGATGAAATTATTGCAAGAACGGACACGAGATGCGAAAGCGGCCATGGTGAGCGGTTAAGGTTCGAGATAGTTGAAGGAACTGGAGCGAGATCGCTCCTGCTAGGATAGCGGTTTCTTACTGGTTACCTGCTAATAAAAGATACTACAAACATGTATTTGCGAAAAATTAAACATGATGCAAATTCCCTTTGGACCATGACGGTTGTCTTCGAACGGTTAAAAATGACGTCCTCAAACCATGACGTCCTGGGCCATGAATTGTTCAGTGAGGGATTCGCAGGCCATGAAATGATGTTCTTATGCCATGACAATGGTGCCTCCGAACCATGACGCCTTTGAATAATGATATGCAAATTTGAGAGATCCTCAGGCCATGGAATAGTGTCTTTCGGCTATGATGATGATGCCTTTAGACTATGATGTCTTTGGATAGGTTGGCGATATTTCAGCCCATGATATGTAATAGTATGATGTTAACAAGACAAGGCTTCGTCTTGTGAAATGGAGGGCAGAGCTTAGCCCGACAGTAGAGCAAATAGATAGTGCTAGAAATAGAGCAAATTTGTTCGAAAAGGGACAGTGCTTAGTCCCATGCGAATGGGAGGGGGGCAAGGATTAGCCTCATGCAAGTAGGATTCAAGGATTAGACTCATGCAAAAAGGGAGGCAGGGATTAGCCTCATGCACGTATAGAGTCGGGGATTAGACTCATGCAAATAGGGAGTCAGGGATTAGACTCATGCAAGTATGGAAGCGGGGATTAGCCTCATGGAGTCAAGGATTAGACTCATGCAAATGGGGAGGCAGGGATTAGCGTCATGCAAGTATGGAGGCAAGGATTAGCCTCATGCAAATATGGAGGCAGGGATTAGCCTCATGCAAATATGGAGGCAAGGATTAGCCTCATGCAAATATGAAGACACGGATTAGCCTCATGGAGTCAAGGATTAGACTCATGCAAATAGGGAGGCAGGGATTAGCCTCATGCAAATATGGAGGCAGGGATTAGCCTCATGGAGGTGTGGAGGCAAGGATTAGCCTTATGGAGTCAAGGATTAGACTCATGCAAATAGGGAGGCAGGGATTAGCCTCATGCGAATATGGAGGCAGGGATTAGCCTTATGGAGTCAAGGATTAGACTCATGCAAATAGGGAGGCAGGGATTAGCCTCATGCAAATATGGAGGCACGGATTAGCCTCATGCAAATAGGGAGGCAGGGATTAGCCTCATGGAAATATGGAGGCAGGGCATTAGCCTCATGGAGTCAAGGATTAGACTCATGCAAATAGGGAGGCAGGGATTAGCCTCATACAAATGTGGAGGCAAGGATTAGCCTCATGCAAATATGGAGGCAAGGATTAGCCTCATAGAGTCAAGGATCAGACTCATGCAAATAGGGAGGCAGAGATTAGCCTCTTGCAAGTATCGAGGCAGGGATTAGCCTCATGTAGGTATGGAGTCAAGGATTAGACTCATGCAAGTAGGGATACAAGGATTAGCCTCATGCAAGTATGTAGTCAAGGATTAGACTCATGCTAATAGGGAGGCAGGGATTAGCCTCATGCAAGTATGGAGTCAAGGATTAGACTCATACAAATATGGAGGCAGGGATTAGCCTCATGCAAGTAGGGAGGCAGGGATTAGCCTCATGCAGAAAGGGAGGCAGGGATTAGCCTCATGCAGATAGGGAGGCAGGGATTAGCCTCATGCAGATAGGGAGGCAGAGATTAGCCTCATGCAAGTAAGGAGTCAAGGATTAGACTCATGCATGTAGGGAGGCAGGGATTAGCCTCATGCAGATAGGGAGGCAGGGATTAGCCTCATGCAAGTATGGAGTCAAGGATTAGATGAATGCAAGTAGGGAGGTAGGGATTAGCGTCATGCAAGAAGCGAGTAGAAAATAAGAGTAGCATATGTCTTAGCTGGCGATATATTCATTGTTTGATGGTCCGATTGATAGTGAGCTTATTACGTGTATATTTCTATGGATGTTACTGTTGCGTCTGATGTGCCTGCGCTCAAAGAAAAATTGTAAGTTTTGTGGGGGGAGGTTGGTTCGTGCTTCTATCCACTGGCCTTGCTTTGCTCCGTTCTGGGGGCCTTTTGAGTGTCCCGGGTAACCTAACGGTTATGGAAACAGAGTTTTCAAATGTATGCAATTATTGATAAAAAATAGAGTTGTTTTAGAAACGTATTGGTATATCAAGTAATTTTGATGAACTAGTGATTGTAACACATCTCAAAGGCATTGCAGCTCTCTCATATTGGAATTTTGAGGGTCCTCCTCAAAATTCTGCCTCAGTTTGGTAGATGATCTTTTGACCGTTTGCGGATAATAAGCCTTGCTGAGTCTTTTCGGAATTTTGAGAATCCTTCTCAAAATTATGCCCCAGTTTCCTTAAGTGATTTGTTGACCGTCTGACACCAATTGGCGTTGGCTGGACTTACTCCTCAATTTTGAGGACCCTCCTCAAAATTCTGCCCCAGTTTCTGATCTTGGGGGAAACGAAAATTTTATTATGATATGACCGAGCCCATAAGGCTACCTTGTATCCCCTCTTAAACGGGAATCAGGTCAAGCGTAGTTCAATTACATCAGATGAGGAAATGTACATAATCTAAGCATAGTATCTCTTGACTGCGTCTGAAATTGATTGGTTTTGGCCAGATTTCTCCATCCATTTCTGCAAGTATGAGTGCTCCTCCTGTTAGAAAACCCTATGGACCATGTATGGACCCTGCCAGTTGAGAGAGAATTTTCCTTTGGCTTCATCTTGATTCGGGAAGATTTTCTTCAATACCAGTTGCCCTGGTGCGAACCGTCTTGGTTTGACCCTTTTGTTGAAAGCTCTGGACATTCTATTCTGATAAAGTTGGCCGTGACATACTGCTTTCATCCTCTTTCCATCAATAAGGGCCAATTGTTCATAGCGACTCCTTATCCACTCTACATCGCTGAGTTCAGCTTCCTGTATGATTCTTAATGAAGGAATCTCCACATGTAGGGAGTTGCCTTGGTTGATGTGCGAACCGTGGTGCGGTACCCCAATAGGGAAAATGGTAACTTCTCATGCCATTGTTTGTTGTTCTCTACCATTTTCCTTAGTATCTTCTTGATGTTTCTGTAGGCGGCTTCTACGGCTCCGTTCATTTGAGGTCTGTAGGTTGTGGAATTCTTGTGCTTGATTTTGAAAGCTTCACATATAGCTTTCATTAGATCACTATTGAGATTGGCGGCGTTGTCAGTAATAATGGACTCGGGAACCCCGAATCGGCAGACAATACGATCCTTGACAAAATCTGCGACGACTTTCTTGGTTACAGCTTTGTAAGATGCGGCCTCTACCCATTTTGTGAAGTAATCAATTGCGACCAGAATAAACCTGTGTCCGTTTAAAGCAGTGGGCTCAATTGGACCGATAACATCCATTCCCCAGGCGGTGAATGGCCAAGGTGAGCTTGTTGCTTTGAGCTTGTTTGGCGGCACTTTTATCATATCGGCATGCACTTGACATTGAAAGCATTTGCGGACAAAATGGATGCAATCCGTCTTCATGGTCATCCAAAAGTAACCGGCCCTGAGTATTTTCTTAGCCAAGACGAAACCATTCATGTGTGGGCCACAGGTCCTAGCATGCACATACTCAAGTAGCTTAGAAGCTTCCTTCGCATCAACACATCTTAGTAAACCCAAATCAAGAGTTCTTCTGTACAAGTTCCCTCCGCTGTGGAAGAAGTGATTTGACAATCTCCGGAGCATGCATTTCTGAGTGTGATTTGCATGCTCCGGGTATTCTCTTTTTGATAAGTATTCTTTGATGTCATGGAACCAAGGCTTTCCATTTGCTTCTTCCTCGACATGAGCACAATATGCCGGCTTATTATGGATCCTCACCGGAATGGGATCAATGTAGTTCTTATCTGGATGTTGTATCATGGATGACAAAGTGGCCAACGCGTCGGCAAACTCATTCTGAATTCTGGGCATATATCGGAATTCTACCTTTGTAAACCTCTTTTTCAATTCCTGCACATGGTGCAGATATGGCAATATCTTGGAATTCTTGGTGGCCCACTCTCCTTGTACCTGGTGCACAAGCAAATCTGAATAACCGATCACCAGCAACTCCTGAACGTTCATGTTGATTGCCATGTTGAACCCTAGTATGCAGGCTTCATATTCCGCCATGTTGTTGGTGCAGGGAAATCTGAGTTTAGCAGATACCGGATAATGCTGACCCGTTTCTGATACCAAAACTGCTTCAATGCCCACTCCTTTGAAATTTGCGGCTCTGTCAAAGAACATCCTCCAACCGTCAATGCTTCGAATGATACTTCTTCATCAGGAAAATACGTTTTCAAAGGTTCGTATTGTTTTCCTACCAGATTTTCAGCAAGGTGATATGCCAATGCTTGCCCTTTGACCTTCTTTTGAGTTACGTAGACCATATCGAACTCACTTAATAATATCTTCCATTTAGCCAACTTCCCAGTAGGCATGGGTTTCTGGAATATATATATACTTTAAAGGGTCCGTCCTGGATATGAGGTATGTAGTGTAGGCACAGAAGTAATGCCTCAATTTCTGGGCTGTCCAGGTCAAAGCACATCAAGTGCGTTCAAGCAGTGAGTACCATGCTTCCTAAGGTGTAAACTTCTTAGTCAGGTAATATATGGCTTGCTCCTTTCTTCCTGTCTCGTCATGTTGTCCCAAAACTCATCCGAAGGCTCCATCTAATACAGATAGATAGCGTAGCAAAGGTCGTCCTGGTTCTGGCTGGACCAGAACTTGTGGTGTGGACAGATATTCCATGATCTTGTCAAAAGCTTTTTGATAATCCATTGTCCAGCTTGTTTCAGCATCTTTCCTCTGCATCTTGAAGATGGGTTCACATATGACTGTGGACTATGCTATGAAATGACTGATATAGTTGAGACGTCCTAGGAAGCTCATCACATCCTTTTTGCTCTTAGGTGGTGGTAACTCCTGAATAGCTTTGACTTTAGATGGATCCAGCTCAATCCCTCGACGACTGACAATGAATCCCAATAATTTTCCTGCAGGAACCTTGAATGCACATTTTGCGGGGTTCGGTTTCAAGTTGTACCTCCTTAGCCTGTCAAAGAACTTCCTTAAGTCTGCTATGTGATCTGCGGCCCTCTTGGATTTGGTAATGACATCGTCCATATACACCTCTATTTCCTTGTGTATCATATCATGGAAGATGGTTGTCATGGCTCTCATGTAAGTGGCCCCAGCGTTCTTCAAATCGAATGGCATCATCTTGTAGCAATATACACCCCATGGTGTAATAAAAGCTATCTTCTCTGCATCTTCTTAATCCATTCAAATCTGGTGATAACCCGCGAAGCAATCTACAAAGGATTGAAGTTGATGCTTGGCACAGTTATCGATTAGGATGTGTATATTCAGCAGCTGGAAGTCGTCCTTGGGACTTGCTCTGTTTAAATCCCGATAGTCAACACATACTCTGACCTTCCCGTCCTTCTTCGGAACTGGCACAATGTTAGCTAACCAGGTTGGATCTTCAACTATCCTGAGAACTTTGGCTTTGATCTGCTTGGTAACTTCCTCCTTGATTTTCAGGCTCATGTCTGGTTTGAACTTTCAGAGTTTCTGCTTGACTGGCGGACACATGAGATTAGTGGGCAACTTGTGAGCCACTATAGATGTGCTCAAATCGTTCATATCGTCGTATGACCATGCGAAAATGTCCTCATATTCTTTTAGGAAATGAATGTATTTCTCCTTCTCTGTTGGTGACAAGTGAATGCTGATGCGGGTCTCTTTGACGGTCTCGGCGTCTCCCAAATTTACTGCTTCGGTCTCGTCCAGATTGGACTTAGGCTTATTCTCAAAGTTTTCAACCTCCCTGACAATTTCCTCAGGTATCTCATCTTCGTTATCAGAATCACTATTCTCATGTTGCGTTGCCTCATTACATGTCACAGTGGTTCATCAGGAAAAGTAATAATAACGCCAGGGACTCGGCGAGCTCGGGATGGTGTGGCGGTCCAGTTCCTGAGAACAGCTCCCTTCTCCACAGTCTGAATAGTGAGGCATTCTTCTTCCTCCTCCTCAATTATGGCACCGCAGACCATGTCCTCATCCTCCAAGAACAAATTCCTAAACCCAGCTAGTGCTTCTTCTTCTGCAGTCCCCCATATTGTGTCAGCCTACTGGAAAGCTTGTTCCAAACGTGGCACTGGCTGCTCAAGAGGGTAATACGGTCTGCGCCATGGAGGAGACCAATCATTGTACTCTTGCCATGTATACTGGTATCCGAGCCTAAAGGTGGTACCATGAATTTTCAGCTGTATTGGTTTGGTGATACCTTGGAGGTTCTTTCCCAATCCTTTGCCGGGTTCATATCCAGACCATGCTAGAATGCTTTCTATTTTGTTACTCCACCACTTATCCTTCTCGACGGCGTTGACCCGTTCGACGTGATGATAGGTTTCCCCCTAGCCTTCTTCTATGTCCAATGGCCGGGATAGTTTGACTAGTGTAGATGCGGTTACTTCTATCTCCGTGAATGATTACCTCCTGGCGGTTCCATTCAAACTTCACGGCTTGATGTAGTGTGGAAGGCGCGGCTCCAGCGGCATGGATCCATGGCCGGACCAACAGAAGATTATATGAGGCTGGTATGTCAAGCACCTGAAATTCAACGCCGAACCAAGTTGGCCCCATCTGCAAGCAAAGGTTGATTTCCCCGATTGTGGCCCTCTCAGACCCATCGAAAGCCTTCACATTCATGCTCTCTACCCGTATCTCATGAAAACCTTTGTCCAACCTTTTCAGAGTGTCTAATGGACAAATATTTAGGCTCGAACCTCCATCAACGAAGACCCTGGCAATGAACTTGTCTTCAAACTGCATCGTAATATGCAATGGTCGATTGTGATTCAGCCCCTCGGAGGGTAGCTCATCCTCATGGAAGATGATCTTATGACTTTCTAGTACTTTCCAAACCATGTTGGCCATTTCTCCGCCAGTGATGTTATTGGGTACATAATCCTCGCTCAACACTTTCATTAAAGCGTTCTTTTGTGCCTCTGAATTCTACAATAGTCACAAGATAGATATCTGAGCAAGGACTTTGCTCAGATGGTCAACAACAGAGTACTCCTTTGCCTGCACTTTCCTCCACAAGTCATCTGGACCGGTCTCAATGATAGGCTGCCTAGTAGTGGCCTCCTTACTTGAACCTCCCAGGTGTTTAGGTGTATAGACTCTTCCAGTTCTAGTCATTCCTTGTGCAGCGTCAGATTCCCCTACCTTGGCCTTCCCTTTCTGCCGAGCCTCGGCGACATAATCCCAGGGTATTTCTTTTGAGTTTAATGGGGGTGTGGTTGATACTGTCACAGTGAAAGGTGTGACCACTTCTACTTCAAATGGAACGGGGGTGGCTACGGGCGGAGCCACTTCCACCTCGAATGGAACTGATGTAGTTACCTCAACCTCGATTGGTGCTTAAGTATGAACCACAATAGGAGTAAGTGTGACTGCAACCTTAATGTCATCGCCTTCTTGAATAAGCCAGATCGACCCCTCAGGGTCCCATTCTTCATTTGTCTCTATCACATGTACACCATCACCTCTGTGATCAGGGAGGGGATTGTTGCGGACATTAGATGCGGCTTCCTTTACTTGTATGACCTTGTTGTGAATTAGCATCTGGATCTTATCCTTCAATGTTCGGCACTCAGCAGTGGTGTGCCTTTTTATACCGGAATGGTACGCACAAGTTTTGTTCGGATTGACCCATTGGGATGTATTTTCTAATGCCACAGCGGGAACAGGAGTGACGTAACCTGCGGCTTTCAACCTTTCATACAGTTGGTCGATGGGCTCAGCAATGGCAGTGTATTGTTTGGGTGGCTTGCGGTCGAAGTTGGGTCTTGGTCTTGGATAATTTTGGTGAGCTGGTGGTGATTGGAAGTGGGATGGTTGGGAGTTATAGGTGTGATGGACAGTGACTGGTTGGGAATATCTGGGAGATGAAGGTTAATATGTAGGCGGTGATGCTTGGTATGTGGGTGGAGGTGTTTGATATGTGGGTGGAGGTATTTGATATGTCGGCGGAGGTATCTGATTGGTAAGTGGAGATTTTGGGCCCTGGGCCACCATTACCGTCCCAACATCTCTCTTCTTCGATATGCCACATGATTGTAGTGCCTTATTCGTGGCTTGCAAGGCCTCAAAGTTTGTTTCCATCCCGCTCTATATTCCTTCTTCGATTCTTTCTCCGAGTTTGATGATGTCACAGAATTTGTGATTTTCGATAACCATCAACCTCTCATAATAGTGTGGATCTGTGCCCTGACGAAGAATTTATTCATCTATTCTTCGTCCAAAGAGGGCCTGACCTTGGCCACTTCTGACCTCCAACGAGTAGCGTATTCACAGAAAGTCTCAGTAGGTTTCTTCTTAAGATTCTGAATGTAGAAGACATCCGGTGCATTCTTTGTGTTGAACCTGAACCGGTCCACGAAATCCGACGCCATGCTTACCCAATTGGACCATTTCTTGGGATTTTGGCTGATATACCAAGACAAAGCGTCCCCAGTAAGGCTCCTCATAAAGAGCTTCATCCGAATCTTTTCATCTTCCCCGACCCCGACAAGCTTGTCACAATAGGTCCTTAGATGAACCCTGGGATCACCTGTACCATCGAACATTTCGAACTTGGGAGGTTTGTACCCCTCTGGCAGTTCGACATCCGGCTGTATGCACAGATATTCATAGTTCAGACCTTCTATTCCTCTGTCTCCATCAATTCCTTGAACTCGGCTTGTTAACTTCTTGAGTTCTTCAGCCATGTTTTTAATGAGCAAGTCCTTCTCGGAGGATTCCGGTGTACAGGAGATTGGTTGGGTAGAATGAGGTATAGTTTCCACATATATAGGGTTGCTTTGATAGGTGCCAGGAACTTGGGTGTAGTGATGGTCATTGGTGGAGTTTTGAGGATCGGGAATGGGTTGTCGTGTGTTTTGGGGAGTGTGGTAAGTGGTGGTTGGTGGGTACTGAATTGGTTGATGATGATGTTGCGGTGTAGTTTGTATTGGCAACGGATTGATATTTTGGGGTGGAGTCGCGTATTGATTTGGTGCGGTAGGATTTTGTGGCTGTTGGTTTTGTGCGTTCTGAGGAGGTGTTGGGTTCTTTGTGTTTTATTGGTGGATATCGGGGACATGAGGGTGAGTGACAAGTTTGCCAAGTTGCGAACCTGCTCAAGTTCTCCTTGCAATTCTAGTATCTTTTGTTCCAGTCTCAAGACTACATCATTTGGGGCCGGAGTACTACGGCCATCTGAAGTCTCTGCGTTCTCAATATTTTCCTTTAGGATTCCACTTAAGTCGTCCATCTTTTCTTTTTCTCTACCTTTTGTGTTGCTTCGAGGAGGAGGAGGTGGAGGGCCTCTAGATCTGGTGTGGTTTGCTGATGAGGCCATTACGAGTGAACCAATCTAAGGTGATGGGAATAACAATAAAAAATAAGAAAAAACAAAAAGGTAACAAGTCAGTGAGGATCCTGAAACGTTTGCAGCATTTAAACACATATTGCGGAAATGTAAATTCATGTCCTACTTTGGGAACCTCGTTGTGCCCGAGGTAGGCCAAGCAACAAATAAACTTGGAGAACTTTTAATGCCAATAAATGCTTCGTTTCATAATATAAAAATAGATAAATCCCAAAATGACACTAACATAATAATAAAATAAGTCACTACTGGCACTTGGCCTTATTACATTTTTATGAAAAAGCAAATAAATCTAGCCTATTTGGTCCCAGAAGGACCTTCCCGAGATTCGATCTTCCGGACTCCATCATATAGATCCCCCAGCTCGCACAGCCTCAGCAGCAAGTGGGCTCTAGCCAAATGTCCTCCTTCAGTTCCTTCAGCGTTCTGGCAATTTTCAATCCTCTTTATGACTTTACCTTCCAGCTCCACTATTCCTGACTTTCCTGTCTGGTTCAACGGTGTTCTTCTCCACAATGATTTTGTAGTGCCACATGTGCTGAGCTTGCCACTTGTAAGGGACATCGTCGTCTTGAAAGTCTGCCCTGAAATGACTCATCTTGACAACCCTTGGTACAACCTGTTTTTTGCCTGCTTGCCTCATAACTCGCATGAGGACATATGGGTATATCCGTCTCAACCCGATCAGCACAAAGTGTGGAGCATCCCTGGATCTGATAATAAATTCGTCTGTTGGGAACCATTCAAAAATCCACTGCACCTGTTCCTCGGTCAGATTGTCGAAGAACTCTACCCATTCTTTGGCGCTTTCCGGCTGAGCAAATCTGTCTGGAATGTAAGGCATCATCTTAGGGTGATGAAAGGCAATATAGTCGTTCCAATCCCTTCGCGGAAATTCTTGGCGATAGCGACACTTTTGGAAATGCTCCCACAACCATAACTGCAGCAACAAGTTACAACCCTCGAAATGCATGACCCCTCTTTCACAGCGCTCCAGAGCCCTGTAGATGTCGGCTATGATCATGGGGACTATGGTATATGTCTGTCCATTAATCCCTTCCATCAAAGTCTTGGCGACCATGGCTAACCTGGTGTGGATTCTTCCCTTTTTCATTGGGAACACTATTAGGCCTAGGAAGCACACAATGAATACAAACACTTTGCGCTGGATGTGACCCAGAGAAGTGAGAGAGATCTCATCATGGTAGGTACGGAAAGACTTGCTATGGCCATACCTCTTGTACAGGTATTCGAAAGGTATGTAAGATTCCTTCAAGCACACCAGGTCGACATTCTTCTTCAGCCCCATCATCTTCAAAAATCCCCTGCCCGTACGGTTTTCTGGTACCAATAGCCCGGGACTGTACCAAGTCAATCCCGCAAGCCCTCCAATTTCTTCTAGGAGTGGTGTCATTTCTATGTCGCCGAAACGAAACACAGCCCTTTCACTATCCCAAAATAAGGTGGCAGCCTCGATCACTTTGTTGTTTGCCTCAATATCTAGCAAGGAAGGCAGGTTACCCAGGTACTTTCTCACATGTTTCTTGTCACTTGAGGAAAGGTCCTCCCACAAATCTAGCAGCAATGATGGGATGTTGCTAACCATACCGAATTTGGGGACCTTGTGCCTCATTTTCTGCAAAACAAAAGGGTTAGACCTTACCCCCACCAGACTCGACTATTTACATATTTATGATCAACATATCGACATTTAGTTCTCCAAATTAATGCACGGAACGTGGTTGTGTCCGTTGGGATTATGGAAAACCCGATGGACTTTGGATAAGGCTTATCTTAAAGGATTATTATGTGGACAACATAACTGATCCGACTAGGTTTGACCATGATACATGCACAATTTTAACCAGAGTAAGGTTTCTATGGGTTTTTAGACTGGTACCCTCAAGCGGACAACTCGAGGGGGAAGGCACGGAACACTCGACTGCACCGCTGATCGACTGGTTTTACAGCAAATAAGACTTTCCGAATTTAAGGGTAGTAAATAGGAAGAGCGCAACCACTCATTAAAGTGTTGCTATAGGATTTGATACGCACGAGTGGAGTATGATGTGGAGCATGATTTATGCAGCAATTAATAACATGTAGTCAAGTATTTGCACGTAGGGAAAAATAAATACAACATTTAAATAATTGAAAGACGGTTATAGGGAAAAAGAAAACAAAGAGACAAGTCAGTTTCAGGGATAAAGAACCATAAATGCTTAAAAAATGGACAGTTAAATTCAAATAAGGGAGAAGGGTACGGGATAAAGCATGCTTGGACTAATTTGTAAAAAGATAAGTTTGTTATGGTAAGAGCCTAAGGGGTATCCCCAGCAGAGTCGCCATGCTGTCGCGCCCCCTTTTTCCCTCTCTTTTTACGGGGAAGAAGGTCCGGGTTTCGACATTCATGGGGGTAGTAACTCATTTCCTTTTGGGAATTGGGTATTTTGAAGAGTCGCCACCTAACGGATTATGGTGCGTTAGAGCACCTAGAGCGATTAACTCTTGGATTGGTTTGCATTACCAGAGATTTAGGGTAAGGGCTCGAAATAAACTTGAGGGGAAGGTGTTAGGCACCCCTCTCGGTCCATAATGGTGGGTCCCGACCGAACTTATATTTATGAATTAGTCCATTAACAATAAGTAGTTTCATCAAATAGTTTACAAGTAAAGCACGTTGGACGTTGTATAACTCAAATAATAGGACAAAGGTTTTGAACAAGTTGTATACATATAAAACAAAGTTTTAAACAGAAGGGATTTGGGAAAGGAGGGAAATGAGGGGTCCTAGGTTGTTTAGCCTACAGGATCACCCCACACAATGTCCGGTAAACACTCCTCAATGAGGGGCTAAACGTGACATTTGCACATAGTCATCATATCCCATATCTACCCTTCCCACCGCGTGGTCATAGCCTAAAGCGTGCTAGTAAACTTTACGATGCCTATGCGTGCACTACCCGTCCCTTCCCTGTGGCCCTGGAGGTATTTTAGGACCTCTAAATCTGGGCAGTTCTAGACGACCCCTAAGGTGCTTAAAAGGAGAAAATTCTAAGGCGACAGGCAAGAACAAATAGGACCATAGCACATAAGGTAGAAAAAAAGCAATTAGAGGCTCAAGTTCGCCTCCACAGATAATGCGTGTAAACTGTACGACTCAAACACAAATAAGGGCAATATTGTTAAATAGTATCCTATGACATGATGTCTAGGCGAATATCAGAACACATGAGATATGCAGTTTTTATTTTATAAACTCAGAAGTAATGGCCCTATCCGTTTGCCTACTGATTTTAAGCTTGCTAAGATCAGAACAACATTAAGTAGCAGAAACAGCTTCAGAGCTCCAGGATTTGAAAACGCCCTATAGGCTTGCCTACACGCTGAATAGTGGTGTCCTAAGAGCATGATGACTACGTTTGACATAGTGAAACAGTGGACAGATTTTAAAACAGACTCTTGAGTTCCTATTGGCATGCATTCTAATAGTAAATTAGGGCAATACTCGAAAGAATTCATTTCAGGGAAAACAAACCACTAATTAGACCAGTTTCGAAGTAAACTAGTCATGAACTGGATTAACTTATTTAAACTAAACTAATTTTAGATCTATAGGCAGAATTTCTGACGTTGTTCCCTATATGCATGGCATCTAATTGTTAAGAGTTGATGTTAGAAACTTGTAGGCATGATAACAAGTGAAAACACATGTAAATACCCGTTATAACAGAAGTTGAACTGGATCATATCCTATAGGCATAGTATCTACTTGTGAAGTTGATTTTAAGACCTATAAACATGATTTCTATATTTGGACCCACTTGAGAACTATAGGCATGATTTCCGACATGGTAAGGCAAACATAACAAATATAAAATCCTATAGGCATGGTTTCTACCCATTTACCCCACAAATATATAACTACCCACCCTTTTTCACTAGTCACCCCAATATTCGTTTACAAATTATTACAAACCAAATGAATGAATTACATAAATAGATAAAAAGAAAAGAAGAAGTTACATTATAGAGAGCCTGAAGCAGGCCCAAGTGATTTTCCTAGACCTCCAATAGCCTCAAATGCCAATTTCATAGGCAATATCATTGTCTAGGTGCGTCAGAGTTCCCTAAGGATCTCAAGGATCCCGGGCAGTGCTCACACCTAGACTTTGTAACCAAATTGAGCAAGTGCAGTGTGGAAGGGCCAGCCTCAGTGTGCCAGAGTTCAGAGGGTTCTCTAGAGGATCCCAAGGCAGTACACACACTGGAGGGGGCAGAACCTAGTGACGTAGGAGTAGAGTGAGAGTGCTTGACACAGTTTGAAAGGTTTCGGTAGAAAAACAGTGTTAAAAAGAATTTGCTTGAAATAGTTTTGTAAGAAAACACATAGGGAGTTACTAAATAAGACAATTTTAAAAAAAAGGTAAGGTGGCTAACAATCAATCAGACCAAGTACAGAACCAGAAGAAGTTCATCAGCACTTCAATACATGGAGTCAAACAGGTGCACACATACACTTAGGGGTAATGGGGATTTGGGGTAAGCATAGGGCACATAGTAAGCACAGATGCACATAGGTATAGAATCAGAGGAGCCTTAAAAGGGGTCAAGGCTTTTAAAGTAGCATGAACTTTAGAGTTAATACAGAATCAATAGGCTTAGGATAGCCAATTACTTCATACAGGAAGGTGCATGCCAGGGATCAGAGAAACATAGTCACATTGGGGCACACTAGAAGGGGATCCTAAGGGGGTATATAGCATGCAACAAAGAAGACAGTGAAGTAGATATGTTAATTGCAGGTTGAACAACAAAATCATAGATAGAAGCATATTAGAAACATGACAAATTGAAGTAATGGGAGAAGCATAGTGTTTTGGGACTTGAATTAAAATCAGAACATACCAGTAAGGGGATAGTAAACACAAAGTGAAAGAGAACCCAGTAGTTAGCCTTGGCTTGCAGCCGGCTGACTTTAGATAGTAGTAAGTAACACAAAAGAGAGCAGAAAGCTTTTAGTGTAAAAGAGAGAGTTTTTGAACCAATGTCTCGTGCGTTTGTGTTAATGAGAGAGTAGGTATATATAGTAGTTCGAAGCTAGGTAAAATAAGGCAAGAATCACAATGGTATAGTAATTATGGAACTCAGAACCAATTAGAGCAAAATCAGCACAAGTACTCCCTTAAGTTAAGGGAATCAATTCAAACGGTAAGAACAAGTAACAAATAAGGAAAGAAATCAATGTACGACCCATGAGGAAAGATTTCAAATTCAGTAAGTATAGGGTAAACAATTAGGGCTAAGTTCAGAAAACTCTAATTAAAAAGATAGCCAGCAAGAATAAAGTTCCAATGCAGACAAGGTAGGCGAATCAATTAATTTTGAAATAGAAAGGGTACGAATCGAAAGTTTAAAGGAAGGTCTTCCAATCAAACCATGAAACAGGGAATCTAGAATCAATCAAAGAGAAAGTCACGAGTAAGTGTTTAGCATATAAATAGAGCAAGATAAGGATAACCAGACAAAGCAAGCAAAGAGGCAAGTCTTGAACAATCAAGATGAACACAAGCACATAGAGCTGATATAAGTTAGGCATAAGAAACTCAGTAGAAATATATTCGAGGCGAGATAGTCACAGAAACTCAAATGAGAACAGGCCAGTCACAGAAATCAAATGAAGAAACCTAGAAAATTAGGGCTTTCAACATAGACGAGTTAAAGATGTGATAAAATCATAGAATCAGTAAAAATAATACAAGAAATAGAAGTTTAAACACAAAGAATCAGTTAAACAAAGTTGTAAAAGAAGTTCCGAAACCCTAATTTTTAGAAGAAGGTGAAAAACACTTGAAATCAACGATTCTTGTAAAGAGTTCTAAGGACAGCGTAAAACATTAAAGAAACAAACTCAAATCGTCCTAGTAAGAAATTAGGGTTTCAGAAGAAACCCATGTAGAGATGAAAGAACCTGTCTAGAATCCCAAGGATCGTAACAGATACAGCATGATTTTGCTCGAAATCATACTGGAGTAGCCAAGAACAGACAAAGTGACGAACCCTAGATGCAAGTCGGCATGGCCCTGGGCCCTTGAAGACCTTAGAGAAGGCAGGCATGGCATGAGAGAAGCCATTGGAGGCTTAGGAGATGATGAGAGATCACCGGAGATGACCGGAGAGGAGAGGTCGGCTGTTGAAGGGCTAGGGTTAGGTTGAGAGTGTACTGAGAGGAAAGGATCTTAGGGCAGCGGATATAGGAAAATGATTAGGGTTGGGGGTGGTTTAGAATTAAAAAAAGGTAAGAAATAATACGGGCCATTGATCTTTCAGATCAACGGCCAGGATATGAAGGGTTTTGGGTCGGGTAGGATGTGTTTGGGGCCTGGGTCGGGTAATTCGATTAGGAATTGGGCTGGGGTTGGGTCAAAATTGAGGCTAAAATTGAAATGCAATCTGGCTAGGTTTTAAATAGCCAATTTAACCCTATATAATTTATAATAAATAATAATTGATTTCTAAAAATAATTTTGTGTACTAAAATGATTTAAAAATAGATATTTAACATTTTAAAAATAAAAAAGATCATTTTATGCATATAAAACGTAATTGTACATTAATAAGGCTAATATTGTAATTATATGCAAATTAGCTTTAAAAATGCAAGATGCAATTATAAAAATGCACTAAAATATTTTAACAATATTTTGGCATAAATATAGAATTTAGATAACTGAATTACCACAACAATAATTTGAGGGATAATTATTAGGGATTTTATGAGAACAAAAAGGGAAGGAAATAAATCAATTTAAAATCTTTAAAAATATAGAAAAATTATAAAAACCTTGTGCATGCTTATATATGCATATATATGCTATTTTGAAAGTATTTATGCATATTAAAAATATATAGAGAAAAATTGGGTATCAACATGGCCTGCCTTAGGGTTTCTCCCGAAGGCGTGATTAGGACCACCCCGAGCCCAGACCCTTTCACATTGGAAGCTCCATCCGTGAACAGGGTCCAAACTCCTGTTGTCATTTCTGACATCATCACCGCTTCTTTTACGATAAAGGCAGTAACTCGGGACTGAAAATGGCCACGACCAAAACTTGTGATGCGATAGAGTCCTGGGCTTATATTCAATATCAAATTCACTAATTTCAACTGCCCATTTGGCCAACCGACCCAACAACTTGGGTTTGTGAAGGACATTCCACAGTGGAGAGTTTGTCACAATGGCTATCGCGTGACACTAAAAATAAGGCTTGAGTTTTCGAGAGGCGACTACGAGATATAAGGCCAGTTTTTTGAGGTGCGAATTACGAGTTTCCGCTCCTGATAAAATTTTACTTACATAATAGACAAGAGATTGCGTACCTTCCTCTTCTCTGACTAGAACGGCACTTAGCGCCTACTTCTGAGACCGCTAAGTATATCATCAATTGTTCGCCTTCCTCCGGTTTTCATAGTAGCGAAGGGCTTGATAGATAACGTTTCACGTCTTTCAAGGCCTGGTGGCATTATGGAGTCCATTTGAAGTTGTTCTTCTTCTTCAGAAGTGAGAAGAAGTGATGACATTTTTTCGAAGACCGAGAAATGAACCTGCTTAGAGAGGCCAATATCCTGGTTAGCCTTTGGACTTGTTTCACGCTTGTTAGCTGGTCTGGGATCTTTGATATTATTGGGATTCACCTCGATCCCTCTTTGTGACACTTGAAAACCCTAGAACTTACCTGAGCTAACCCCGAACGCGCATTTTTTGGGGTTGAGTTTCATGTTGTGCTTCCTTAGGATATTGAATGTTTCCTGGAGGTGTTTTAAATGGTCACCTGCATTTAAAGACTTGACCAACATATCATCTATATACACTTCCATTGTTTAACCTATTTGTTTCTCGAACATCTTATTCACGAGCCTCTGATAAGTGGCTCCGGAATTTTTAAGCCCGAAGGGCATCACATTATAACAATACGTGCCAAAATTCGTTATGAACGAAATTTTTTCTGATCCTCCGAGTTCATCGTAATTTGATTCTACCCAGAATAGGCATCGAGGAAACTTATTAACTCGTGCACGGCCGAGGCGTCAATCATTTGATCGATGTTCGAAAGTGGGAATGAGTTTTTCGGGTACGCCTTATTTAAGCCCTGATAACCTACGCACATTCGAATTTTGTTATTCTTTTTTGGAACTACAAGTACATTAGCTAGCCATTCAGGATACTTTACCTCCCGGATTGAACCAATGTCAAGTAACCGAGTTACCTCCTCTTTAACAAACCTGTTTTTTACCACGGCTATTGGGCGCTGTTTCTGCCTTATCGATTGGACGCTTGGGTCCAGGCTTAGCTCGTGCACAGTCATCTCTAGCGGGATACCCGTCATATCTGCGTGCGCCATGCAAAAAAATCAACGTTAATTTTAAGGAAATCAATAAATCCTGACTTGAGCTCGGGGTTGAGTCCTGTCCCCAAATGAAATTTTCTCTCCAGGAATTTTTCGAACAAAGCCACATGTTCGAGTTCTTCCGCCATGGACTTGGCGCGTCTGTCTCTTTCGGTACCTGAAAATATCTTGGTACCTGATGGGATTCCGACAACTCCTCCCCTTTGTCAACTTCACTTGGTTCGGGAGTAGGTGTCGGTTCCTGTAATTGCTATGTGTTAAGTTCCTTCGTTTTACTGGTGGAAACGGATATCGCATTTATTTCTCTTGATTCCGGTTGATCTCCTCTTATATGTTTGATTCCCTCTAGAGTCGGGAATTTTAGCAGTTGGTGATATACGATGGTACGACCTTCATCTCTTGTAATCATGGTCTGCCGAGAATTATGTTGTAGCGCATGTCGCCGTCCACCACTTCAAATAAGGTGGTCTTTGTGATCCCTTAGGCATTCGTGGGCAGCAAGATCTCCCATCGGGTTGTCATACTTTCTAAGTTAAACCCGGTGAGGAGCGTTGTTGCTGGAATGATGCTTCCGGTTAGTTTTGCTTGTTCCAACACTCTCCATTTAATGATAATAGTTGAACTTCCTAGGTCAACTAAAACATGTTTAATCTTTAAAACTAGAATGTGAAGAGAAATTACCAGCGCATTGTTGTGCGGCAGAAGAAGTTCACCGGCATCTTCTTCCGTGATATGACGTTGTCTTCTGCGACTTCCTGTAGTCTCTTGCTATGAGTCACTGACACCTTTGTCTTCTTGGCTGCCGAGAAAGTTACATCGTTGATCTCGTTCTCCCCGAAAATCATGTTGATAGTTAGTCGTGGAGGGTCTTCCCCTGTCTTCGAGGATTCTTCGTTGTCTCGGCTGCGACCATAATTATTCTTGGCCCCATCGCTTAATAATTCCCTGAGATGGCCGTTCTTCAACAGCGTTGCCACCTACTCGCACGGATGTCTGCAGTCCCCAGTTCAGTGGCAATGAGTCATATGATATTCGCACCCTAAATTAGGATCCATCTGGGTGGGATCGGATCTGATCGACCTCGGGAACCGTGCTTCCTTGATGTTTCTCATTGCAGATACCAACTCCACTATGCTAATGTTGAAATTATACTTTAATAGCCTGGGATAAGTGGAATCCCGGGAACCCGATACCTATTGCCATACAACGACCTGTTGTTTTGGCCGCGGTCAGTTTTTTTATCGGGGGCGAACCTATCCTCTGACCGGAACCATTTGCTGCTGCATCCTTTGGTCTTCTCGTAGGGCAAGAATCGGCCCTTAGAAGAAGCCGATCTACATGAAAATCATCTTTGGATTTATTCTGTTCTTTTCTCAATCCCGACCCTTGGTTGATGCCCGGAACCCAAGCTGACCATCTTCTATCCTTTTCTTTGATTCATAATGGTTACGGACATCCACCGATGTGGTTGTTTGGAACTCGAGCAGGTTTTCTTTCAACTTTCAAGATGCATTGGAGCTCCTCGGGTTCAACCCTTAGTCAATGCCTCAGCTACCCATTTATCTGGCACGGCCAGCAACAACATCCTCTTTTTCTGAACCTACATGAACTCATGCAGCAATTTGGACTCTCCTTGCAAAATTCTGAATATATCCGCCTTCCGGGCCTGGACCTTCCTGGCCCAGGCATGGGTCTTGATGAAAGAATCTATGAGCATTTCAAAAGAATCTATTGAGTGTTCGGGTAGGAGTGAATACCATGTCAAGGCCCCCTTCGTGAGGGTTTCTTCGAATTTCTTTAGCAGGATCGACTCAATCTCATGTTGGCCCAAGTCATTTCCTTTCACCGCTATTGTATAAGTTGTGATGTGCTCGTGAGGGTCTGAATTCCCATCATACTTCGGTATGTTTGGCATTTTGAACCGTTTCAGAATCAATTCTTGTGCTGTACTTGGTTTGAACGGCAATTGAGTGTACTTCTTTGAGTCCGGGCCCTTAACACTGGTGGTGTGCTCGGAATTTGGTCCATTCGAGCGTGGAACTCTTTTGCGTTCCGATCTATCCGCTTGTTCATTTCCTCATGAATATGATGAATTCGATTTTGAAGGGACCATTGTCGTTGTCGTTACCGGATTCGCTGCTCATCCCCCAGGCTCCGTCGCAGCCAAACTCACCCCTCGGGGTGTTTTTATCAACTCTTTGAGTTTTTTGATTTGCATGAGCATCGAGAGGAGCAGGGCCTCTTCCATTTGCATTGTTGGAAGCGTTAACAATGCCTGCTATAATTCTGTCATGACCTGGTCTTGCCTTGAGAGATGGCCCATGATGACCTTTTGTTGCTCTCTCAAGATCCTTACTATTTCCGCAACATGCTCATCCTCAGCATCATCAAGAGTTGTCTCCCGCACATGTCGGGGATATTTCCTGCCATGGACCGGAGTTCCTACGTCCCCCTCGTTGCGGGTTTCGATGATTGAATCCTCATGTTGAGGCAAATTTTCTTGTGCCTCAACGTTGTGTGTGATGTTGACATCATTATCTTCCTTTTTTTAAATTTTTTCTATGAAAGAAAGAATCAGACAAGTTAGTAACAGACGCAAGGATCAACTCAATATACAACTATCTAAGCCACACGGTGGGCGCTAAACTATTTACCCGTAAAACGATATAGTTGAATTTGTTGCGTGGTTTACAGACAAGCAAACTGATTTGATCCCAAAATGATAAACAAATTAAATTAAAAATAAGACTCAGCGTTGAAATCGAAAAAAAATAGCAAGCCTGGTTCTGGGAGCAATGTTTTCGAAGACATCGATAAGAACAGTACATAGACAAAAAATAAAGTTCTATTATTTAGTTTGAGAATAAAGTTTAGCATAAGTTTTGTCAGATATTTCGTGTGTTTCAATGGTTGTTGAAGCGACTATTTATAGTTATACCTAGAGCACAAGATCTTAGGATCAAGCCCCTCTTAAATGACAATCAAGGGGGCCATTGATGAATATGTTATCACAACCCAAATCGATGGGCCGCGACGGGCACCCGGTGCCCTTACTCAATCGAGTACCATTGTAACGTATCTTTCTCATTACATCAACATGGGTAAATGGGCCAGAAGGGCCGTATAAGGTAACACGAATAAAACATGAGAGAACACTCAACATAAAATGACCCAACCTGATATACTTACTTATACATATGTATTACGGGCTTATAAGGCCAAAATAATCACTCGTACACTGAACATAGGCCGATCGGGCAATACATTCTTTCATATACATGACATATGTCTACAAGCTTCAAAGAGTACATAAACGTCATAAGGTCGAGCCAGTGCCCCGACATACCAATCAATACATGAATAAATCATACTAACCAAATAAGCAACTCCGGAGGAAATGGAGCGGACCAACATCTTCCGCTGAGCTGATAACCTACTTGGAGGACTCTCAACTTGTCTATCAGGACCTGCGGGCATGAAACGCAGCGTCCCTAGGCAAAAGGGACGTCAGTACAAATATGTTACCGAGCATGTAAGGAATGAAAATCAGTAAATAATAGATATGAGAGAAACATGGAGTAAAAGACTCAACATGTATATTTGAATAGCTTTGTGAATTATTTAATATTATAATGTCATGCATATGCGTATAAATGTCATACCATGCAGGGGTATATGCATTCATAACATCATCAAGCCTCTTAGGGTATCCCATCATATCATCTTGTCCACTATGGGCAAATCATCAACGTATACCAGCTGATCAGGTGTGTCACAAGACCATTATGCCTTTGATTAATATCATGAAATAAACTTTATCAACTTATATATTTTTGAGACCCACGAACAGATGATAGAATAATATGACACCTGGGGAATCAAGAACATAAGTATATCTAGTATTTCTATGAATAGAGTCATTTACGGAAATTGCGCATTTGCTCATTTCATTTGTGTTGTATAGATCATGCCAAAAGAAAGAAGGGATAGCCTTAACATACCTGAACCGATTCTCTTGACAGTTTCTCTAACACACGTCTTTTTTGAAAACACGTAATGGCGGATTGAAGTAGGGAAAAATCCTTATGATATTCTTGAGAAAGATTGAACCGTATTTCATTAGAATCAAAAAATCTCACGTTACAGTTCCAACCAATGTAAATCACGTATGCAATCTCTCTACAAATTGATGTTGTATCTTCTAATCGTAAGGGGGAGGGGGAGGTAAGAAAACATTAGCTTGCATTGCTAAAGTGAATGTATTTATGCAATTCACGTGCAGAAGGCTAAAGAAAATGTTAACATTGTTATGTACTGTAATAATGTAACACCTTGCTACATCTTGTATGAGCCACTTAGTGGCATTTGTTAACCACTTCATGGGCTGCCACGTTGGTGGTAAGATCCATCAAGCTTATCCAATTCTAATTAATGGTTAATTTATTAATCTCCCACTGACAAACAACTAAACAATTACTCACATAATTAAGAATTATCTCAAATTACTTAAAATACTACTTACTTTTTGTTGATACCCAATTTTTCCCTGTATTTTTAATATGCAAAATACCTTCAAATGGCATGTATATGCATATATAAGTTTGTCCCAATGTTTTATTATTTTTCCTAATTTTTAAAAGATTTTTTCAATTAATTTATTGCCTTATTTTGTCAAGAAAAACCCAATAATTATTCCCAAAATTATCATTTTTGGTAATTCATCTATGGAATTCTCTTATTTATACTAAAATATAGCTAATATATTTTTTGCATATTTTTTCCAATTTATTTAATATTTGTAAAGCTAAATTGCATATAATTGCAATATTAGTCCCTTTTACGATTTAATTGCGTTTATATTTATAAAAATCAACTCCAGTATTTTTTATTTAATAATTATATATTATTAATCATTTTAGTGCCTTTAATTTACTTCCATAAATTATTTACTTTTTTTATAAAATAAATAAAGGAGAAATGGCTATTTAACTGTTAGCCAATCTGCATTTCAATTGTAGCCAGATTTGGCACCCCTAATTAAACCCAATTTCAAATCCAATTACCCAAACCAACTACCTAATCTACCCGACCCACGACCCTTCTACATAACCCGCCC
This sequence comes from Nicotiana attenuata, assembly GCF_001879085.1. Taxonomy (NCBI): domain Eukaryota; kingdom Viridiplantae; phylum Streptophyta; class Magnoliopsida; order Solanales; family Solanaceae; genus Nicotiana; species Nicotiana attenuata. Next base: position 31,944,694 of record NC_031998.1, on the reverse strand, counting down.
GAATTCCCCGTTTAATTCAGGTCGTTGATCAAAATGATCAACGGCCACGTTTTAATCTTTCCATTTTTAATTACCCATTACCCCCAAACCCTAGCCATTTTACATCCCCAGCGGCCTTTGAATCCCCCATTCTCTCAATCTCTCTTAGAAACTCTAGCCGCCTCCTTCCACTTCCGCCCTAAAACCACCGGAATCCATGGCCTCCAAGGCCATGGAAATCCTATACCGGCCTCTTATGGCTCCTACACGCCTGGTTATTATGGTTTCGAGGTCTGACCATGAGGAAGCTTGGCCCAGACTTCATTTGATTCGAGTTGTTGGCCGTCTCCGACCTTGCTCCGGCTGGCCTTCGTCATTCGAACCTGATCTCGACTTCTCCGGCTCAGATCAGTGACTTTTCCAAGCCTTTCTCACTACTTGGGTTCTTCTGAAACCCTAACCCTTCGAGGTTTTTCCGATTCTTTTAGATCCGTTGTATACCAGTGTTTTCTCTAAGCTTTTAAATATTTTTCTCAAAGTTCTTTCAAAACTATACCTTCAGAGCCTTCATCTTTTTTCGATTTAGGGTTTCGTTAAGTTATCCTTTAAAGTTTCTCTGATCTTTAGCATGTTTTACTGTATTTTCTTATGTTTTCTTTTACTGTGTTTCTTATATTATGTTTCTTTATGTGTTCTTCTATTGTGTTGCTATATTTCTTATGTTTCTTCTACTGTAGTTCTTATGTTTCTTCTACTGTGATTCTGGTGTGTTTCTTCTACCATGTTTCTTATGTTGCTCTTCTATTGAAAGATGCATGTTAAAAGTCTCAGTTTTTCTGAGATTTCTGAAGTTATTTCGACAGTATTTTGCCTTGATTACTTGTCCTTACACTCGATTGAGGGCAAAACCCTAAAATTTGGGGGTTTCATTCGAGTGTTGAGACTATTCACTATCTGATTTGCTTGTTCCTCATCTCTGAACCTGTTTGATTTCAAAACCCTAACTTCTTTGGACCTATTTAGTTTCTGAAGATTGTTTCATCTACTGCTCGATTGAGTTTCGAAATCTTTGTTTCAACCTTGTTTCTTTGTATGATTCTGATTCCCTGCTACACTCTTCTAAGGTCTCTCTACTAGACCCTCTGCATGCTATGTGATACTTTCCCTCTTCTTTGTTCACTGCTTACTGATTTTTGTGATTGCATGACGCTTTTTCTTTGTCCTAAATTCAGCCTCGCATGCCTAATACTTGTGTACCCTTTATATATGTTAAAACTTCCCCTCTAAAATGACTTTCAGTTTTGACTAATTCCAGACCTCCTTTGTGTAAACCTAATTGATTCTTTCCTTGTTGTGCTAATTTCCCTGTTACTTGGTTTGATTCAAAAACTTTCCTTAGCCTTTCTGACTTGGTTTACTCATGAACCAGTAATTTCGAATCCCTGACTCCTTGATTTACTATGTACTGATTGATTTTATTGGGTATCTTACCTTATTTGTTTAACCGTGTATTTTAAAGATTCTTCCCTTAATTAAACTCCTATGTATTTACCCCTAATTGCCTACTTTGCACAAGATGCTTACTGAATCTCTTTCCTTAAATGATCTCTGTTCATTACCGTTTAAGTTTGAACTCCTTAATTGAAGGAGGTTCTTCTACTGATTGATTTTAATTGGTACACGATTATTTCTTGCCTTATTTTCTTCCTGTTTTCACACTATAAATACTTGCTCTTTCATTGACACAACACACGAACACTCTTAGTTTTCTGAACTCACACTCACATTCAAAAGCATTCTCCCTTGTTACTTGTGTTGTGGCCTGTGTTTTTCAAGTACTGATATTGTTGTATTTTACTTCTTTGAAACTGGTATGTCCTAATTAAGATTTCAGCAATCACAACAATGTGTTTATTTATTACCTTTACCTGCATGTCTGCCTACTACTTATGTATAGCTCAATGCTTACTTTAGCATGCTGTGATTTCCTTCTGCCTGCTCTAAATCTATTATGAATCCCAAAACCCCACTCCCTATGTGTTTATGCTATGGTTTGAGGCATGGCAGTACTGCCAATTATTGTCTATGACTCAAACTTGATCCCCTGGGATCCTAGCTTCTAATATGATGTGTTCTGGCAGACTTATAGGCATGCCAGCATCCTCCATTGCTGGGCATGCCTAAAGCTTGCCCTAGCCTAAGCAATAGGCTCTTTGCAATTCCCCTACTCCCTGTACCCCTTCTTGTGTACCTGTTTGTAGTTGTTCCCCTCTCCTTTACTCCTTAGAATTTTGCTCTTCAGTTACACTCTCTCTTAGACTTTAAGTTCTGCCCCCCTCTTGTGAGCCTTGCCTTGGGACCCTTTGAGCTCCCTCTGAACTTAGACACTTGAGGGCTGACCCTTCCACACTGCACTTGTCCCTAATCTGGTAATACAATTTGGGTGTGAGCACTGCCCGGAGTCCCATTGAGGCTCTTAGGGAACTTTGACACACTCAGATTGGAGAAAGGCTTTGGATCAGTGGTCTTTGAGTTGGTCTATCACATAACTCAGATAGGAAGTCTTGAATCAGGCTCTCCTTTGGTTGTATTTGTATTTTTTTTCTCTTCTGATGTAATTTTATTTATTCCGATCTGTAATAAGTTGTAATAAATATTTGGGGCTGGCTAGTGAAAAAGGGTGGTTAACTATGCATGCAAAGGGTAGAGATCATGTCTATAAGTCATTTATAATTTTGCATATTTCAAATACATATAGAAATCATGACTATAGGACTACTATATTCCTGCATATCCAACCTTCATATAGAAACCATGTCTATAGGTATTCTGAATGCTACATATTCAAATAGAAATCATGTCTATAGGTCAATTCTGAATTATGCATATCCAACTTCGTATAGAAATTATGCATGTAGGATTGTTCAATTCTGCATATTCAATTACACCTAGATACCATGTTTATAGGTCTTAAAACAAACTCCGCATCTAGATACCATGTTCATAGGTTTAAAACAAGCCTCATGCATTTAGATATTATCTCTATAAGGTTTAAAATCAGCAACGCATAGAAAGCATGCCTATAGGAATTTCTAATCGAATCTGATTCGCCTCACTCAGTGTTAGATAGAAACCAGTAATAACGGATACTGTCAGTTGTAGAATTTTTAATCAATTCGTTAAATCCTGTCCCTTTTGATAATCTGATTCCCTCACTTAGCAAGTTTAACAAGAATGCATTCAAACAATTTATTTCAAGCCATACTATCTTCCCAAATCCAGTAGATATCATGCCTATAGGACCCCGTATTAACACTTAGGCAAGCCATAGGGTCATAACTATAAACTGAATCTGTTCTATTAATTACAACCAGCAGGCAGGCCTGATTCGAGCTTCTTATCTGAATTATGTAGTAAATCAGTCTGCCTCAACCCTTAAGTTCTCTCATATTTGGTATTTAATCAGACCTTAACCAGTATGTGAAAATCATGCTAATTATGTGCTTTTCGGTTCAAGGAGGTGTAATTGAGCCTCTGTTTGTTTATATGCTTCCCCCTAAATGTGCAATATGTGTTTTGTATGTCGCCTTAGATTTTTACCTTTTGAAACCTCAAATAAGCCCAGTATCCCTCCCCTTTAGGATTAATAGTCCTAAGTGCCTCCGGGACTGATAGGATTCGGACGGGTAATAGCATGCAATAAGTAATTGAGACCATTCCGCGCTTTAATGCCTTGACGGGGTGGGAAGGGTAGATATGGATATGATGACCACGCGATAATGTCACGTGCAGCCCCTCATTGAGGAGTGATTACCGGACATTGTGTGGGGTGATCCATATTTTTAATAAACCTAGGACCCCCTCTCTCTATTTCTTTACCTCTTTTAGCGATTTCAAACTCTTTCTTTTAAAAATCAGCTTTTCTAATTGTTGTTTCCAACTTTGTTTATTTGTAAATCATTATGTGAAAAACCCCCCTTATTTGAAGCTTTATTTGTCTACATGTTATTTTCGCCTAAATTCACAATAATTGTCTGGCCGGGAACTACATTAGTGGATTCTGAGGGGTGCCTAACACCTTCCCCTTAGGATAATTTCAAGCCCTTACCCTATCTCTGGTTGCTCAAATCAAAACCCCTTTGGTGTCCTAATGCACCCTAATCATTTGGTGGCGACTCTTCAAATGCAAACCCAGTTCCCAAAAGGAACGAGTTGTCCTTCCAAATATCATAAACCCGATTTCGCTAGAAAAAGGGGGCGCGACAGCATGGCGACTCTGCTGGGGATTTCTAGGCTTTTACCATTTTAGGCTATTGTTGTGAATTTATACTTCTCTCTATGCGCAATTATTTGTTTATTTCTTTTAAGCATTCAATTTCCTTTTCAACTACAAAACTGACTTGTCCTTTGTTTCTTTCCTTTTTGCTTTCCTTTACTACTGCTTTAAATTATGTGAAATTGTTGTATTTACTGCTTTCTCAAACGTGCAAATACGTGACAACATGTCTCTAATTGTTGCATAATCATGCTCGACATCATATTCCACTCGTGCCAAACAAATACCATAACAACGCTTATAATGAGTTGTTGCGCTCTTCCTACATCATTACCCCCTAAATCCGGAAACGTCATATTTGCGGTAAAACCAGTCGATCAACGGTGTAGTCGACAGTCCCGTGCCTTTCCCCCTTGAGTTGTCCGCTCAAGGGTACCAGTCTAAAACCCCATAGAAACCTCACTCTGTTTAACTGTGCATGCATCATGGTCAAACCTAGCCGAGCCAGTTATGTTGTCCGCATAATGACTCATTAAGATAGCCTTGTCCAAAGTCCACTGGGTTTCCCTGAAACCCAAACGGACATTATCACGTTCTGTGCATTTATTTGGAGAACTAAATGCTTTTATGCCAATTATTGATGTTAGATAGTCGAGTCCGATGGGGGAAAGGGCCTAACCTTATTTTCTTGCAGATAATGAGGCACGAAATCCCCAGATTCGGCATGGTTACCAACATCCACTCGAGACTGCTAAGCTGGTGGAAAGATCTTCATTCCAGTGACCAGACTCTTGTCCGAAAATATCTAGGGAATCTACCCTCCCTCCTGGAAACCCAACCCAACAACAAGATCATAGAAGCTGCTACTCTATTTTGGGATTGTGAAAGGTCCGTCTTCCGCTTCGGGGAAATTGAGATGACACCCTTGCTAGAAGAAATAGGAGGATTAGCCGGTTTGGCATGGGAGACTCCAGGTTTATTGATGCCCGAGAACCGCAAGGGCAGGGGTTTCCTCAAAATGATGGGTCTGAAGAAGAATCCAGAACTAACATGCCTCAAAGAATCCTATATCCCCTTTGACTATTTGTACGAGAGGTATGATCACAGCAAATCCTACCGTACCTATCCTGATGAGTTTGCCATCACCTCATTAGGGCATATTCATCGAAGGGTCTTTGTATTCATGTTCTGTTTCCTGGGGTTGATTGTGTTTCCAATGAAGAAAGCAAGAATTCACACCCGACTATCCATGGTCACTAAAACCTTAATGGAAGGAATTGGGGGGCAACCATTAAGCATTGTGCCCATGATCGTCGCATAAATATACCGAGCCCTAGAGAAGTGTCAACGGAGAGCTAGTCACTTCGAAGGTTGCGATTTGCTACTTCAGCAGTGGCTCGTGGAGCATCTACAAAAGGGTGAATACCGACAAGTGATTCAACGAAGGGACTGGGACGATCATATCGCTTTCCATCACCCAAAGCGGATGAATTATATCCCTGATATGTTTGCTCAGCCAGAGGATGCCAAAGGATGGTTCGAGCTATTTGATAATTTGATCGAGGAGCAAGTACAATGGATGTTCAAATGGTTTCCGACCGAAGAATTCATCGCCTAATCCAAGACGCACCTTTTCTGATATTGATCGGTCTGAGAGGAACGTACCCTTACGTCCCTCTCCGAGTTATGAGGCAAGCTGGTAGGAAGCAGGTTGTACCCAGGGTCGACAAGATGAGTCATTGCCGGGCTGACCTCCAGGCTGACGATAGTCCTTGCAAGTGCCAAGCTCAGCATATGTGGCACTGCAAGATTGTCATGGGAAGGGATACCATCGAACTAGATAGATACCACGCCGGTTGTACTCCTTACTATTCCGGCTGGTTGGAGGATAATCACAATGGTCTAAGTCAACCTGGGTTTGTTCGGGGTCACAGGATCATAGATGAAAAGGCCGAGGCACAGGTCAAATACAATCAACTACGCAAAGAATCTGGGAGTGCAAAAGTGAGCACCGTGAGATACAAGAAGCCAATCAAAAGTTAATTGAGGAATGGAAGGACATGGCCGTCAATGCCAACAAGCGACTGGGATACCTAGAGCGAGGCATAGTGGAGGCTGAAAGAAGGTTTCTCAAAAGGGTCGAAGACTGTCAGAATGCTGAGGGAAACGAAGGCGGACATCTAGTCAGGGCCTACCTATTGCTGGGACTTCGCAAGCTGGGGAAGTTGTTCGACGGAGCCAAGGATGCCGAGTCTGGGGAGGGTCCTTCAGGGACCAAGTAGATAGGACTTTATCTTTTCGCTATTTAAAATGTAATAAGGCCAATGGCCATTAGTGACTTTATTTTTCCTGTTATTTAGTGTCGATTTGGGATTCGTCTATCTTTTATCAATAAAATGAGGCATTTAGCATTCCAAGTTCTCCAAATCAAGTTGTCGCTAGTCCTACCTCGGGCATAAAGAGGTCCCCAAATTAGGACACGCTTTACATTCCTGCACTATGTGTTTAAATATTGCAACATCTTTATATATAATCCTCACTAACTTGGTTGCCTTTTCGTTTTATTTTTGTTTTGTTATCCCCCTCCCCAAAGGTTAGTTCGTGCACTCTGGCAACATCATCTTTTTCCACGAGATCCAGGGGCCCTCCACCCACTCCTCCTCTAAGTCTCGTTAAGAACAAGAACAAAGGCAGAATGGAAGATTTGAATAGCGTCAGAAAGGAGAATTCAACTGAACGGGGTCACTAATGGTCATGGTACACAGGTTCCTAAGGAAAATGTATCCCAGCTTGAACAAAAACTGATAAAGTTCCAAGAAGAGCTCGACCAGGTTCGGAATCTGGCAAGTTTGTCGTTCTCGCTCAGCACCCCAGATATCAGCTTTCCCAATACTCAAAACATCCCAAAGCAACAAAATCATCCTGCTCCCCATACTATTCCACCAAAGACGCAATGCAACACTTGCCATACCACAAACAACACCTCATTGCTCCTCCCAGAACTCCAAAACTCCACAAATGACCACTTCTACGCCCACCATAACACCCCTATCTACGTGGAGATCATGCCACTCTCCACCCAAGCCATCTCAGGCACACCCGAGTCTGATGATAAAGATTTGTTTATCAGGAACCTAGCTGAAGAACTTAAGAAATTGACTAGCCCGATCCAGGGCGTTGAAGGGAGTAAGGGAATTGAAGGGCTAAACTACGAAGATCTTTGCATACAGCCCGATGTCGAACTGCCCGAGGGGTACAAACCTCCCAAGTTCGAGATGTTTGATGGTACAGGGGATCCGAGGGTCCACTTGAGAACATACTGTGACAAGCTGGTCGGAGTGGGAAAAGACGAGAAAATCCGCATGAAGCTTTTCATGAGGAGCCTGAAGGGAGATGCTTTATCTTGGTACATTGGCCAAGATCCAAAGAAGTGGTCGAACTGGGTAAGCATGGCGTCCGACTTTATGGACAGGTTCAGGTTCAACACGGAGAATGCACCGGATGTGTTCTACATTCAAAATCTCAAGAAGAAGCCCACAGAAACCTTCCGCGAGTATGCTACTCGTTGGAGGTCCGAAGAAGCTAAGGTTAGACCTACCTTAGAAGAAGAACAGATGAACAAATTCTTCATTCGGGCCCAAGACCCACAATATTATGAGAGGCTGATGATGATCGAGGGCCACAAATTTTCGGACAGTATCAAGCTGGGGGAAAGGATCGAAGAGGGCATCAAAAGCGGTATGGTTATGAACTTCGAGGCCTTGCAAGGTACAAACAAGGCCTTACAGTCAGGAGGTGTTCCGAGAAAAGGGACGTAGGAGCCGTAATGGTTGCACAAAGAACCAAATCTCCCATCAAATACCAAACCTACCCAATGCCTCCATTCACATATCCGCCCACTCCAAACTACCAAGCACCCTCACCCTCTTACCAAACTCCACCACCCACTTATCAATCATCTCCACCACCCACGTATCAGCCTACTTCACCCAAATATTCCCAACCCGCACATGTTTACCAAGCCTACAATACTCAACCAGACCACTATCAATCCCCATCTGCACGCCAAAACTTCCCTAAACCTCGACCAAATTTTGACTGAAGGCCTCCAAAACAGTATACGGCTATTGCTGAACCTATCGACCAGTTGTACGAAAGACTTAAAACTGCTGGTTATGTCACCCCTATCCCTGCAGTAACCCCTGAGAACCCTTCTCAGTGGGTTAATCCAAATAAATCCTGTGCATACCATTCCGGTATGAAAGAGCACACCATTGACGAATGTCGTTCTCTAAAAGATAAAATCCAGGCTCTAATTGACAACAAGATTATTGTGGCAAAGGAATCTGCTCCAAATGTCCGCAATAACCCTCTGCCAGACCACAAGGGTGGAGGCGTTCACATGATTAAAATAGAGGATGATTGGGATCCTGAGGGATCGATTGGTTTGATCGCGGAAGGTGACAACCCAAAGAAACCAATAGTCACCCTTAATCCGATCGTGGTCCAGATTCAGCCCTCTGGGGACGCCGAGGTAAATATGTCCATGCCACTTGAGTTTGAAGCGCCACCATCTGCAAAGACGCCAGCACCAATTGAGGTCGAATTTGTGTCTCCAGCAAAGGCACCCACACCATTCGAAGTTGCTGCTTTACAGCCCAAGGTGCAGGCTCCGTTCGGAGTGAAGATAGCCACGCCGATTCCAGTGGCAATGTCAGCCATAACACAGTTCCATACAAAGGCTATACCATGGGACTACACAGCCGAGGCAAGAAGGAAAGGCAAGGTTACGTTCGGAGAAGCTATTGCGGCACAGGTATGACAAGAACTGGGAGAGTTTATACCCCGGAACATCTGGCTGAGTCAAGCAAGCAGGCTTCTAGCCGGCCAACCATCACCGAGGCCGGGCTGGATGATATTTGGAGAAAGATACAGGCCGAGGAATACCCGGTCATTATTCAGCTGAACAAAACACCGGCGCAAATTTCTATCCTTGCTTTGCTACAAAATTCCGATGCACAGAAGAATGTCTTGTTAAGGGTACTGAGCGAAGCGTATGTGCCAAGAAACATCACCGACGGAGAGATGGCTAACATGGTAGGACAGGTATTGGAAAGTCACAAGATCACTTTTCATGAAGATGAGCTGCCACCAGAAGGGTTGGGTCATAACAAGGCATTGCACATCACCGTGCAATGCGAAGATTATTTTGTCACCGGAGTCCTGATTTATGGGGGATCCAGCCTCAACATTTTTTCGTTGGTAACACTCAGGACATTGGGTAAGGGACTGCACGAGATCAAGGACGGGGCCATCAACGTAAAAGCTTTTGACGGCTCCCAAAGGTCCACCATTGGGGAAATTAGTCTGTGTTTGCAAATGGGGCCTACTTGCTTCGATGTGGATTTTCAAGTGATAGACCTACCGGCATCTTATAATCTGCTGTTAGGGCGACCCTGGATTCATGTTGCTGGGGCCATAGCATCAACACTACATCAGGCAGTGAAGTTTGAGTGGAATCACCAGGAGGTGATCATTCACGGCGACGGTAGCAATCCTATATACAGTCGCCAGACCATCCCGACAATCGGAGGCAGAAGAAAGATAGGTGGGGAGACCTATCACCACATCTAGCGAGTCAACGCCGTTGACAAGGACAAATGGTGGGACAACAAAATCGAGAGCATATTGAATTGGAGTGGGTACGAACTGGGTAAAGGGCTTGGCAAGAACCTCCAAGGAATTGCCAAGCCCATAAAACTCAAGAAGCATGGCACTACCTTCGGTCTAGGATATGAGTATACCTGGGAAGAGTTCAACAACTAGTCGCCACCGTGGCGCGGTCCTTACTATCCATTGGACCAGCCAATACCACGTTTGGAGCAGACTTTCCAACCGGCCGAAGTTATCTATGGGTCAGAAGAAGAGGAAGCACTGGCAGCAATGAGGAATTTGTTCCTGGAAGACGATGATATGGATTGTTACGTCGTTCTCAAGGAGGAGGGGGAGGAAGGCCCTTCCATACAAGGTGTGAGTGGAGGAGCATGCCTAAATAACTGGACCATCAGAACCACCAGAGCCCAGCAAGCCTCGGGGTAGCAAGGCTGAACAAGCATCATGCACTATCTTTTATTTTTACTAGCTAATTTTTCCTTTCGCATTTTAAATTTCCGCAATAAGATCTTCGATGTTCAAAGCAGTTATGGAATTTATCAAAGCATTTCAATTTTTTCTTATAAATCAACACTCTTATTATTTTTTCTCATTACTCTACTTATACAGCATTACTATTACTTATCTTGATGAACCGATGACTGTGACATTCAATGAGACAATGAAACAAACGGATATAGATTCAGAGGAAGATGACATACCGCAAGAAATTGTTAAGGAAGTTGAGAATTTTGAAAACAAACCAAAGTCCAACCTGGACGAGACAGAAATTGTTAACCTAGGAGATGCAGAAAATGTCAAGGAAACACGGATCAGTGTTCACTTATCGTCATCAGAAAAGAAGGAATATACAGAGTTTCTAAGAGAATATGAGGACATATTCACCTGGTTATATGACGACATGACGGGCCTGAGCACGTCTATTGTGGCTCACAAACTACCAGCCAATCCAACATGTCCGCCGGTAAAGCAAAAGCTCAGAAAGTTCAAACCTGATATGAGTCTGAAGATCAAGGAAGAAGTCACTAAGCAGGTCAAAGCTAAAGTTCTCAGGGTCGTTGAGTATCCAGCATGGTTAGCCAATATCGTGCTAGTACCAAAGAAGGACGGGAAGGTTAGAGTCTGTGTCGACTACCGGGATCTCAACCGGGCTAGTCCGAAAGACGACTTTCCTTTACCAAATATACACATCCTGATCGACAACTGCGCCAAGCATGAGCGGCAGTCATCTGTGGATTGTTTCGCCGGTTACCACCAGATTTGGATGGATGAAGAAGATGCTGAGAAAACGGCTTTCATTACGCCGTGGGGAATGTACTGCTACAAAATGATGCCGTTTGGGTTAAAAAATGCAGGGCCACCTACATAAGGTCTATGACTACCATCTTTCATGATATGATACACAAGGAGATCGAGGTGTACATAGATGATGTTATCATCAAGTCCAAGAAGGCTACTGATCACATGGAAGACTTGAGAAAAATTTTCAATAGATTGCGAAGGTACAACTTGAAACTAAATCCCGCGAAATATGCATTCGGGGTTCCCGCTAGAAAATTACTTGGGTTTATTGTGAGCCGCCGGGGAATAGAACTGGATCCATCAAAGGTCAAAGCTATTCAAGAACTGCCACCGCCAAAGAACAAGAAGGACGTGATGAGTTTCTTAGGGAGACTCAACTACATCAGCCGGTTCATAGCACAATCTACACTCATCTGTGAGCCGATCTTCAAGATGTTAAAGAAGGATGCCGCCACCAAGTGGACCGATGAATGCCAGAAAGCTTTCGACAGAATTAAGGAATACCTATTAACACCACCAGTTTTTGTCCCACCCGAGCCGAGTAGAGCTCTACTACTCTACATCGCAGTGCTAGATGGTGCCTTTGGTTGCGTCCTAGGGCAGCATGATAAAACGGGGAGGAAAGAGCAGGCCATTTACTATCTCAGCAAGAAGTTCACTCCATATGAGGCCCGGTATTCTCTTTTGGAACGCACCTGTTGTGCTCTGACTTGGGTGGCCCAGAAGTTGAGGCACTACTTCTGTGCCTACACTACATATCTCATATCAAGGATGGATCCTTTGAAGTACATCTTCCAGAAGCCCATGCCCACTGGCAAGCTAGCCAAGTGGAAAATCCTGTTGAGTGAATTTGACATTGTCTGCGTGACTCAGAAAGCAATCAAGGGACAGTCACTAGCAGATCACCTTGCTGAGAACCCCCGTAGATGGAGAATACGAACCTTTGAAAACATATTTTCCCGATAAAGAGGTATTGTTCGTAGGAGAAGGCATTGCAGAATCCTATGACGGCTGGAGAATGTTTTTCGACGGAGCGGAAAATTTCAAAGGAGTTGGCATAGGAGCGGTCCTAGTATCAGAAACTGGTCAGCATTATCCGGTGTTCGCCAAACTCAGGTTCCCCTGCACCAACAATATGGCCGAGTATGAAGCCTGCATCTTAGGGCTCAAGATGGCCATTGACATGAACGTTTAGGAGTTGCTAGTAATTGGAGATTCAGACTTACTCATACATCAGGTCCGAGAAGAATGGGCAACCAAGAACTCTAAGATACTCCCGTATCTGCATCACGTGCAGGAACTGAGAAAGAGGTTCACAAAGACAGAATTCCGGCATGTTCCCAGAATCCAGAATGAATTTGCCGACGCATTGGCCACCTTGTCATCCATGATACAACATCTAGACAAAAACTTCATTGATCCCATTCCAGTAAAGAGCCGCGATCAGCCGACTTACTGTGCCCATGTTGAGGAAGAAGCAGACGGGAAACCTTGGTTTCAGGATATCAAGGAATATTTGAAAAAAGGAGAATACCTAGAACTTGCAAATCCTATTCAGAAACGCACACTTCGGAGGCTGTCTAACAATTTCTTCCACAGTGGAGGAATCCTGTATAGGAGGACTCCTGATTTGGGACTACTCAGGTGTGTCGATGCAAAGGAAGCATCCGAACTGCTAGAGGAAATTCATGTTGGGACCTGTGGTCCACATATGAATGGCTTTATCTTAGCCAAGAAGATACTCCGGGTTGGTTACTTTTGGATGACTATGGAAACCATCCAGTATGTCTGGAAATGCCACCGCTGTCAGATACATGCAGACATGATAAAGGTGCCTCCCAATGAGCTTAATGCAACAAGCTCACCGTGGCCTTTCGCCGCTTGGGGAATGGATATCATTGGATCGATTGAGCCTGCCGCTTCCAACGGACACAGATTTATCCTCGTAGCAATCGACTATTTCACCAAATGGGTCGAAGCAGCATCTTACAGAGCAGTAACTAAGAAAGTCGTGGCAGACTTTGTCCGCGACCGTATTGTTTGTCGATTCGGGATTCCAGAATCAATCATCACTGATAATGGCTCCAACCTCAACAGTGACTTGATGAAAGCCATGTGTGACACCTTCAGGATCAAACACAAGAATTCTACAGCCTACAGGCCTCAAATGAATGGAGCTGTAGAAGCCGCCAACAAGAACATTAAGAAGATACTAAGGAAAATGGTAGAGAAGCATAAGCAGTGGCATGAGAAGCTATCATTTGCTTTATTGGGGTATCGCACCACAGTCCGCACATCAACTGGGGCAACCCCTTATATGCTGGTTTATGGTACAGAAGCCGTCATTCCGCCCGAAGTAGAAATTCCTTCCTTAAGAATCATACAAGAAGCTGAACTCGACTATGCAGAGTGGGTGAAGAGTCGTTACGAGCAGCTAGCTCTCATAGATGGGAAAAGAATGAACACGGTATGTCATGGTCAGCTTTATCAGAATAGAATGTCCAGAGCCTTCAACAAAAGAGTCAAGCCAAGACAGTTCACGCTAGGGCAGCTGGTGTTAAAGAAAATTTTCCCGCATCAAGATGAGGCCAAAGGGAAATTCTCTCCCAACTGGCAAGGTCCATACATGGTTCACCGGGTTCTGACAGGAGGAGCCCTCATACTTGCCGAAATGGACGGAGAAGTTTGGCCGAAGCCGATTAACAAATGCATTCAAGTGCTACTACGTGTAATCTCTATGTTTTCCTATATAATGTAATTGAACTACGTCTGACCTAATTCTCGTTTAAGAGGGGATACGTAGGCAGCCTTATGGGTTCGGTCACAATTCAATAAAATTTTCATTTTCCCCCCGCAATTGGAAATTGGGGCAGAATTTTGAGACTCAAAATTCTGAGGTAATTTCAGCTAATCATCGCAACCAGCCGTCAGAAGCATCAACCCATTAAACTGGGGCAGAATTTGGAGGAGGACCCTCAAAATTTCGTAGCAAGAGAGGTCGCAATGTCTTGAGCCACGTCACAATCGTCGGTTCATCTAAAAGTTGTTCTTAAATATATACTTATGTCTTATTTTACAAATTCATGCATATTTATTATCGAAATGGCTTTGTTCAGCAACGCTACCCCCCTCTGATACCTACCGTATCACCAGATCTAAGCCGAATAGGTCGAGCAGAGCCAGCAGGGATGCGAACTAACCTCCCCTTATGCAAAACTCACAGTTTTTCTTTGGATGCAGACGCTTGGATTGCGAAAGCATCTGACATACTGTACACTTACAAGATAAACGTGGTTCAGGAATACAACTCTCAGAACTGTTGCATTTGCCCGCATTTGCTACCTACGCACACCGGTGATATGCCCTATATCACGATATCCCCAGCAGTCACAATTGTCGCAACTTGTTATCAGCTAAGAAACTCTATTACCATTTGCTGTCTCCATCTGCATTTTCTGCATTGCATAAGGCTACCATTCTGCCTTCCGAGACTAAGCATTGTCTCCATCTGCATTGTTTGCATTGCATAAGGCTACCATTCTGCCTTCCGAGACTAAGCACTGTCTCCATCTGCATTTCCTGCATTGCATAAGGCTACCATTTTGCCTTCCGAGACTAAACACTGTCTCCATCTGCATCTGCATGGCTGAAAGATCGCCACTTTATTTACGTTCTGCATGGCTGAAAGATCGCCTCCTTTATATTTTGCATGGCTAAAAGATCGCCACCCTATCTACATTCTGCATGGCTGAAAGATCGCCACCTTTGCACTTGCATGGCTGAAAGATCGCCACTTTATTTACGCTTGCATGGCTAAAAGATCGCCACCTTTCACATCTCATGGGCTGAAAGATCGCCAAATACTGCATTTCATGGGCTGAAAGATCGCCAAATTATCCAAGGGCGTCATTGTTCGGAGGCACCATTTGCATAGACCGAGAACACCGTGTCATGGCCTGAGGATCCCTTTAATCTTTTGCATATCATTATTCAAAGGCATCATGGTTCGGAGGCATCATTTCATAGCCCGAGAGCATCATTTCATGGCCCGCGAATCCTTTATTACTATACGCTTCATGGCCCAGGACATCATTGTCTAAGGACATCATCCTAACCATCCAAAGATAACATTCATGGTCCGACGGGAATTTGCATCACGTTTAAATTTATGCACAATATATGCTTGTATTTGCTTATTTGCAGGTAAACCGGCGAGCAACGGCCATCTCGGCAGGAGCGATCCCGCTCCAGTTCCCGCAGCCCTATCAGATTTCAACCATTCACCCCGTCCTAAATATTGCGTCCGTTCTTGAAAGTCTCCATCGGCATACTCCACCGACGGAACCTGAACTACATATGGCCTGATTCCTGTATAACCGGGGATATGTAGGCAGCTCAGAAGCCAGGGCACGGCCTATGTCTCTTCAAATGATTTCATTCGGTCAAAATTGGCCATCATATCTTTACCCGACAATTCTTCCATCCTTCCCGGGTAAAGAGGGGCAACTGTTGATACCCAATTTTTCCCTGTATTTTTAATATGCAAAATACCTTCAAATGGCATGTATATGCATATATAAGTTTATCCCAATGTTTTATTATTTTTCCTAATTTTTAAAAGATTTTTTAAATCAATTTATTGCCTTCTTTTGTCAAGAAAAACCCAATAATTATTCCCAAAATTATCATTTTTGGTAATTCATTTATGGAATTCTCTTATTTATACTAAATATAGCTAATATATTTTTTGCATATTGTTTCAAATTTATTTAGTATTTTTAAAGCTAAATTGCATATAATTGCAATATTAGCCCCTCTTAAGATTTAATTGCGTTTATATATATAAAAATCAACTCCAGTATTTTTAATT
The DNA here is from genome assembly GCF_001879085.1 of Nicotiana attenuata. NCBI lineage: Eukaryota > Viridiplantae > Streptophyta > Magnoliopsida > Solanales > Solanaceae > Nicotiana > Nicotiana attenuata. The sequence goes on along the minus strand of NC_031998.1, from coordinate 31,928,594 downwards.
TAATAATTATATATTATTAATCATTTTAGTGCCTTTAATTTACTTCCAGAAATTATTTACTTTTTTTTTATAAAATAAATAAAGGAGAAATGGCTATTTAACTGTTAGCCCATCTGCATTTCAATTTTAGCCAGATTTGGCACCCCTAATTAAACCCAATTTCAAATCCAATTACCCAACCCAACTACCTAATCTACCCGACCCACGACCCTTCTACATAACCCGCCCGGATTCCCCGTTTAATTCAGGTCGTTGATCAAAATGATCAACGGCCACATTTTAATCTTTCCATTTTTAATTACCCATTACCCCCAAACCCTAGCCATTTTACATCCCCAGCCGCCTTTGAATCCCCCATTCTCTCAATCTCTCTCAGAAACCCTAGCCGCCTTCTTCCACTTCTGCCCTAAAACCACCGGAATCCATGGCTTCCAAGGCCATGGAAATCCTATACCGGCCTCCTATGGCTCCTACATGCCTGGTTATTATGGTTTCGAGGTCTAACCATGAGGAAGCTTGGCCCAGACTTCATTTGATTCGAGTTCTTTGGCCGTCTCCGACCTTGCTCCGACCAGCCTTGGTCATTCGAGCCTAATCTCGACTTCTCCGGCTCAGATCAGTGACTTTTCCAAGCCTTTCTCACTACTTGGGTTCTTCTGAAACCCTAACCCTTCGAGGTTTTTCCGATTCTTTTAGATCCGTTGTATACCAGTGTTTTCTCTAAGCTTTTAAATATTTTTCTCAAAGTTCTTTCAAAACTATACCTTCAGAGCCTTCATCTTTTTCTTCTGATTTAGGGTTTCGTTAAGTTATCCGTTAAACTTTCTCTGATCTTTAGCATGTTTTACTGTATTTTCTTATGTTTCTTCTACTGTGATTCTTATGGTGTTTCTTCTACGATATTTTTATGGGGTTTCTTCTACTGTGTTTCTTCTATTATGTTTCTTTATGTGTTCTTGTATTGTGTTGCTATATTTCTTATGTTTCTTCTACTGTAGTTCTTATGTTTCTTCTATTGTGATTCTGGTGTGTTTCTTCTACCATGTTTCTTATGTTGCTCTTCTACTGAAAGATGCACGTTAAAAGTCTCAATTTTTCTGAGATTTCTGAAGTTATTTCGACAGTATTTTGCCTTGATTACTTGTCCTTACACTCGATTGAGGGCAAAAACCTAAAATTTGGGGGTTTCATTCGAGTGTTGAGACTATTCACTATCTGATTTGCTTGTTCCTCATCTCTAAACCTGGTTGATTTCAAAACCCTAACTTCTTTGGACCTATTAAGTTTCAGAAGATTGTTTCATCTACTGCTCGATTGAGTTTCAAAATCTTTGTTTCAACCTTGTTTCTTTGTATGATTCTGATTCCTTGCTACACTCTTCTAATGTCTCTCTACTAGACCCTCTGCATGCTATGTGATACTCTCCCTCTTCTTTGTTCACTACTTACTGATTTTTGTGATTGCATGACGCTTTTTCTTTGTCCTAAATTCAGCCTCGCATGCCTAATACTTGTGTACCCTTTATATATGTTGAAACTTCCCCTCTAAAATGACTTTCAATTTTGACTGATTTCAGACCTCCTTTGTGTAAATCTAATTGATTGTTTCCTTGTTGTGCTAATTTCCCTGTTACTTGGTTTGATTCAAAAACTTTCCTTAGCCTTTCTGACTTGGTTTACTCATGAACCAGTAATTTCGAATCCCTGACTCCTTGATTTACTATATACTAATTGATTTTATTGGGTATCTTACATTATTTGTTTAACCGTGTATTTTAAAGATTCTTCCCTTAATTAAACTCCTATGCATTTTCCCCTAATTGCCTACTTTGCACAAGATGCTTACTGAATCTCTTTCCTTAAATGATTTCTGTTCATTACCGTTTAAGTTTGAACTCCTTAATTGAAGGAGGTTCTTCTACTGATTGATTTTAATTGGTACACAGTTATTTCTTGCCTTATTTTCTGCCTGTTTTCACACTATAAATACCTGCTCTTTCATTGACACAACACACGAACACTCTTAGTTTTCTAAACTCACACTCACATTCAACAGCATTCTCCCTTGTTACTTGTGTTGTGGCCTAGGTTTTTCATGTACTGATACTGCTGTATTTTACTTCTTTGAAACTGGTACGTCCGGATTAGGATTTCAGCAATCACAACAATGTGTTTATTTATTACCTTTACTTGCATGTTTGCCTACTGCTTATGTATAGTTCAATGCTTACTTTAGCATGCTGTGATTCCTTCAGCCTGCTCTAAATCTATTATGAAACCCAAAACCCCACTCCCTATCTGTTTATGCTATGGTTTGAGGCATGGCAGTACTACCAATTATTGTCCATGACTCAAACTTGATCCCCTGGGATCCTAGCTTCTAATATGATGTGTTCTGGCAGACTTATAGGCATGCCAGCATCCTCCATTGTTGGGCAAGCCTAAAGCTTGCCCTAGCCTAAGCAATAGGCTCTTTGCAATTCCCCTATTCCCTGAACCCCTTCTTGTGTACCTGTTTGTAGCTGTTCCCCTCTCCTTTACTCCTTAGAATTCTGCTCTTCACTTACACTCTCTCTTAGACTTTAAGTTCTGCCCCCCTCTTGTGAGCCTTGCCTTGGGACCCTTTGAGCTCCCTCTGAACTTGGACACTTGAGGGCTGACCCTTCCACACTGCACTTGTCCCTACTCTGGTAATACAATTTGGGTGTGAGCACTGCCCAGAGTCTCATTGAGGCTCTTAAGGGAACTTTGACACACTCAGATTGGAGAAAGGCTTTGGATCAGTGGTCTTTGAGTTCGTCTATCGCATAACTCAGATAGGAAGTCTTGAATCAGGCTCTCCTTTGGTTGTATTTGTATTTTTTTTCTCTTCTGATGTAATTTTATTTATTCCGATCTGTAATAAGTTGTAATAAATATTTGGGGCTGGCTAGTGAAAAAGGGTGGGTAACTATGCATGCAAAGGGTAGAGATCATGTCTATAGGTCATTTATAATTTTGCATATTTCAAATACATATAGAAATCATGACTATAGGACTACTATATTCCTACATATCCAACCTTCATATAGAAACCATGTCTATAGGTATTCTGAATGATTGTTCCATTCTGCATATTCAATTACACCTAGATATCATGTTTATAGGTCTTAAAACAAACTCCGCATCTAGATACCATGTTCATAGGTTTAAAACAAGCCTCATGCATTTAGAAAATATGTCTATAAGGTTTAAAATCAGTAAGGCATAGAAAGCATGCCTATAGGAATTTCTAACCGAATCTGATTCGCCTCACTCAGTGTTAGATATAAACCAGTAATAACGGATACTGTCAGTTGCAGAATTTTTAATCAATTCGTTAAATCTTGCCCCTCTCTTTTGATAATTTGATTCCCTCACTTAGCAAGTTTAACAAGAATGCATTCAAACAATTTATTTCAAGCCATACTATCTTCCCAAATCCAGTAGATATCATGCCTATAGGACCCCGTATTAACACTTAGGCAAGCCATAGGGTAATAACTATAAACTAAATCTGTTCTATTAATTACAACCAGCAGGCAGGACTAATTCGAGCTTCTTATCTGAATTATGTAATAAATCAGTCTGCCTCAACCCCTAAGTTCTCTCATATTTGGTGTTTAGTCAGACCTTAACCAGTATGTGAAAGTCATGCTAATTATGTGCTTTTCTGTTCAAGGAGGTGTAATTGAGCCTCTGTTTGTTTATATGCTTCCCCCTAAATGTGCAATATGTGTTTTGTATGTCGACTTAGATTTTTACCTTTTGAAACCTCAAATAAGCCCAATATCCCTCCCCTTTAGGATTAGTAGTCCTAAGTGCCTCCGGGACTGATAGGATTAGGACGGGTAATAGCATGCAATAAGTAATCGAGACCATTCCATGCTTTAATACCTTGACGGGGTGGGAAGGGTAGATATGGATATGATGACCACGCGATAATGTCACGTGTAGCCCTCATTGAGGAGTGATTACCGGACATTGTGTGGGGTGATCCATGTTTTTAATAAACCTAGGACCCCCCCCCCCCTCCCTCTATTTTTTTTACCTCTTTTAGCGATTTCAACTCTTTTTTTTAAAAATCAGCTTTTCTAATTGTTCTTTCCAACTTTGTTTATTTGTAAACCATTATGTGAAAATCCCCTCTTATTTGAAGCTTTATTTGTCTACATGTTATTTGCGCCTAAATTCACAATAATTGTCTGGCCGAGAACCACATTAGTGGATTCTGAGGGGTGCCTAACACCTTCCCCTTAGGATAATTTCAAGCCCTTACCCTATCTCTGGTTGCTCAAATCAAAACCCCTTTGGTGTCCTAATGCACCCTAATTATTAGGTGGCAACTCTTCAAATGCAAACCCAGTTCCCAAAAGGAACGAGTTGTCCTTCCAAATGTCATAAACCCGATTTCGCGAGAAAAAGGGGGCGCGACTCTTTTAACACACCTTATACACCTTACTATCATGGTCATGTGGTACCTTGTATGGCACTAGTCCATAGATATTAGGTATTTTAGCTCGGGCCGTTTTTTATCCCAAAATGGCAAACTTCGACGAAATTCATTTTCTTCGATTTGCTTACCCTCTCACCTTCACAAATTTACATATCACTTGTTTGAAATAGCATAATGCTTAATCTCAAATAACCTCATTCCCGAACTTACATCGATTAACTTACGATGAAACTTTAACATACGAAAATGCGGGATGTAACATCTCATTTCCGAGCTTCCATCGATTTACTTATGGCATACTTCCCCGTATGAAAACATGGGGTGTAACATCACTCCCCCCTTTGGAACATTCATCCTTGAATGTTGACTGATGCACTTATCATTATCATAACTTATATCTTCCGAATACTTTAGTACTCTCCTTGTCATCTAGGCAACTCTTCTGTGAATAATTCCAAAGGCCAGGGCATCCCCCCCCCCCCTTAGGCCTCTTTCTCACACCACGACTTGTGGTCAGAATCATTCCAATATCGTAACTGTTGCTACCTTCTATCATTCAGCCTGTACGACTCTGTCCTTGTAAATGCGCCTATGTGACTCTTCCCTTCAGCTTTTAGCCAATCTCTAGGCCTCACTTTGTGAACATATACAGAACTTGACAAAATGTCCCTCTGGGCACCTATAGGTATACTGAAGTCCTTCACTCGGTACTTTGTCGAACATACGAATATTGCTATACCTTATTTCATAGATCTGTTTATCCATCCGTATGACTTTACTGCACCAAGGGTGGTCATACTATACCATAACTCTTACTTCGATTTATCGTTACTGAGGTATGCTACCAAACTTCTAGATTACTCTTGTTGCTCATCCAATATGTATAAATCTAAGTCCTTTAATGCTTCCTTATTACTGTTCATCTTAAGAATGACGGCCTAATCTCATCTCCTACTTTGTGACTTTTTTCCATCCATTGTTATTCACCTCAATATTGATCTACAATCTACCACCGGTAACTTGAAACCTCTTACGTAATCACAAGGGCTCATGTTGCATCGTGGAACATTTGAAGTGATTTTCCTGATCCACCTGGGGGCGATACGATACTATACTTCCATAATCATATTTCTTAGCATCACAATGTGATTTACCTTACGTGGGTATTTTAATCCTATACAATCCATTAAGTCCCTTTTTTTCTTCAAATTATTACTCAATCGAAGGCCCAAACGTCATCCTTTATTTTTCACAATTATACCCTCATTCTATTATCAGGGCAGCATTCCATCTCTTTTAAATGCTACTAGTCTTAGACTCATTTGAGTTTATTCAGGCTATACTAAGCTATCTATAACTTAGAGAAACCATTAGCTCTCTTGTTTTCATGTGCTTAATCTTGGACTTATCCATTCTCGTCACCTTCTCACTCGCCTTTTCTTATCCTTACTCCTGTCTTCCTAAAACCTTGTCGCTCTACCATACTTTAGCTCGTGACCTACATATATCCATTTATACTATTTGCAACCTTCATTCAACTTGCTTGTATCATAGACTTTCTTGTGTTATTCTGGAACATCAAGCGAGACATCACATCGTCTTTAACTCTTATTTACTTTCTTAACTAGACCTCTCAGTACCTAGAAACCATGGGCTTGAAAATATGCAACTGACGACATCGCAATCACTCCTGAATACTGAATCCCAGCACTTCTAGCCTTCTATCTGAAGTATGAACTATTCACAACCTTCTACTTTTGAGTATCTCGTACGTTGTCCACCTTTACCTTACTTACTTTAAAGTCTCGCATAACATCTTCTATCTCTTTCATGACCTCCCTTCCACATAGGTATAATTCACGTCCATAACTTGAAGCTCTATTATAATACTTGCACCTTTGGTGCATACACAATCCGGTGGGAGCTTCGTACTGACTTCTTATGAGGCTAGTACTTTTCTAACTGGCTTTATCGTAGGGCCATTATAGAATATGGTTTTTGTACTTTCTCTCATGTACCTCTGATATTAAGAGTGATCCTGCAATGTTCTCAATCACGATTTCTATAATTTTTTGGGTCCATTAATCAGACTCCTGATTTACTTGGTTGATGTAACTCTTTAGTTTCCTCTTCCTTTTGATCAGCCTTTATGTAGGCTTAAGCTATCTTCTGATATACGGCTCCTGGTATTCGTTATTAATTTAGCCTTTCATGGGCGCTATGGAATATCCGTGATACCATCATCTAACTATTCAATCCTTTGTCTATGTCCCGGGCTCAATTCTTTCTTTTAACTTATACTGGAGTCTTGTACGACTGTATGAATGTCAATATATATGTTGCGTGGAGAACACTCCGAAATCTTAAGTGTGTTCATAACATAACTAACTCTGGATCATTAATCGAATAATTCCTTTCGTTCCATCTCAGCTTTCTTTAAATGTAAGCAATTACTTTTCCTGGTCATTTTGCCCCCTTGTTGCGTGCATACTTAGCTTATCTTAATTCCCACGCATCCCGGATTTTTTTGTGTGCAACTCATATGATTTCGACCACTACTTTTGGTTTCACTTCCCCCTCATTAGCCACGATAGGTGCCAGACCACTTTCTTATGGAGTGCATAAACATTGTAGAGAGACTGCTATTACAAGACCATTTTTTCTTCAAGTTACTATGTTTAGGTTGAAGCTTTCTTCCTTATTTCCTCATCTAGTCTTTCATTGTAGTACTTAGGGTGGATCCTCTGACTCTTGTAAAGCTGTGAGCTTATTACATTGTATATTCGACGGACCTTTTGATGTCTTTCCTTGCCTATAATTATCCGTAGTTACTTACTTCCATGCCCTTGTGCTTGTAGGGTTGCTTCTAAACTGATATTTTGACTGTCTTCCTAGTGTCGCTCTCTTTTGTTCCCGTAATACTCATACGGTAGCTTTAACTACCCAACTACTATCTGAATATTTTTCAAGTATTACAATGACATTATTGCGAGGATGACTTCACTATATTGGGTTTTACTATGTTTATCTTGCACGATCTGTTGATTTGTCTGTATCCTCTTGTCTAGCCATAACTAGACTCTTCCTGAATCAACTACTAACTACTCGTTGGCCCATTCTCATACCAATATTCCACGTAATCTTTCTTGGGTTATTTCCTTTTTCTTAACTTATATCTCGCACTAGCTCTTTATTTATCAATAACATCCCGGGATGGAACCCGTACTTCCTCTCTTCGGCGTCGTGCTTGCTTAATGTTCTGGAATTGTAGCATATACGTAGGAGTCGAATAAATGTAATTTCATTCTTTTTTTCTTTTTGACCGCATTCTTCATTTACCATTCCATGATTACTAGAACCATTTAATTCTGACTTCATGCCACATCACACCATATTCCCCCCTTTAGGAGAGTACTAAAATTTAGCGCTACGACGATCTACCTATAAATGTTTTTACCTTTTCATCTTTGGCGTCTTTTCACATCATCGATGACCCTTACTCGCTTGCGGTAATCCTTCTGTACCAAGGATAACAAAATTCCTTACTCACGAGGGTGACACTTAGTATAACTGGCACATACAGTCCCTTAAGCTTAACCTTGCTCATATTGCTTGCTTAGGAAAGTGTCTTCCTGAATGACCATTCTCTGAATTTCCCATGAATCTTCTTCTGTTGTCCATTCTAGTATCGCTGGAACGCAATCTGAAATTCTCATGATGCTGACTATTATCAAATCACCCAGTCCCTAATTCATGTTTAGTTTATCTTGTTCACCAGCCCATACTAATTTCTATTACTCTGGGGTTTAACTCTCCCTTTTGGTAGTCGCGTTGGAGTCACGAACTTATTTCTCGAAATGAGGATATGATTTTATGGCCTATACTCTTTTGTTGTCTCAAGGCCTGGCTCCTCTTAACTTTTCCTTCACTTGACTATATACTCTGTAATACTGTCATTTTTTTATCTACCGTTGTCATCCATGCATCATATCTTACTCATAATGCTTCATTAACTCTCTTCTCGTTTCCTGCTAACATTTCTGTCTATCGCTTTATTTTTAAAATTTCAACAGGACATTCTTTTACTTTTAGCCCCCCTTTCTCCATCTACTAGCTCTTTGGGTTGCCTAACATTCTTTCTTTACTAGGGACGGGAGCCACACTAAGATAATATCTATCCCTTTCAAGGCTTCCAGTGCCTATCTTTGTAGTACTCATATCTAGCTATACTATTTTAGAATGCACCATCTGGGTGTCTCACAAGGAGATCTATTAGCACATTTACAATATTCTTCGAAAATGTCAACTAACGCAAAAATCCATCCATCATTTTGGGTTACTCTAACCCCACCTGGGTCCTGTGTCACGACCCAAACTGGAGGGCCATGACTAGCACCCGGCCATACTTACCGAGTACCAACATACATTTTATCTAACCTTCTTTATTATCTTTTAGGGCTGACGAGATCAATATAAATGGTAGACATGGGTCATGGACAACCAACAATAAAATATGATGGCATGAACATACATAACATGGGATGACTAGACAATCAAGAAACTATATATAAGGTACGAGCTACCACACTACCATGAGAGACTATACAACAAAAACCAGCCGACAAGGCCTACCAAACTATACATGAGTCGACACCTGTCTATGAGCCTCTAAAGGAACATAAGAGTTGCAACATAGCCGGAACAGGGCCCCGACATACCCATAATATCTATAACAAAAATGCATACCAAGACCAAGGCAAGTCCGAAGAAGGGATCTCGCCAATCACTGCGGAACTGGACAGCCTACTATGGTGGGGGAGCTGCGCCTGCCTGTCTATCAGGACCTGCAGCACGACATGCAGCGTCCACAAATAAAAGGACGTCAGTACGAATAAAGTACTGAGTATGTAAGGCAGGGAACCATAAGTACGAACAGTAATGTAAGCAGGGATAGAGAATAAACAACCTGTAACATCTGGGTACCTCTAAGGGCTACTGACATGAAATGCGTGATACATATGTATATATACATAAACTTTTAAAACATACGCCTCTGTGGGCATCATCATCATCATATCGTACCCGGCCATAATAGGCTCGGTATAAACGTACCCGGCCACGTGGAGCTCGGTAAAACCCAACTGATCAGTGGTTGCACAATAGGTGTCGTACCCGGCCGACTATAGTGCGGCTCGGTAGAGTAAAATAGATACATATATATAATGCATGCTCGACTCATGGACTCACGTTCTAAACCTTTCGGAGTGACGTAAGGTCGATATCCTCTGTACACATTATTAGGACTAACTCTTCACCATGAACCTTATAAGAATCAGGAAGTACCAATAACATTGACAACATAAGAATAAGAGAAGCAACATCAACATCAATCGTTCCATAAGAGGGGAACAATGTAAGTACTGCTAGCTTCTAAGAGTAGAGTATCTTTGGAAGCTCATTCATTACNAAACACGGATCAGTGTTCACTTATCGTCATCAGAAAAGAAGGAATACACAGAGTTTCTAAGAGAATATGAGGACATATTCGCCTGGTCATATGACGACATGACGGGCCTGAGCACGTCTATTGTGGCTCACAAACTACCAACCGATCCTACATGTCCGCCGGTAAAGCAAAAGCTCAGAAAGTTCAAACCTGATATGAGTCTGAAGATCAAGGAAGAAGTCACTAAGAAGGTCAAAGCTAAAGTTCTTAGGGTCGTTGAGTATCCAACATGGTTAGCCAATATCGTGCCAGTACCAAAGAAGGACGGGAAGGTTAGAGTCTGTGTCGACTACCGGGATCTCAACCGGGCCAGTCCGAAAGACGACTTTCCTTTACCAAATATACACATCCTAATCGACAACTGCGCCAAGCATGAGCGGCAGTCATTTGTGGATTGTTTCGCCGGTTACCACCAGATTTGGATGGATGAAGAAGATGCTGAGAAAACGGCTTTCATTACGCCGTGGGGAATGTACTGCTACAAAATGATGCCGTTTGGGTTGAAAAAATGCAGGGGCCACCTACATGAGGGCTATGACTACCATCTTTCATGATATGATACATAAGGAGATCGAGGTGTACGTAGATGATGTTATCATCAAGTCCAAGAAGGCTACTGATCACATGGAAGACTTGAGAAAAATTTTCTACATATTGCGAAGGTACAACTTGAAACTGAATCCCGCGAAATGTGCATTTGGGGTTCCCGCTGGAAAATTACTTGGGTTTATTGTGAGCCGCCGGGGAATAGAACTGGATCCATCAAAGGTCAAAGCTATTCAGGAACTACCACTGCCAAAGAACAAGAAGGACGTGATGAGTTTCTTAGGGAGACTCAACTATATCAGCCGGTTCATAGCACAATCTACGGTCATCTGTGAGCCGATCTTCAAGATGTTGAAGAAGGATGCCGCCACCAAGTGGACCGATGAATGCCAGAAAGATTTCGACAGAATTAAGGAATACCTATCAACACCACCAGTTTTGGTCCCGCCCGAGCCGAGTAGACCTCTACTACTCTACACCGCAGTACTAGATGGTGCCTTCGGTTGCGTCCCAGGACAGCATGATGAAACGGGGAGGAAAGAGCAGGCCATTTACTATCTCAGCAAGAAGTTCACTCCATATGAGGCCCAGTATTCTCTTTTGGAACGCACCTGCTGTGCTCTGACTTGGGTGGCCCAGAAGTTTAGGCACTACTTCTGTGCCTACACTACATATCTCACATCAAGGATGGATCCTTTGAAGTACATCTTCCAGAAGCCCATGCCCACTAGCAAGCTAGCCAAGTGGCAAATCCTGTTGAGTGAATTTGACATTGTCTACGTGACTCAGAAAGCAATCAAGGGAGAGGCACCAGCAGATCAACTTGCTGAGAACCCCGTAGATGGAGAATATGAACCTTTGAAAACATATTTTCCCGATGAAGAGGTATCGTTCGTAGGAGAAGACACTGCAGAATCCTAAGACGGCTGGAGAATGTTTTTCGACGAAGCGGAAAATTTCAAAGGAGTTGGCATAGGAGCGTTCCTAGTATTAGAAACTAGTCAGCATTATCCGGTGTCCGCCAAACTCAGGTTCCCCTGCACCAACAATATGGCCAAATATGAAGCCTGCATCCTAGGGCTCAAGATGGCCATTGACATGAACGTTCAGGAGTTGCTAGTAATTGGAGATTCAGACTTACTCATACATTAGGTCCGAGAAGAATGGGAAACCAAGAACTCTAAGATACTCCCGTATCTGCATCACGTGCAGGAACTGAGAAAGAGGTTCACAAAGACAGAATTCCGGCATGTTCCCAGAATCCAGAATGAATTTGCCGACGCATTGGCCACCTTGTCATCCATGATACAACATCCAGATAAAAACTTCATTGATCTCATTCCAGTAAAGATCCGCGATCAGCCGGCTTACTGTGCCCATGTTGAGGAAGAAGCAGACGGAAAACCTTGGTTTCAGGATATCAAGGAATATTTGACAAAAGGAGAATACCCAGAACTTGCCAATCCTATTCAGAAACGCACACTTCGGAGGCTGTTTAACAATTTCTTCCATGGTGGAGGAATCCTGTATAGGAGGACTCCTGATTTGGGACTATTCAAGTGTGTCGACGCAAAGGAAGCATCCAAGCTGCTAGAGGAAATTCATGCTGGGACCTGTGGTTCACATATGAACGGCTTTGTCTTAGCCAAGAAGATACTCCGGGTTGGTTACTTTTGGATGGCTTTGGAAACAGACTGCATCCAGTATGTCCGGAAATTCCACCGCTATCAGATACATGCAGACATGATTAAGGTGCCTCCCAATGAGCTTAATGCAACAAGCTCACCATGGCCTTTCGCCGCCTGGGGAATGGATGTCATTGGATCGATTAAGTCTGCCGCTTCCAACGAACACAGATTTATCCTGGTAGTAATCGACTATGTCACCAAATGGGTCGAAGCAGCATCTTACAGAGCAGTAACTAAGAAAGTCGTGGCAGACTTTGTCCGCGACCGTATTGTTTGTCGATTCGGGATTCCAGAATCAATCATCACTGATAATGGCTCCAACCTCAACAGTAACTTGATGAATGCCATGTGTGATACCTTCAGGATCAAACAAAAGAATTCTACAGCCTACAGGCCTCAAATGAATGGAGTTGCCAACAAGAACGTTAAGAAGATACTAAGGAAAATGGTAGAGAAGCATAAGCAGTGGCATGAGAAGCTATCATTTGCTTTATTTGGGTATCGCACCACAGTCCGCACATCAACTGGGGCAACCCCCTATATGCTGGTTTATGGTACAGAAGTCGTCATTCCGGCCGAAGTAGAAATTCCTTCCTTAAGAATCATACAAGACGCTGAACTCAACGATGCAGAGTGGGTGAAGAGTCGTTACGAGCAGCTAGCTCTCATAGATGGGAAAAGAATGAACGCGGTATGTCATGGTCAGCTTTATCATAACAGAATGTCCAGAACCTTCAACAAAAGAGTCAAGCCAAGACAGTTCACGCCAGGGCAGCTGGTGTTAAAGAATATTTTTTCGCATCAAGATGAGGCCAAAGGGAAATTCTCTCCCAAGTGGCAAGGTCCATACATGGTTCACCGGGTTCTGACAGGAGGAGCCTTCATACTTGCCGAAATGGACGGAGAAGTTTGGCCGAAGCCGATTAATTCAAATGCAGTCAAGCGCTACTACGTATAATCTCTATGTTTTCCTATATGATGTAATTGAACTACGTCTGACCTGATTCCCGTTTAAGAGGGGATACATAGGCAGCCTTATGGGTTCGGTCACAATTCAATAAAATTTTTATTTTCCCCACGCAATTAGAAACTGGGGCAGAATTTTGATGAGGACCCTCAAAATTCCGAGGAATTTCAGCCAATCATCGCAAGCAGCCGTCAGAAGCATCAACCCATTAAACTGGGGCAGAATTTTGAGGAGGACCCTCAAAATTCCGTAGCAAGAGAGGTCGCAATGTCTTGAGCCACGTCACAATCGTCGGTTCATCTGAAAGTTGTTCTTAAATATATACTTATGTCTTATTTTACAAATTCATGCATGTTTATTATCGAAATCGCTTTGTTCAGCGACGCTACCCCCCAATGATACCTACCGTATCACCAGATCTAAGCCGAATAGGTCGAGCAGAGCCAGCAGGGATGTGAACTAACCTCCCCTTATGCAAAACTCATAATTTTTCTTTGGATGCAGACACTTGGATTGCGAAAGCATCTGACATACTATGCACCCACGAGATAAACGTGGTTCAGGAATACAAATCTCAGAACTGTTGCATTTGCCCGTATTTGCTACCTACGCACACCGGTGATATGCCCTATATCACGATATCCCAGCATTCACAATTGTCGCAACCTGTTATCAGCTAAGAAACTCTATTACCGTTTGCTGTCTCCATCTGCATTTTCTGCATTGCATAAGGATACCATTCTGCCTTCCGAGACTAAGCACTGTCTCCATCTGCATTGCATAAGGCTACCATTCTACCTTCCGAGACTAAGCACTGTCTCCATCTGCATTTTCTGCATTGTATAAGGCTACCATTCTGCCTTCCGAGACTAAGCACTGTCTCCATCTGCATTGTCTGCATTGCATAAGGCTACCATTCTGCCTTCCGAGACTAAGCACTGTCTCCATCTGCATTTCCTGCATTGCATAACGGGCTACCATTCTGCTTTCCGAGACTAAGCACTATCTCCATCTGCATTGTCTGCATTGCATAAGGCTACCATTCTGCCTTCCCAGACTAAACGCTATCTCCATCTGCGTCTGCATGGCTGAAATATCGCCACTTTATTTACGCTTGCATGGCTGAAAGATCGCTGCTTTATTATACATTCTGCATGGCTGAAAGATCGCCGCTTTATTTACGCTTGCATGGCTGAAAGATCGCCATCTCATTTACATTCTGTATGGCTGAAAGATCGCCGCTTTATTTTACGTTCTGCATGGCTGAAAGATCGCCACCTTATTTATATTCTGCATGGCTAAAAGATCGCCGCTTTATTTATGCATCTTATGGGCTGAAAGATTGCCAAATACTGCATTTCATGGGCTGAAATATCGCCAAATTATCCAAGGGCGTCGTTGTTCGGAGGCACCATTTGCATAGCCCGAGAACGCCATGCCATGGCCTGAGGATTCCTTTAATCTTTTTGCATATCATTATTCAAAGGCATCATGGTTCGGAGGCATCATTCTCATAGTACGAGAGCATCATTTCATGGCCTGCGAATCCTTTATTATACGCATCATGGTCCAGGACATCATGGTCTAAGGACGTCATCCTAACCGTCCAAAGACAACATTCATGGTCCGACGGGAATTTGCATCACGATTAAATTTATGCACAATATATGCTTGTATTTGCTTATTTGCAGGTAAACCGCTGAGCAACGGCCATCTCAACAGGAGTGATTCCGCTCCAATTCCCACAGCCCCATCAGACCTTAGTCATTCACCACGTCATGATTATTGCGTCCGCTCTTAGAAAGTCTCCATCGGCATATTCCGCCGACGGATCCTGAACTACATATGGCCTGGTTCCTGTAAGACCAGGGATATGTAGGCAACTCAGAAGCCGGAGCACGGCCAAACCTCTTCAAACCGTTTTGCCAGGTCAAAATTGGCCATCATATCTTTACCCGACAACTTTCATCCTTCCCGGGTAAAGAGGCGCAGTTGTTGATACCCAATTTTTCCCTGTATATTTTTAATATGCAAAATACTTCAAAATAGCATATGTACGCATATATAAGCATGTCCAAATGTTTTATTGTTTTTCCTTAATTTTAAAAGATTTTTAAACCAATTAATTCCCCTATTTTTATTCATAAAAAACCCAATAATAATTCCCAAAATTATAATTTTGGTGATTAATTTATTGGATTCTCATATTTATACTAAAATATAGCTAATATATGTTTTGCATATTTTTACGAATTTATTTAGTATTATTAAAGCTAAATTTCATATAATTGCAATATTAGCCCCTTTTAAGATTTAATTGCGTTAATATTTATAAAAATTAAGTCTAGTATTTTCAATTTGATAATTATATGTTATTAATCATTTTAGTGTCTTTAATTTACTTCCTGAAATTATTTATTATTTTTTATAAAATAAATGAGGGAAAAATGGCTATTTAAATGATAGCCCATTTGAATTTCAATTTATNTTTTAAAGCTAAATTGCATATAATTACAATATTAGCCCCTTTTAAGATTTAATTGCGTTTATATTTGTAAAAATCAACTCCAGTATTTTTAATTTAACAATTATATTATTAATCATTTTAGTGCCTTTAATTTACTTCCAGAAATTATTTACTATTTTTTTAGAAAATAAATAAAGGAGAAATGGCTATTTAACTGTTAGCCCATCTGCATTTCAATTTTAGCCAGATTTGGCACCCCTAATTAAACCCAATTTCAAATCCAATTACCCAACCCAACTACCTAATCTACCCGACCTACAACCCTTCTACATAACCCGCCCGGATTCCCCATTTAATTCAGGCCGTTGATCAAAATGATCAACGGCCACGTTTTAATCTTTCCATTTTTAATTACCCATTACCCCCAAACCCTAGCCATTTTACATCCTCAGCCGCCTTTGAATCCCCCATTCTCTCAATCTCTCTCAGAAACCCTAGCCGCCTCCTTCCACTTTCGCCCTAAAACCACCGGAATCCATGGCTTCCAAGGCCATGGAAATCCTATACCGGCCTCCTATGGCTCCTACATGCCTGGTTATTATGGTTTCGAGGTCTGACCATGAAGAAGCTTGGCCCAGAATTCATTTGATTCGAGTTCTACGGCCGTCTCCGACCTTGCTCCGGCCGGCCTTGGTCATTCGAGCCTGATCTCGATTTCTCCGGCTCAGATCAGTGACTTTTCCAAGCCTTTCTCACTACTTGGGTTCTTCTGAAAACCTAACCCTTCGAGGTTTTTCCGATTCTTTTAGATCCGTTGTATACCAGTGTTTTCTCTAAGCTTTTAAACATTTTTCTCAAAGTTCTTTCAAAACTATACCTTCAGAGCCTTCATCTTTTTTTGATTTAGGGTTTCCTTAAGTTATCCTTTAAAGTTTCTCTAATCTTTTGCATGTTTTACTGTATTTTCTTATGTTTCTTCTACTGTGATTCTTATGGTGTTTCTTCTACGATATTTTTATGGGGTTTCTTCTACTGTGTTTCTTCTATTATGTTTCTTTATGCGTTCTTCTATTGTGTTGCTATATTTCTTATGTTTCTTCTACTGTAGTTCTTATGTTTCTTCAACTGTGATTCTGGTGTGTTTCTTCTACCATGTTTCTTATGTTGCTCTTCTACCGAAAGATGCATGCTCAAAGTCTCAGTTTTTCCGAGATTTCTGAAGTTATTTCGACAGTATTTTGCCTTGTTTACTTGTCCTTACACTCGATTGAGGGCAAAACTCTAAATTTGGGGGTTTCATTCGAGTGTTGAGACTATTCACTATCTGATTTGCTTGTTCCTTATCTCTGAACCTATTTGATTTCAAAACCCTAACTTCTTTGGACCTATTCAGTATCTGAAGATTGTTTCATCTACTGCTCGATTGAGTTTCGAAATCTTTGTTTCAACCTTGTTTCTTTTTATGATTCTGATTCCCTGCTACACTCTTCTAAGGTCTCTCTACTAGACCCTCTGCATGCTATGTGATACTCTCCCTCTTTTTTGTTCACTACTTACTGATTTTTGTGATTGCATGACGCTTTTTCTTTGTCCTAAATTCAGCCTCGCATGCCTAATATGTCACGACCCAACCCCGGTCGTGATGGCGCCCAACATACTGCTAGGCAAGGCCGACCGTTTAGACAACCTTAACCAATTAATCACAGTGGATAAATAAGTTTTCACAACTAAAATACCAAGTTAAATGCGGGAAAATCCTGAAATAAATTCTAACATCCGGAAAGCCCAAAATATAATATACTATTCAGCCCATAGAATCTGGTGTCACAAGTCTGAGCCTCTAATGCATGAGTATTAACCTACTACCTAATGTTTCTCTAGAAATGTGGAAAACAAATAAATAAAATAGATGGAAGATCAGGACTGAGAACGCCAATTTGCAGCTACCTTGAATCTCCCGAATGTGATGCTAGGCAGAGAAAGATCTCACTCAGCCTCAGTGGGTGCGCCTGAATCTGCACACAAGGTGCAGGGAGTAATGTGAGTACTTCCAACCCAGAAAGTAATAAACATAAATACAGTCTGAGAATAAGAAATCCTAAATAGGCATAAAGTGCAGCTATAAACACAGCAACATGAACCAGTAGCATAATACATTAAAACAATGAAAACAATTATAGAATTATCATATCAGAATAAAGAATAAATGACAATTAAATATGCAATGCAACACATAAACCAGTACTCTCCGGTACCCGTTGCAGCGTGCAGCCCGCTCCATTTATTTATCGTCGACGGCTCTCACTGGGGGTGTGCAGACTCCGGAAGGGGCCCCTTACGGCCCAAGCGCAATAAGAAGCCATATCGTGGCATCAAACAGGCCCTCGGCCTCATATCAATATCAATATCATACCGCTGCGGCGTGCAGCCCGATCCCATACTCAGTCCAAAATCACATAAGCCCCTCGGGCACAATAACATAAAAATAGTCAGCCCAAACTTCATTTAAAAATATTAATTTAGTTTCTACTTTGAGAAAAATGGCTGAGATTACAAAACAGTATTAAATACCAGGACTGAGTTCAATATTTATAATTATGGTAAGAAACCAGAAAAATAATCCCTGAAGGATTCAAGTAGTTGGCACAAAGCCCAATTATGACAATTAATCCATTTTTATAAGGATGTTACTAATCTGCAATCAATTAGGTAGTAATTTTATTAAGCGGGACGGACCAAGTCACAATCCCCGACGGTGCTCTACCCCACGCCCGTTATCTGGCGTGCAAGTCACCTCACATAGCACTACGTTATGCAAATTCGGGGTTTCAAACCCTCAACACAGCATTTACATTTATTACTAACCTCAAGCCGGCCAAAGTCCTAGCTTGCTATGCCTTTGCCTTTCGAATTAACCTCCTCGCATACCGAATCTGATCAAAACCACAACGAATACATCACAATATGCTAATGGGACAATACCCAATCGAAAGCAATCGAAAAATAGTGAAATTCCCGAAATTAGCAAAAACCCGAGCCCCGGGATCACTTCTCGAATATCAGTAAATTTACCATCAACGGATTCCTTATCTCGCCACGAGTCTATTCATATTAAGAACACCAAAATCAGAGTCCAAATGACTCCTCAAATTCCCATTTTTGCTCTCTTAGGTTTCAAGCCCTAACTTCCATTTTTGACCTTTAATTCCTTGATTTTTCAGTCTAAATTCATGTATTTTCATCATAAAATTGTGTTCTAAGTCCAAGAATTCTCACCTGATCGAAGTCCTTGAAACCCTCTTCAAAATCGCCCAAAAACTCTCCAAGTCCGAAGTGAAAATATGAACTCTTTTGAAATTTCGCGAAGGAATTAAAACTCCTTTCTGATCAGCTGTTTCCGCATCTGCGTACAGTTGTCGCTTCTGCGACTTCCTCTCCTGCGGCCTTCTTCCGCTTCTGTGGAAATTCCCAAAGTCCCAAGGATCGCTTCTGCGACCTCATTCCCGCATCTGCGGCTTCGCAGATGCGGCTCCTCCAACCGCTTCTGCGGAAACAACACCCAGGCCAAATATCGATTCTGCGATCCTCCCTTCGCTTCTGCGTAACCGCACCTGCGGTCCCACAACCGCAGGTGCGAAAATACCAGATACCAGCAGACCTTAACCATGCAAAAATTCCGAAACTCTCCATTTAACCATCCGAACTCAACCCGAGGCCCCCGGGACCTCAACCAAAAACACAAACATGATCCAATGCCTTATTCAAACTTGCTCTAATCATCAAAACACCTCAAACAACACTAAAACCATCATTTCTCATCGAATTCAAGCCTAAGTTCTTCCAAAACTTCCGAAACACGCATTTGATCAAAAACCCAACCAAGACACCTCCGAATGACCTGAAACTTTGCACACACATCCCAAATCACCTAACGAAGCTACTGCAACTCTCGGAATTCTATTCTGACCCTCGGATCAAAATCTCACCTATCGACCGGAATTCGCCAAAATTCTAACTTTGCCAATTCAAGCCTAATTCTACTCCGGACCTCCAAAATCACTTTTGATCACAATCCTAAGTCACAAATCATCCCCCGAAGCTAACCAAATAATCGGAATTCATATCCGAGCCCTCTAACACAAAAGTCAACGTCCGGTTGACTTTTCCAAGACAAACCTTCCTTAAAGAGACTAAGTGTCTCATTTCCTTCTAGAACCACTCCAAATCAACTCATTCACACCCAACACTGATAATGAAGCATAAAGAAATAGAAAATAGGGAAAATGGGGTGGTAACTCACGTGACGACGGGTTGGATCGTCACATAATACTTGTGTACCCTTTATATATGTTGAAACTTCTTCTCTAAAATGACTTTCAATTTTGACCGATTTCAGACCTCCTTTGTGTAAATCTAATTGATTCTTTCCTTGTTGTGCTAATTCCCTGTTACTTTGTTTGATTCAAAAACTTTCCTTAGCCTTTCTGACTTGGTTTACTCATGAACCAGTAATTTCGAATCCCTGACTCCTTGATTTACTATGTACTGTTTGATTTTATTGGGTATCTTACCTTATTTGTTTAACCATGTATTTTAAAGATTCTTCCCTTAATTAAACTCCTATGTATTTACCCCTAATTGCCTACTTTGCACAAGATGCTTACGGAATCTCCTTCCTTAAATGATTTCTGTTCATTATCGTTTAAGTTTGAACTCCTTAATTGAAGGAGGTTCTTCTACTGATTGATTTTAATTGGTACACGGTTATTTCTTGCCTTATTTTCTGCCTGTTTTTACACTATAAATACCTGCTCTTTCATTGACACAACACACGAACACTCTTAGTTTTTTGAACTCACACTCACATTCAAAAGCATTCTCCCTTGTTACTTGTGTTGTGGCCTGTGTTTTTCAAGTACTGATATTGTTGTATTTTACATATTTGAAACTGGTATGTCCTGATTAAGATTTCAGCAATCACAACAATGTTTTTATTTATTACCTTTACCTGCATGTCTGCCTACTGCTTATGTATAGTTTAATGCTTACTTTAGCATGCTGTGATTTCCTTTCTGCCTGCTCTAAATCTATTATGAATCCCAAAACCCCACTCCCTATGTGTTTATGCTATGGTTTGAGGCATGGCAGTACTGCCAATTATTGTCCATGACTCAAACCTGATCCCCTGGGATCCTAGCTTCTAATATGATGTGTTCTGGCAGACTTATAGGCATGCCACCATCCTCCATTGCTGGGCATGCCTAAAGCTTGCCCTAGCCTAAGCAATAGGCTCTTTGCAATTCCCCTATTCCCTGAACCCCTTCTTGTGTACCTGTTTGTAGTTGTTCCCCTCTCCTTTACTCCTTAGAATTCTGCTCTTCACTTACACTCTCTCTTAGACTTTAAGTTCTGCCCCCTCTCGTGAGACTTGCCTTGGGACCCTTTGAACTCCCTCTAAACTTGGACACTTGAGGACTGGCCCTTCCACACTGCACTTGTCCCTATTCTGGTAATACAATTTTGGTGTGAGCACTGCCCGGAGTCCCATTGAGGCTCTTAGGGAACTTTGGCACACTCAGATTGGAGAAAGGCTTTGGATCTGTGGTCTTTGAGTTGGTCTATCTCATAACTCAGATAGGAAGTCTTGAATCAGGCTCTCTTTTGGTTGTATTTGTATATTTTTTTACTCTTCTGATGTAATTTTATTTATTCCGATCTGTAATAAGTTGCAATAAATATTTGGGGCTGGCTAGTGAAAAAGGGTGGGTAACTATGCATGCAAAGGGTAGAGATCATGTCTATAGATTATTTATAATTTTGCATATTTCAAATACATATATAAATCATGACTATAGGACTACTATATTCCTGCATATCCAACATTCATATAGAAACCATGTGTATAGGTATTCTGAATGCTGCATATTCAAATAGAAATCATGCCTATAGGTCTATTCTATATTCTTGCATATCCAACCTTCATATAGAAACCATGTCTATAGGTATTCTGAATGTTGCATATTCAAATAGAAATCATGCCTATAGGTCCATTCTATATTCCTGCATATCCAACCTCTATATTGAAACCATGTTTATAGGTATTCTGAATGCTGCATATTCAATTACACCTAGACCATGTTTATTGGTCTTAAAACAAACTCCACATCTAGATACCTTGTTCATAGGTTTAAAACAAGCCTCATGCATTTAGATATTATGTCTATAAGGTTTAAAATCAGCAACGCATAGAAAGCATGCCTATAGGAATTTCTAATCGAATCTGATTCGCCTCACTCAGTGTTAGATATAAAACCAGTAATAACGGATACTGTCAGTTGCAGAATTTTTAATCAATTCGTTAAATCATGCCCCTCTCTTTTGATAATCTGATTCCCTCTCTTAGCAAGTTTAACAAGAATGCATTCAAACAATTTATTTCAAGCCATACTATCTTCCCAAATCCAGTAGATATCATGCCTATAGGACCCCGCATTAACACTTAGGCAAGCCATAGGGTAATAACTATAAACTGAATCTGTTTTATTAATTACAACCAGCAGGCAGGCCTGATTCGAGCTTCTTATCTGAATTATGTAATAAATCAGTCTGCCTCAACCCTTAAGTTCTATCATATTTGGTATTTAATCAGACCTTAACCAGTATGTAAAAGTCATGCTAATTATGTGCTTTATTGTTCAAGGAGGTGTAATTGACCCTCTGTTTGTTTATATGCTTCCCCCTAAATGTGCAATATGTGTTTTGTATGTCGCCTTAGATTTTTACCTTTTCAAACCTCAAATAAGCCCAATATCCCTCCCCTTTTGGATTAGTAGTCCTAAGTGCCTCCAGGACTGATAAGATTGGGACGGGTAATAGCATGCAATAAGTAATCGAGACCATTCCGTGCTTTAATACCTTGACGGGGTGGGAAGGGTAGATATGAATTTGATGACCACACGATAATGTCACGTGTAGCCCCTCATTGAGAAGTGATTACCGAACGTTGTGTGGGGTGATCCATATTTTTAATAAACCTAGGACCCGCCCCCCCCCCTATTTCTTTACCTCTTTTAGCAATTTCAACTCTTTCTTTTAAAATATCAGCTTTTCTAATTGTTCTTTCCAACTTTGTTTATTTGTAAACCATTATGTGAAAATCCCCTCTTATTTGAAGCTTTATTTGTCTACATGTTATCTGCACCTCAACTCACAATGATTGTCTGGCCGGGAACCACATTAGTGGATTCTGAGGGGTGCCTAACACCTTCCCCTTAGGATAATTTCAAGCCATTACCCTATCTCTGGTTGCTCAAATCATAACCCCTTTGGTGTCCTAATTCACCCTAATCATTAGGTGGCGACTCTTCAAATGCAAACCCAATTCCCAAACGGAACGAGTTGTCCTTCCAAATGTCATACACCTGATTTTGCGAGAAAAAGGGGGCCCGACATGTGTTCCTAATGTCGATGGCTTGAGGGAGAGGATTCTAGAAGAGGCACACAGTTCACGATATTCCATTCATCCAGGTGCTATGAAGATGTATCGTGACCTGAGGCAGCATTATTGGTGGCGACGGATGAAGAAAGACATAGTTGAGTATGTGGCTAGGTGTTTGAATTGCCAGCAAGTTAAGTATGAGCACCAAAGGCCAGGTGGCCTACTACAGCAGATGCCTATACCTGAGTGGAAGTGGGAGCGCATTACTATGGACTTTGTAGTTGGGTTTCCGTGGACATTGTGGAAGTTTGATGCAATTTGGGTCATTGTCGACATGTTGACCAAGTCGGCACACTTCATTCCTGTTGTGACTCTTATACTTCAGAGAGGTTGGCTCAGAGATAGTTCGGTTGCACGGTGTGCTTGTTTCCATCAAATCAGATAGTGGCCCTCAGTTCACTTCCCATTTATGGAGAGCCGTACAGAAGGAGTTGGGGACCCGCGTAGAGCTCAGCACATCATTTCACCCGCAGACCGAAGGGCAGTTGGAGCAGATAGTTCAGATTCTGGAGGACATGCTTAGAACATGTGTGATTGACTTTGGAGGGCAGTGGGATTAGTTCTTTCCTTTGGCCGAGTTTGCTTACAACAACAGTTATCAGTCCAACATTGAGATGGCTCCATTTGAAGCTTTATATGGTTGGCGATGTCGTTCTCCTATCGGGTGCTTTGAGCCTTGTGAGGCTAAGTTATATGGTACAGATTTGATGAAAGATGCCTTAGAAAAGGTAAAGTTGATTCAGGAAAGACTTTGCACAGCTCCGTCCAGACAGAAGAAATATACAGATCAGAAGGCGCGGGATGTATCATTCATGGTTGGCGAGAAGGTTCTGTTGAAAGTCTCGCCGATGAAGGGTATTATGAGATTCGGGAAGAAGGGCAAGTTGAGCCCTAGGTTTATAGGCCCATTTGAGGTGTTGAGGCGAGTTAGGGAGGTTGCCTATGAGCTCGCTTTACCCCCAGCTTATCGGGAGTTTACCTAGTTTTTCACGTATCTATGCTTCGGAGGTATAACCACGACTAGTCTCATGTACTAGACTTCAGTACTATTCAGCTAGATGAGAGCTTGGGTTACAAGGAGTAGCTAGTTGCCATTGTTGATAGACATGATCGCCAGTTGAGATACAAGAGAATTTCTGCGGTAAAGGTCCATTGGAGGGGCCAACCAGTCGAGGAGGCAACCTGGGAGTCCGAGGAGGACATGCAGAGCAGATATCCACGCTTATTTAGCCCTTTAGGTATGAATCTAGACCCGTTCGAGGATGAACGTTTGTTTAAGATGTGGAGAATGTAATGACCCGACTGGTCATTTTTCTTTCTAGAACCCTGTTCCCTTAAATAAGACTTCCCGTACTTACTTTTACTGATTTTATGACATGCGGGGATGGTTGGTTCAGGATTTGGAAGAGTTTGGGTTGAAATCGGAACACTTGGTTCCTTAAGGTTGGCTTAAAAGGCCAAGTTTGGCTTCGGTCAATGTTTTAAGTAAATGACCACGGAATCAGGATTTGAAGGTTCCAACAGGTTTGTATGATGATTTCGGACTTGGGCGTATGTCCGGATCGGGTTTTGGATTACCCGTGAGCGTTTTGGCGCCAAATAGTGAAAGGTGATTTCTTGAGGAATTTGAAGTTCTTAAATATTTTGTTTGGAGCGGGTTTTTGTGTTCTCGAGGTCCGAACGGAATTCCGATACCGGGAATAGTTCCGCATTGTCATTTAAGACTTGCACGCAAAATTTAGTGTCAATCCGAGTAGTATAAGTGTCTTTCGTTACATTGGAGGTAGATTGAAGAACTTGAAGTTCATAAGTTTGGTTCAATTGATTTTAGGGGGTGATTCTTAGATTTAGCGTTCTTTCGAGCGTTTCGAGGGTTCAAGCAAGTCCGTTTTATGATTTCAAACTTGTTGGTATGTTCGGGCGGGGCCTTGGGGGCCCCGAGCGTCAATCGAACGAGGCTCGAGTTAAGTTAGAAAATTTGAGAAGGACAAAAAGCTCTAGTTCTGTCATAACCGCACATGTGTTGGCCAGCCGCAATTGCGAGACCGCAGAAGCGGATTACCCATCGATGGTGCGGCCGAAGGGGAGTAGCCAAAGAACCGCAGATGTGGCCCCTCTTCCGCAGAAGCGGAACCACAGAAGCTGTCCCTAGACCGCAGATGCGACCCCAGCTATCCCGGCCAAGTTCCGTAGATGCGGACCTTTCCTCGCAGAAGCGAGACCGCAGATGCGGTCCCCTAATCGCAGGTGCGGTAATCGCTGAAGGCAATGCCTTCATTTAAACGGGAATGTGTCATTTTTGACACATTTCATTCATTCCTTGGGTGATTTGGGAGCTTCTAAAGGGGGGATTTCAGCCTGGCATTATGAGGTAAGTTATTTCTACTTAATGTGGGTTTCATACATAGCTTAGCGGTATATTACACCATGTAAATTAGTGAAAATTATGGGTTTAGAGTAAAACCTAGGGTTTCGATAAAAACAAGATTTAACTACGAAATTCAGGAATTAAGTAAAAATCATATATTCTTGATCGTTAGGTTAGGGGTAACAACTTTCTTAAAAAATTTCTGGAATTCAGACACGTGGGCCCGGGGGATGAATTTTAGGAACCTTGCATTTATGGTTGGGAAATTACTTTAATAGTTAGAATATGATCTCTTGAGCATGTATTAACTATTTCTTACCCTGTTTGAATTGTTTTGGATCGTTTTGGATCCGAATTAAGGGTTTGAGTGCATTCTTGAATTTGGACGTAAGCTTTGGAGCAAGATGAGTCTCCTTTCTAACCTCGGAAGAGGGAAATAACCCCCTAAGTGAATTAAATAAATGTATGCGACTATTTGTGTGGGCTACGTACGTACATGGTGATGAGAGTCCGTACGTAGCTACTATTATGCTAATTGTCAGGGTAGTTTAGGACCCGCATCATGCCATACTCTCAAAGGCTTACGTCCTTGCTTGCTACTAAGAACACTTAGGCCATGCTAGAAATTTGTAAATAAATATAGACGGATGTGCTCACTTGCTTGAGAACTCGTATGAATTTATTTGACAATAAATAAGGAATGTATGCTTGCTTGATAATAAATATCTACTTGTGGATCGGGCTGATCGCCTCAGTAGAAAATAGATGCATCTATAGTTCGCGCCATTCGACCCTCTGGCAGTGCACAGTTTATTATTATGTTGGACCGGGCCGTACTACATCAGCATAATGTGCGTATGTTATTTATGTGGAACTCTTCCGTGATATACTCTGCTTAAATGCTTTGAAATGTACTTATTACATGACATGACTGAAATTGATATATTGTTAAGAAGTAATATCCTATTTCTCATTGTTTTGGGACTGTCATCATATTCATGCTTAGCGTAACACTTAAATATTATTGATATTGACCTTAGTAAGTGTCAATTCGACCCCTAGTCACTACTTCTTCGAGGTTAGACTAGGGGTACATGTTGTTTATGTACTCGTGCTACGCTTCTGTACTTAACTGTACAGGATTTGAGGCAGGTGCATCTAGCTACCCGTCCGGCCCGCGTTCCTAATTCTTGATCGAGATCTCACGGTGAGCTGCCCTTTCTGAGTCGTTCAGCAGCATGCCGGAGTCTCTTATTTTGTTTATTGTTATTTACTGTCTATTCTATTTCAGGCAGTAGGATAGTGGCATTTTTTGTACATTCTACTAGTTGCCCTAGTACTTGTGACACTAGTTCCTGGCACACACATTGTAGACTATTATTTTGGGGCGTATTTCTATTATTATGAACTTGTTAATTTTCGACTGCCTAAAAGTTTAAGATTAAGTAAAATGTTGGGATTGTTTTGATAAAATAAATGAAAACTCACTAGTTGATTAGGGATGGCTTGCCTAACAATGGTGTTGGGCTCCATGACGACCTATAATGGAATTTGGGCCGTGACAGCTTTTATACAAGAATTTCCCAAGGAATGGTAGTACAAATCATGAGCTTCTAAGATTTAGAGTTTACAAATCTAGTGTAAAATAAATACATCATCTGTCTGAATTATTCATAAACAGATTTTTCATAAGTCTAGAGCTACCATGAATAAGAGGCAGCTATAATCGGAACGCAGGTACGCCTTCACTGCTAGCTCCCGTCATACACAGTAATGTCGGCATCCAAATCTGCACGCAAGATGCATGAGTGTAGTATGAGTACAACCGACCCCATGTACTCAATAAGTAACAAACCTAACCTTAGGTTGAAAGTAGTGACGAGCTAGAATAGAGGTCGGAGTCCAACACCAATAGCCAACAACAGTTCATAACAAAATAATAATAAGAAACATACTTATATATAAGATGCTCAACTCGTTCATAGCTTCGGAAAAATAGGCATGCTTTTCAAGTATATCAGTGAAAACCAATTCTTTTACTGAAATCACCAAAATATGAGTAGGTTTGTAAAAATGTGATTTTTCCGAAAAAACCTTTGAACCATAAATAAGATGTTTCGTTCTCAGATAGCATGAGGAAAATACATCTCTGTGCCTACATGTCAATGTATGCATGCCAACTGTAATACAATGCAGTGATAAAACCATATGCATACTCTCAGTGTATCAATGCACTCAGTCCTCCCAATCACTCAATCCTCACAGTCACTCAGTCCTCACAACCACTCATTCCTCACAGTCACTCAATCCTCCCAATCACTCGGCACTCGCACTCAGTAGGTACCTGCGCTCACTGAGGCTGTGTACAGACTCCGGAGGGGCACCTTCAACCCAAGCGCTATAATAAGACAATCTGTGCATAAATCAATAACATCTGCTGCAGCGTGCAATCCGCTCCGATCATTAATCAATAAAACTTGTTGCGACGTGCAGCCCGATCCCACCAATGTTCTCACAATCAGGCCCTCCGCCTCACTCAGTCATCATTCTCTCCAGTCTCTCGGGCTCACAATGTCATGAAACATCAGCCCAAAAATAATGATGTGATGTATCAATAAATGGTAACAGAGACTGAGATATAATATACGTATGAATGCGTACGACTAAGTATGTAATTGCAATGTAAGCAAATAACTCAACAACAGAAATAACCTCAGTGGGTCCCAGCAGAATAAGCATGTAGCCTAGACATAGTTTCTAACATGGATCACAACTCAATAGCTCTAGTACGTAGAGATTTCATAGTTATAGAGAAGATCAGGTAACTACACAGTACCATAGAAATAACGGAGTCACAATTCACACGATGCACGCTCACGCGCCCGTCACCTACCATGCCCGTCACCTCAACACCAAACACATAACACGTATATTCAGGGTTCATCCCTCAGTAGGAAGTTTAGAAGTGTTACTTACCTCGAACAAGCCAAATCTAATACCGAACACACCAAACAATGCTCCAAAATGCCATCCCGCGCGTACCGACCTCCGAATGACTTGAAACTAGCCAAAAGCAACTCAAATACACCAAATAATGCCAAAGGTAACAAACTCAATCGATAAAGGTTGAATCTTTAATCAAAATCTCGAAATTGACCAAAAAATCGAATCCGGGCCCGTACACGAAACTCGATGAAACTCACAAAATATGACAACCCATTCAATTACGAGTCCAACCATACTAGTTTTATTCAAATCCGACTTCGTATCGATGTTCAAAACTCAAAAATTCACTTTATGAAATTGTAGCCAAAACCCCCAAATTTCACTTTGAGATTATCAGTCAAATTCCAAATATGAAGATGGATTCATGAAATATAATCAAAATCGAGTATAAAACACTTACCCAATCCATATGGTGAAAATTGCCTCCAAAAATTGTCCAAATCCGAGCTTCCCAACTCAAAATATGACCAAATAAATAAACCTTCGATATTAAGTATTTTGCACAGCTATTTTGCCTCGTTTCGTGTGCCAACAAAACTCGATTTTGATGCCTCCAACATATTTCTTGTGAAATTTCAGTCATGTTAGGATTTTGGATCACTCCATTTGACCTTATAATGAAGGAGATTTGTTGGTTTCAATATTTCAAAATAGTGCAAATTTTTAAATACGAAGTTAGTGGCAATTTCGTAATTAATCTGAAAAATCTGGCAACTTATTCTTAGTAAAATGACCATAAACGCCTCACACAATGTCCAAATTCGACGATTCTTTATGCTATGGATCCGTAATTATAATACAGATCTAGTGCTTCAATCAAAACAGAAATAGGATCTCATTTGTTTAATGTGGTACTATTTATGCTTGAACAAACGACGTCGAAACATAAGAAAAACGAGCGCAACACAACCTAAACTTATTCGAAACTCACCCGAGCCTCTCGGGACCCGTACAAACATACCAACAAGTCCCATAACATAGCACGGACCTACTCGAGGCCTCAAATCACGTATAGCAACATCGAAATGACGAAACACACCTCGAATCAAACTTAATGAACTTTTGAACTTTTGACTTCCAAAAACTCACGCCAAAACATATTAAATCAACTTGGAATAAAATCAAATTTTGCATACAAGTCCTAAATATGTCATGCGGAGATATTCGTACCCTCAAACTTCCGAGAGAAGTGCGAATGCTCAAAACGACTGATCGGATCGTTACACTGACTTTGTGGTAAAGTTGCCAAGAGATGTTTGGTTCCAAAAGAATTGATCAGGTTTGGTTGAGAATGTGATCTAGATGTTTTTGATTTGGTGTACAGTATCAAGATGTAGGGTTAAGGATAATCTATCCAAATACCACATATGATTTGTAAGGATTGATGACACTATTTGTTGTTCCTCCATATGTTGTAGAGGCCCCTGTATTAAGTTGCGTAAACAGTTATTATGAGGCATCCAGTTGTCATTCCAGAGATTGATTTTTCCATAACCTATGTACCATGAAAGCCATGAATAGTACATTTGCGTTGGTCATGCTTTTCCTTATGTATGAGTCAGCATGTTTAGCCTCGTGCATTCCTGCCCGTCTATGTTGAACATATTTTTCTTGTAGAATTTTTACCCACAAGGATTGATTGCTCTTATGGAATCTCCATAGTAACCCTGATAGCATTGCATAATTCTTCTCACTGGTTTTTTAAAGCCCCAACCCTCCGAACAATTTTTTTGTTATTACAGTCTCCCAGTTAGCAAGATGTACTTTCCTTTTCTTTAGGGTTGAACACCATAGAAAATTTCGTTGGATACGGTCTATGTGGTTTCTAGTGGAAGTTGGCAGTAGATTATTTTGCATAGAATAATTAGGTATGAAAGTTAATACTGAGTGAATGAGAGTGGTTCTTCTTTCCATGTTGAGAGATTTTACTTTCCAGGGTGATAGTTTGTTGTTTATTTTTTCAATTATGAATTGATAGTATTTGTCTTTAGGGGAGTGGTTTGTTATGTGGAAGCCAGGGTATTGACCAACGTTAGTAGCCTTGCAAATATTTAGGGCACTGGTAAGGCAATCTTGTGTGATGGTTGAAACATTTTTTGAAAAGAAAACTTTTGAGATGGAGGAGGTTGAGATACAATTTATGATTAGTTTGATTAGGGTGGTGGAGAATCCTATGTTGTAAAGTGATTTGCATATGAAGGACCATTCTAGTCTATAAAATGCTTTTTCTAGGTCTAGTTTGAGCATCATGTTACCCATTCATCCTGACGTGCGTTGGAATGAGTGAATTTCTTCTTGCACTATGATTGCATTGACAACAGCCCTTCGACCTGGAAGGAAACTGCATTGATTAATGAGATGTTTGAGAAATCGGCGAATCC
The DNA here is from genome assembly GCF_001879085.1 of Nicotiana attenuata. Lineage (NCBI taxonomy): Eukaryota > Viridiplantae > Streptophyta > Magnoliopsida > Solanales > Solanaceae > Nicotiana > Nicotiana attenuata. The sequence continues at coordinate 31,897,694 of NC_031998.1, read as the reverse complement.
CTTGACAATAATTATGGTAATCGTTTTATATTATGTGTTGCATAGGCTGATTGGTCTATATTGGAATATGTTTTCAGAATTTTTAACTTTTGGTATTAGTGTGATAAAGGTAGTGTTTATTTCACTTGGAATGATATAAGATTCAAAAGCGTCTTCGACAATTTGGATAACAACGCTTTTGGTTGAGTTCCAGTACTTTTGAAAGAAGATTGGGTGGAGTCTAGGGGCGTTCGTCGGTCGGTACGGTACGGTATTTAGATATTTCGGTTCGGTATTTTCGGTATTCGGTTTCATAAAATCCTATACCAATACCGTACCTAATTAAATTCGGTATGGTTCGGTTTTTCTTCTTTCGGTTTCAGTATATTCGGTTCGGTAACTTCGGTTTATTCGGTTTGAATACTAACTAGTGCATAGAGCCATAGACTCTAATATTCTTAATTAAAGTACTCAAAAATACAAAACTATTAATGTTTGTTGACAAAAGTTTTGTCCAAAACTAGAAAATATCGACCCAAATAGAGAAAATTATACATAAAAGAATATTTGATCATTAGAAATATCTTGTTACTTGTTTATAGTTAATTGATGAACTTAGAGAATAAAGGAAAGTAAAATTTTAGATTTTTTATATTTATGTTATAATTGATAATATATGTTTTGTGTAATATAATATATATTTCGGTACAGTACCGGTATTTCGGTATTTTATTTTAAAATACCAAATACCATGCCTAATACCAATTTTTTTTAAAACTTAAACCAAATACCATACAAAATACCAAAATACCGTATACCAAATACCAAAATTTTCGGTTTCGGTACGGTAATTCGGTATTTACCAAATTATGCACAACCCTAGTGGAGTCCATCCAGCCTAGGCATCTTGAGGGGTTTGAATGATTTTATTGCTCTATGAATTTCTTTCTCTGAAATGGGCTTTGATAGTTGGTTTCTAGCCTCCTCAGAATAGAGCGTAGCTAAAATGTTCGTGGGAAGTGTTGTTGCTAGACTTAAGCTCAGATGAGTAGATGGTGTTGTAGTGGTTTAGGACGATAGAATCAATTTCTTTATGATCGAATGTCGTATTACTTACAAAGTCATTTAATCCTAGTATCCTGTTATTTCTTCTTCTTTGGATAGTAGAAGTGTAGAAGAACTTTGTATTTGCGTTGCCCTCATTTTGGCAATTGCACTATAGATTTTAACTTCCAAAAATCTTCTTCGTGCTTTAGTACTATATTATATTGTTTGCGAAAATTATTTTCAAGGTTTTGATGGAATAATGATTTATTAGGGTTGTTCATATATTGAAGTCCTGCTAGTCATGCTAGTAGGACCTTTTTTGTGTGAAAAATATTCTCAAATGTAGACTTATTACAACCTTTGACGTGGGTGGTGAAGTTTTTATAAAGCATAATGATATATGGAGGATTGGTTCTAGTGGTGATTAACAATATTGTTAACGTCCGGGTGGCTGAACCACATGGTTTTCAGCCTTAAATTGTTAGGACTTGATTTTTTTAATAGTTACAATAGGAATGGACAGTGATCTGAGTGGGTGTATCGGAGGTATCTGATAGTGGAGTCAGGGTTCATGCTAAGCCATGATGGGTTTGCATAGAAGCGATCTAGTCTTTCTAAGATTAGGTTATTTCTAGCACTTCTAAGGTTTGACCAGGTGAATGTGGAGCCCGTAAATCCCATATCGGCCATGTTAATATTTTAGAGACAGGTTAGTAAGGCATTTACTCTATTATTATTCACAGGGTTTCCCCTGAATTTATCCGCAACAAAAGTAATTTTGCAAAAATTCCCACCCAGTACCCATGGTAGTGTATGGGTTACAAAAATCTATTCTAGGTTATCTCATAGGATTTTCTATTATTAAACCTAATACTTGCATAAACCAGAGAAAGTATCCAGGGTGGGCTCGTGGGACCTACCTAAACATTTGCATGAATTTCTTGATTGGTGACTGCAATGGGGTCCATCTGTGCCACTTCATAATCCTTCCACAGCATAATCAGTCCACCTGAATAGCTTACTGCATCAATGTGTAGCATATTAGTAAGCCCTAGCTCCATCACTAGTCTGCTTCTTTTATTTTTGTCTCAATGAGACGGACCATGTTGGGATTGTTCCAAGAGAGGACTGCTCTTAGGTTTCTTCTGAAATCAGCTTCATTTACTCTCCTACAATTTCATAGTAGTATCTTCATTAAGGGTGTGTTTTGTGCTGACCTCTCTTGATGATTCCTCGTGGGATTCAAAGCAAGAGACAGTTGTTGGTAGTTGTCGTGCTCTTGTAGGGGGCTTCTCCTCAGTGTTGAAAACATCAAAATGGAGTAAGATAAGGGGTCGATGGGGTAGATCCTCATGTTGATGCCCATCTTCATGAACGGTGGAGGGACACTGATAAGGAATTTTCTTTCGGATTTTTGGGGCAAGGTGAGTGTCAAAGGCTCCATTATTGTGATATTCTGGAGAACTTCATCTGGGATGCTTCCCAGAAATGGGCCTATGTCTTCTGTCCCTAGTGGTGGTGGTGGTGGTGGTGGTGGAGTTTCCAAGCATTGTAGCTCCTCTACTAGGAATTGTGACAAGAGCGATACAACAGGTTCTTCCTCATGTGGTTCTGGTAAAGCGTGATGAGGCGCCATAGTTGGTGATGAGTTCCATGAGTTGGGTGGTGGAGTTGTATTCCATCGTGGAGGCTGGTCTGCTGTTTGTTGTGTGGTTGTTGTTGCCTGCATGTCCAAGATCTGATTGTTGAGTTCCAGTGCTATGATTTCTTGGACTTGCAGTAGTTGGTGCACATGCTCCATCCTCATCTTTGAGTGAAGTCCTTGGGAGACATAGTGTGATAGAGTGACTGTGTTCTCCGTTAGTAGAGTTACTTATTGCACCATGAAGTCGAAATTCCAGTGCCTTAGGAATTGTTGTAGTGGTGCTTCCTCCTGTTGTTGTGGTGGTGGGGTTTGGATTGCATAATGGTAGTATTGTTGGTGCTGTAGTTGGAGATTGTTTTCATAGGCTAGAGGGAACTGGTAGGGATTGTAGTATCCGTTCAGGTGGTAGTTGTAACCCATCAAAGGGAATGGGGTTTGGAGGTAGAGAGTTTGAGTGACTGAGTATGTTTGGGTGTCCATTGTACGGGGTAGATGGTGCGTTGGGAAGGGGGGTTGTTGGTAGCGCGCATCGTTGCTCATATTTCTCCTGCTTGGTTCCCCGTAGTTCCAGCGTGCATTGTTTTGCAGAGGTGATCGAGGCATTTTCCCGTTACAGTGTATGAGATTGTTTTGTGTTTGGTGATGGTGTAGTTTGGAATGTGTTAGTGGGGATAATAAGTTGATTGTGAGCAGAAGGGACTTGGGTAGATAGTTGTAGGGATTCATCATGTTGATGGGGTGATGGGATTTGACCCGCCGGCACTGGTGCAGCCTGAGAAGAAACCGTTCAGTGGTGGCTTTGGTGTTGCAGGTACCTGCTGTGTATTTAATGCACTGGTAGAAGCGATCATTCCTACTCTAGATGGAGGGGGTACAGTAGGTAAAGTTGAGGGTCTTATGGAGTGGTTGTATATATCCCGGTTGGACATATTTAAATGAGCTTCTTCAGTAATGGGGTGTGTGCATGGTTGCCTTTTTTGGGCTAAAATATTTCATCAAATTATTTCTGCGGGGAGAATTTTTTGGTCATTTATTTTGGTGATGTAGTAGTAAGGTGGGTTTTATTTGGAAGATATTTGGTGGGAAAGTTATTTTTCGTGGAAAGGTTATCTTTAGATATAGGGGGAGCAATAATGATTGGATTGTTAATAGGGGTGTAGGTGGTGGAGTAGGCATTGCCTGATTTGGTATTGTCATAGGTGTTATGTAGGATGTTGTCACATTGTCTATTTGGTAGCATAGAGAATGGGTTATGCGTGTGAATAAAGGATGTAGATGATTTTTTCTTAGTGACCATGCCACGTCGTGTGTTGACGTGGATCCATTTCGTGCAAGTGTAATTTTGTGTCCGTTTGTGGTTAAATAGGCTCCACTTGGTGGTTTAAATTAGGCTTACATGGTTTTGGGTTGGCATCAGGATTAGTGGGAGAATTACGTGTACTATGCATATTTTTTGAAATCTTGGGTACTGTATATTTAATGTCTACTCTAATGCTTCTTTGTATTCCTTCGTCAGTGTTGACCATTGATTTTTCCTCTTTGATGATCGTAGTGGTTTGACTCCCCTCTTCCTTGCTCATTTTTTCCTTATGAGGTTTTTTACTTTAATTGCCTAATCCTGCGTTTGTAATAACTACTGGTAGTGGGACTGGTACTTGGGTTTGGTTGTGGGTGTTTACCCGGTCTTTGCCTTTTCTCTTTGGATATACAACTGTTTTCCAAGGCCCTTCAGATGTTGATTGGTTTGTACTTTCTTAATTTCTCGTGGTTGCCTGAGATTGTGTCTTTGCTGTACATTGGTTGTGTTTATGCCCTAGGCATCCACATAGGGTGCATAGAGGGTTGGTGTCCTCATAATGTATCTGCTGGAAGTGGGTTTTCAATAACACTAATGTTGGTAGAGTTTTGCCTTTTGGGGCCAGGATGCATAGTCTTGCATATCGTCCTCTAATTGCTTGTATTGTGCAGTTGTCGACTTTTAGTAATGTTCCCAGCATTTGGCTAATCCTTTTTAGAATTTGTAAATCATAAAATTCAGTTGGTAGATCTTGCAAATGTATTCATATTGTGGTTGTGATTTATTTTGCTTCATAAGAATTGAACTTTGGCTTTCATTGTCGGATTGATAGGTATTGTGACCCAATGAACCATGGCCCTATTGTAGGGCCTTGTTGTAGATTTCTTGTGAGCTAAACTTTATGAGGTAGAAATCATTACCCAAATCTATTAGGTTTAGGGCTTCTGCTGATCTCCATAGCCTGTGTAGTTGAATGTATTCTAGTCGTTTCCCAAGAAGCTTTATGATGATAGCTTGCTTCCATGATTGATATAGCCTTTCCTTATCTTGTGCAGAAATGTTTATGAAGTTTGGGTGGTTTTCCGGGTTTGTGTTTTCGTCTTCAAGAGATATATTATTGAAAGCGTTGCATTTAAAATCCAGTGGGGTGTTATTGTTGTCGGGGGAGATTAGTTTTTCCTTGAGGCTATCTTTTGTATTTGTCCCTACCTTTGGCTTGTTTATGCTGCGAAGTAATTGATCAGCCTCTTCATCATTCATTACTGTATCCTGCGTTGTATCCATTTGGTATTGTGTGTGATTGATTGATTTACCTTTCTTTCTAGTTTCTAGAGAGAAGCAGAGCAATTGTCTTACAGACGTTAGCAAGTTGAAATTCCTACCTTTAACATTTGTTTCTTATTTTTCTCGTAGAATAAAATCCAGTCACGTTGGTGGTTTTCTTTTTTAAAACTAGTTGTTTCTTCTTTGAATTGATTTCTTTGTTCCTGTATTCATTTAGTGAGGTTTTATTATTGCTCCAACTTCAAACCCAACGTTGTCCTAATCACAAAAATAAACGTATAAATGTAACTCAAGAAATAAGTAAAGTAAAAAGTTAATTAGTGACCCAACGAAGTGGATGAAAAATCTTCTGTTGACTAAATTTTGAGAATAAAATTATATTAAGAAGCCAATTTACTTCAATATTTAAGATTCAGAAGGGGAAAAAATCTAACACAAAAATTTAACTTTTTAAGGAAATCCGGACTGATAATCTTAAAATCTTTATAGAAGACGATATATAATTAAGAGTACCGGTAATAAGTAAGCACATTTAATCCTAGGTTGCACCCAAAATAATTTCCTAATATTACTGGAATGCAAAAGTAGAGAATAACCTCCTTATTGCCAAAAAAAAAAAAAAAAAAACGTCATCTTAGGCTCTCTTCTCCTGCAAATTTTGTACCTTGATCAATCATTACATGGGGAGAAGATTTGTCAACCTTTTCTTCATCTTCACAGTCCTCACAAACCCAATAGACAAATTCTTTAAATGTCACTTTTTCAAGGTAGTAGCAATGCACGCCAAATTCCAGATATTTCACACAGTAAACGAATGCATTTGAAAAACCTTTATCTCCACAATTTAGACATATCTCCGCAATTTATATGATTCCATTTGTAGCCAGATCATAGTACAACTCTTATTAGGCTGGATTTTTACGCGCGAATATGTGTGAAATTGCAATTTACAAGAAAAATCATAGATGTATATTCATCCTCGAACGACGAAAGATGATGAGTCAAATATTTGAACTATCAACATTAGTGTAATAGATTACAGAGTAGGAAATTGAATCGTTGACAAATGAATGTATATAAAGATAACAACTTTTTAAGGTATTTAAATGTTGACGGGCAAATAAAGAATTTTTTTAATAGTTTACCCATTCTATGCTGTTTGGTTTCAAACTAAGATTATGTTCTTGAAAGGTTTTCTAAGTTTGAACAGTTTTGGTCTAATTTTAGATTCTGATCAAATCAAAGGTAAATCAATGCAAATATAGAAAGTTATTTACAATATCCCATATTTTATCTTGTAAAAACCCCTCACACCAACTATAAAAACCCTTCTTTTGTTCCCTTGTTTTCCATCCCTCAATTGCATTCTCTATCCCTCTCCATATAAAAAGGCGGCCAGATGCACTAGACTCCCCTTGGCATATATCAAATGAGCATGGTACATTTGGTAATTGTCTTTTTTATGATCGGTCTTTTAACAAAATTATTTGAGCGCATACATCATATGTGAAAATATAAAGTAAGTTGATAGTCTCTATTTGTACTTCAGATAATACTTTCTTTTTCTCCTTGAGAACCAAGTAGTAATCTTCTCCTCCACCTGGTGGACATCGGGCTTCTCCTTTTGTTTTTCTTTTTCCTACAATCTCAAGTGAATTGGCACCAACAAGTTGGTATAGTGATCTCGGGGTTTCTGTTTGTTTTTCTTTTTTTTTTTAAAAGAAAAACTTATGTGCAAATGCAATATCTATAGATCACTGCACCAACTCGATGGTGCAAATTTTAAGAGATTACAAAAAAAAAAAAAAATAAAAGAAAAACCCGATGTCCGACAGGTGGGGCGCATATTACAACTCTAGGTTCTCTAGGAAGAAAAAAAGGAATTATTATCTGAAGTTCAAGTTACTTTATGTTTATGTTTATGTATGATATATGTGTTTAAATTAATTGGTTAAACTACCTATTAATGTCAGATTCTATGGTGCAGTGAAGAAGGTGCCCTCAAGTTTAGTTTGCTTAGTTACATACTTACTCTATTCCAATTGTAATTATTTTAATTTAGTCCACGTCGTTTAGTTAGACCGATGAGATTAGCAATATTATTGCACAAGCTCCTTGCTATTTTTTAACTCCTCTCATATTTTTAGATTGTAATTACTTGAGATTTTAATATGGATGCCATTCTTAGAGCCTAGTCGGGCCAAACTTTCAAAAAATTGCTTAACTTGAAAAGTACGGTTTGCCAAATTGAGTTATAAGAAAAATACTTCGGATAATAACAACTTTTGTTTGGACAAATCATTTGAGAAGTACTTTTGTTAGTATTATAAGGTGGAAAAAAAGTTTGTAATAGTTCGTAAATATAAGTATTTCGTATAGTAGCTTTTGACCAAAGGAAAGCGATTTTAATCTACAATGTTTGGATGATTTCCATGCTCATTTTCCTCCTTACTCTCTAGGACAAGTTGTTTTCTTCGACAAGTTACTTGGTGAAAACTACTCAGTTTATTTCATGACATTTATGTTAGAAATAGTATTTATCCGTAGCAACTAGGACACTTAAAATGGCACTAACATGGGGTTGTTGGATCATATTGCGCAGCGGAAGCAAACATAGCATTATAATCACGTGTAATCTAAACAATTAGCACATACGGAGATTATACGAGTTACCTCTTGAAGCGTGAACAAAGCAAATCGATATGTTTCTCCAGTTCCAGAATTGCAAGACCTCAGCAACCTTCCACAGTCTTCTACTGTGTTACCCAAATAAAAACCAGAAAACAGAGAACTTCGGGTGGGCGAAATTCAAGGAAGAAAAACGTGTGTTTTTTCTGTGTCAAAAACGATCAGCTATATACCATATATATATATATATATATATATATATATATATATATATATATATATATATATATATATATATATATAGCTGTGTTTTTTTTATGGTCAAGGATCACTTTTCCAAAACCTGTTAGGTTTTCTTCTTCCACCAAGGAAAGGTTTCCTTTATTTCCTATTATTCAGGCACAGTAGGGACCACAGATTTAATTAACAAGGCTCCTATTATGGAATTAATTTCGAAATTTGAAATTAATTTCTACATAATAAATTAAGAATTTATTCCACTAAAAATTCGTAATTGCATCCTTAGTTCAATTTCGAAATTCTTCCATAAAACCTTATTTAACTCCCCATGTTAAAATTCAGATACTAATCAATCAAATTAAATTACTGACTATTTATTTTATTGATTACTTCCTTTAGACTTACACTTAACTTATTTCATGTGTCGGATACAAAATCCACCGGCCGGGTTTACACATGAAAACTTATAAGCTTTCATAAAGGAGTATCATCAATCTCAAAACCGAGACATGGATTCCATAAACTAATTATTACTTCGCCAATGTATATCATTGTTATCCAATTTACCAGACTTATTGACTTGCGAAAGAATCTCGCCTTTTAATAAATCAAAACAACAAGTGACATACACAGCTAATAATAATTATATTAGGATTAAGAGTATAAGTACATTAAATGGACTAGAGAAATTATTTTATAAAGTCAGTATAAAATACTTATCTCTACTTGATCCGTTCAATACATACAAAATGTATTAGCACAAGAAGTTGGAATTAGACCTATTCCCATAATCAAGATAAATTACATTTAATCTTGTACTACAACCATTCTGATGATTTGTCCAATTCCATCATTAGATTGTGAACATTAACTTTTATGTCTTACAAGAACTGATGATTTAATCTTCCGTGTATAAGCTAAACTCTATACACTAAATCATCTACTATGTAAGCAATGGACACACAAACCAATACATGATCTATTTAAAAGGAAACTTTATGGAATTTAAACAAGTAAATAAATAATTGGCCTTCAAAACACAGCTGCAGATTCTGAAGGCCACTCTGGCTGCGGTCCTGGCGTAACCGCGGTAGGACCGCGGCAGAACACTGCTGCAAATTCTGAAGGCCACTTTGGCCGCGGTCCTGGCGTAACCGCGGTAGGACCGCGGCAGGACGCGTATGGCTTATAGTATATTCTAACAATCTCCCACTTAGACTAATAACCATGCGTCTATAATTTTGACACCCATTCCTTCTACATGCTTATCAAGAGTCTTCTGTGGTAAGCTCTTAGTAAACGGATCCGCCAAGTTGTTCTCTGACGCAATCTTGGTGACCACTACATCCCCTATCTGCTCTATATTAAATGATATTTACGCTCAATGTGTTTTTCCCTTTTATGGCTTCGTGGCTCCTTTGAATTTGCAACCGCACCACTATTATCATAATAAAGTGTAATTGGCGCTTGAATCGAGGGAACCACGCCCAACTCTCTCAGGAAGTTACCGAGCCAAACTGCCTCTTTGGCTGCCTCAGAAGCTGCCACATATTTTGCTTCCATGGTGGAATCAGCAACACAAGTTTGCTTGATACTCCTCCAACTTATGGCTCCACCTCCAAGAGTAAACACATTACCCGAGGTAGACTTTCTAGAATCTCTGTCTGATTGGAAATCCGAATCAGTATACCCAATAGGTACAAGGTTATCCGAATGGTAGATCAACATGTAATCCCTAGTCCTTTTCAGGTACTTGATTATATGTTTAACCGCCGTCCAATGCTCTTTCCCAGGATTAGACTGAAATCTGCTAACAACGCCAACGGCAAAGCAGATATCAGGCCTAGTGCATAACATAGCATACATGAGGCTCCCCACAGCTGATGCATAAGGGACCGCCTTCATCTTTTCTATCTCTTCATCAGTCTTAGGAGACTGATCTTTAGATAGAGAAATTCCATGTCTGAAAGGAAGAAATCCTTTCTTGGAATCATGCATGCTAAACCTGGAGAGTATTGTATCAATATAAAGACTTTGGGACAAGCCTAATATCCTTCTTGCGATCTCGCAAGAGTTTGATCCAAGGATATGAGCCGCTTCTCACAAATCTTTCATATCAAAATGTGTAGACAACCACTGCTTAACTGAATTCAACGTGCCCACATTATTTCCTATGAGCAGTATGTCATCTATATATAAGATCAAAAACGTCACTTTGTCCCCATCCCACTTTTTGTATACACAAGACTCGTTGAGACACTGATCTAAACTAAATGTTTTAATCGCCTTGTCGAAACAAGTGTTCCATGCCCTAGATGCCTGTTTCAGTCCATAAATGGACCTTTTAAGTTTACACAACATGTGTTCCTTGCCACTTTCCACAAAACCGTCTGGTTGCATCATATAGATGCACTCATCAAGACTTCCATTAAGAAAGGTTGTCTTGACATCCATTTGCCAAATCTCATAATCATAATGAGCAGCAATGGATAAGAGAATCCTTATAGACTTAAGCATGGCTACCGGCGAGAAGGTTTCCTCATAATCGATCCCTTATTTCTGAGTGAACCCTTTCGCTACAGGCCTTGCTTTAAAAGTTTGCACTTTTCCGTCTACACCTCTCTTTTTCTTATAGATCCACTTGCATCCAATGGGTTTAACCCCATCAGGTGGTTCTACAAGATCCCAGACTTGATTAGAGTACATTGACCCCATCTCTGATTTCATAGCGGCAACCCACTTATCGGCATCTTTATCATGTAGTGCTTGGTCGTAATTGACAGGTTCGGAAGTATGCTCCTCAGGGATCCTATCATATGATTCTCCCAAGAGCGTATAACGAACTGGCTGTCTTATTACTCTCCCACTACGACTACGCACTACATCACGTCCAACTACACCATTTTGATTCTGTGGTTGAACCGCAATCTCATCAGGAACCTGAGTCTCCATGCTATCCAAAAGGATATCAACGACTTCTTCCTGTTGTGCAGTTTGCTCTACATAACTCCCACTACTTTGTGGTAGTATGACTTCGGGCACTTGTTCTTGCGGGACATTAAGTCTATTGACATTTCTCCCACTACTAAAATGCAATGGTATGTCAAATCCGACTTCGGGGTTTTGTATATGGTCGTTTTGTTTATCAGATGACTGAGTTTCCATTCCTTTGCTTAGTTTCTCTAAACCGATTTTACTTTTAGGAACATGATTTACCAAATAGTCCTCTTTAAGAAACTTGGCATTTGTGCTAACAATTACCTTCTTTTCTTGAGGACAATAAAATAAACCACCTTTCGTTCCTTTTGGATAGCCTACAAACACGCATACATCTGTTCTTGCCTCCAATTTATCCGTTTTCCCTTTTAGCACATGTGCCGGACAACCCCAAACTCGAATATGCCGCAAACTAGGCTTGCGCCCAGTCCACATTCCGTAGGGGTCAAAGGTACTGACTTTGAAGGAACTAAATTCAGAATGTAATTTGCTGTTTCTAAGGCATGTCCCAAAAAAGACGCTGGCAAACTGAAATAACTCATCATTGATCTAACCATTTCCATAAGAGTCCTATTTCTCCTTTCAGCTACACCATTCTGCTGTGGTGTTCCAGGTGCAGATAATTGAGATGTTATCCCACATTCTGATAGATAACCAATGAATTCTGCAGAGAGGTATTCCCCACCACGATCAGATCGTAATGTTTTGATATGTTTATTAAGTCGTTTTTCAGTCTCAGCCTTAAATTCCTTGAATTTTTCAAAGCATTCAAACTTACGACGCAACAAATAGACATATCCATATTTTGAGTAATCATCAGTAAAAGTCACAAAATACTCAAAACCACCTCTTGCCTGGACGTTCATTGGACCACACAAATCAGAATGAATTAATTCTAATTTATCGCTTGCTCGATTTCCTTTTGAGGGGAAATTTCGTTTTGTCATTTTTCCTTCTAAACAGGATTCACATGTTGGTAGTGCCTCCACTTTCAATGAACTTAAAAATTCTATTTAGATTTATATGACCCAAACGCAAGTGCCATAAATATGTTTCACTCAATTCAGGAGAACGTTTTTTCTTATTTGGTAAATCAATATAATTCAGTTCTTTAGAGTGTAACGGTTTAGGTATAGAGTCAACTACAAAAAGACCATCAAATAATGTAGCCGAAGAGAGATAACGTTTATTATGAGTAATAACACATTTATCAATGTCATGACAATTAAAATCATAACCATCTCTCATACCGCTAGAAACCGAAATTAAATTCTTTCTAACGGAAGGTACATATAATGTGTCTTTTAAAGCTAAAACTCTACCACTACCAAACGAAATACTAATATTTCCTAATGCTAAAGCTGGGGCTGCTGAATCGTCTGCTTGATAAACATTGATTTCTCCTCTACTTAGCCGTCGCGTTACCTGAAACCCCTGCAAATAAGTGCAGATATGATTAGTGGCTCCCGAATCTACACACCATGACATGGTAGAAACAGCCGCTAAAAATGTTTCAACGACAAGTAGATGTAAATCACCTGGTTTATTTTTCAGCTTGGCCAGATAAGTTGGACACTGCTTCTTATGATACCCAGGCTACTTGCAATGATGACACTTGCCCTTAGCCTTTTTCACACCAGCAGTCGCGCCACCAACAGAGGGTTTTTGAGCCTTTTTCTTTTTCTGCCCGCCTCTCGGCTTAGAAGAAGAACCTGCCTCAAAATTCAACGCCACAGGAGGAGCTTGTGACTTGATAATAGTCTCTGCCGACTGCAGCTCATTCAGCAATTTTGCAAGGGACAAATCCATTTTGTTCATGTTATAATTCATGCGAAACTACTGAAAACTGTCTGGCAAAGTCTGCAGGATCATTTCAACCTGCGTGTCCTTATCAATGTTAGCTCCAAGGACCTCCAGTTCATTCAGAAGACTCATCATCTTCAGAACATGGTCCCTGACCGATGAACCTTCAACTATTTTGGTATTCAGAAGGGCTTTCATGGCAGTCTGCTTAGCCGCACGATTCTGATCTCCAAACATTTCTTTGAGATTTTTCAGAATGTCATAAGCAGACTCCATCGACTGATGCTGATGTTGCAGAACATTTGACAAGGATGCCAAAATGTAACACCGCACCATCTCATCAACCTTAATCCATTTATGGTAAGCCTTTTGTTCATCATCTGTGGCATCATCTCCAGGTTTTTCTGGACACACCTCATCGAGCACAAATTTGTACTCTTCAGCTAGTAGAACAATATCCAAATTTCGTTTTCAATCAACATAATTCGGACCCTCAAGTTTGTTTTGAGTAAGAATGGCAGTAAGGGGATTGAAAGCAGTCATTGTCAATCTGAGAGACATTAAATATTTAAATAGATCAAATTAGTTTGTATTATTGAATATTAAAATTCAAAACACACTATATATATACAATCTATGCACCTTGAACAACAAATTTCGATGGGAAAGAAGCTATTCTTGCAATATACATATATAATGACAGATTATCCACCCCATAAACTTAAACAGGTCATACTCAGATGGAGAGTAAACTGTTAATTTAAGCCAAGTGAATATCAACATTCAACATATATTAGTCCCATTGAACCAACATGCATACTCAGATGGAGAGTAAATACAAGTAATCAATGACTAGTATAATCTAGTGATTATTCATAATGTTTTTATCCGATATGGAAGAAGACCTACGTCAACGTGTAAAAATATTATATCACTAATTTTTAACCCCAGAGACCCCACGATTACTGGAATTAAAAACAACTAAAAAAAAATTCAGAATTTTTAAAAAAAACAGCAAAAACACCATTTAAACGACCCTGAAAGCCCAAAAAACGGCTTACATCATGAGCAAAGCTGATGAGTATTGCTCACTGGGCCGTTTCGCATGGACCTGCCAAGTTTCAGGTCAATCGGAGTCCGTCAACTAGTTGACCTCCGATTTTCTGCCCTAATTCGGCCAAAACTGTTTTTACGTTTTTCATGATTAAATTCAATTTTCAGATTATTCTAACTTAACATCACCAATATTAAAAGAATATTTCAAGTTTTCAAAATAATCAATACAACCCATAACAGATAATCACGCCAAAACAGTGCAGGTTTTCAGAAAAAACAAACTTTTTATGTAATTCAAAACTTGCATATAGAACATGATATTAATCCTTATGGTTTATCCTAATTATTTAATTAGACGTGAGTAGGCTCTGATACCAATTGTTGGATCATATTGCACAGCGGAAGCAAACATAGCATCATAATCACGTGTAATCTAAACAATTAGCACATACGGAGATTATACGAGTTACCTCTTGAAGCGTGAACAAAGCAAATCGATATCCTTCTCCAGTTCCAGAATTGCAAGACCTCAGCAACCTTCCACAGTCTTCTACTGTGTTACCCAAGTAAAACCGGAAAACAGAGAACTTCGGGTGGGCGAAATTCAAGGAAAAAAAAAGTGTGTTTTTTCTGTGTCAAAAACGACCAGCTATATACCATATATATATATATAGCTGCGTTTTTTTTAGGTCAAAACACTTTTCCAAAACCTGTTAGGTTTTCTTCTTCCACCAAGGAAAGGTTTCCTTTATTTTCTATTATTCAGGCACAGTAGGGACCACAGAATTTAATTAACAAGGCTTCCTATTATGGAATTAATTTCGAAATTTGAAATTAATTTCTACCATAATAAATTACGAATTATTCCACTAAAAATTCGTAATTGCACTCCTTAGTTCAATTTCGAAATTCTTCCATAAAACCTTATTTAACTCCCCATGTTAAAATTCAGATACTAATCAATCAAATTAAATTACTGACTATTTAATTTATTGATTACTTCCTTTAGACTTACACTTAACTTATATCATGTGTCGGATACAAAATCCACCGGCCGTGTTTACACATGAAAACTTATAAGCTTTCATAAAGGAGTATCATCAATCTCAAAACCGAGACATGGATTCCATCAACTAATTATTACTTCGCCAATGTATATCATTGTTATCCAATTTACCAGGCTTATTGACTCACGAAAGAATCTCGCCTTTTAATAAATCAAAACAACAAGTGACATACACAACTAATAATAATTATATCAGGATTAAGAGTATAAGTACATTAAATGGACTAGAGAAATTATTTTATAAAGTCAGTATAAAATACTTATCTCTACTTGATCCGTTCAATACATACAAAATGTATTAGCACAAGAAGTTGGAATTAGACCTATTCCCATAATCAAGATAAATTACATTTAATCTTGTACTACAACCATTCCGATGATTTGTCCAATTCCATCATTAGATTGTGAACATTAAGTTTTATGTCTTACAAGAACTGATAATTTAATCTTTCGTGTATAAGCTAAACTCTATACACTAAATCATCTACTATGTAAGCAATGGACACACAAACCAATACATGATCTATTTAAAAGGAAACTTTATGGAATTTAAACAAGTAAATAAATAATTGGCCTTCAAAACACTGCTGCAGATTCTGAAGGCCACTCTGGCCGCGGTCCCGGCGTAACCGCGATAGGACCGCGGCAGAACACTGCTGTAGATTCTGAAGGCCACTTTGGCCGCGGTCCTGGCGTAACCGCGGTAGGACCGCGGCAGGACGCGTATGGCTTATAGTATATTCTAACAGGGGTAATACAACAACGGGTTTGCTTAGCATCTTCGCAAGCAGAATGTTTTGATTAACTAAACTGAAAGGAAAAAGGCTATCATTAAGTACTTAGAAGAAGAAATTAAAGACTTTTGATAATAACTTTTAACTGACTCAAACTAGAGATTATGACTATTGCGATACGATATTTTTGTGTCGAGGGTTATTGTTATGTTTTGAAAGAAATGTAATGATCAACGATACATTTATGGGCAGAACTAGTGTATTTTTCTTAAGGTGGCTACTTTTGCTGCTACATATAAATTGATCGAAATGTAAAAAAAAATCCTGCACTTAACCAATAAGCATGTTCTACCGACTGAATTGACTTGCAAATGTAATCCATGAGCTAAAATGGTCTCAGTTAACTGCTAATTAAATGCAAGTTCACCGACTTGAAAACAAACACAAGATGAGCACTTACAAAGTCATAGTAGGACTACTCTATACACAAAGAAAATGATAGTAAAACTAAAAACAAGAAACAAGACTCCAAAATTTTCTTGCTAATTATGGTCAATATCATGTATATGAGCAATGATTCAAATCAAGAGGTTAATCGTAGTCTAGTAATATATTTACGTAAGACAGAGTTTGATTAGATAATTTGATAAGTCATGATTTTTTCCTTATTTCAGGATACGATGAACATATTAACTAATTAATTACGATAAAGTAAATCGATTTTTATTATTTTTTTCCTATAGTACCTTGACGTGACATTGAGTGTGAGCATTATATAGTTCAATCATTATAAATCAATCAAATTATCACGTTAGTGAGTCAAAAACCTAGCAAGATTAGTATTATAAATTAGCTAGAAAGTAGGTAGGAAATAAGTTTGTTTACAAGTTAGTGCATATGCAGATAAGGAAACAACTTTAAGTTTTATACATTTTTGACCGCACAAATAAAGAAACAAAGCTAATTTAGCCATGCAATCAAAAACTAAATTCATGTTTTGGTAGGTTTTTAAGTTAGGTATAATTTTGAATTCTGAAATCTAATTGTAAAGCAATATAGAAAATCATTTACAAGCTTCCCATAATTTATAATTTTAGGATTCTTTTCAACTCTGGCATGCCTCCTCAAACCAACTATAAAAGACCCCATCTTTGTTCCTTTGTTTTCATCCACACTTGCATTCTCTAATTCCTCTCTTTACATTTCCTCCATTTTGCAAATGATATTTGAGTTTTTGTTTCAATGTCATATAAATGGTCCAAAGAAAATGTTGAATCGAATCGCTCTCTTCATTTGCTAGAGGCACGGGGAGTGGCATGTCCCCTCCAGGATTAGGCATCGGGGGTACTTTCGACTGTAGCAATACCAAATATGTCGCAGCTTTTTTAGCTAACTCGTTGACCGCTATATTAGGTGCCTTCACAATCTTCAGTCAAATTTAAAAAGTATGCATGATTTTCTAGATCTAGTCGCATAACTATGATTTGAAAACCATGCACATTCTACAAATTTTGTTGACAAGATTGTGGTGTTACATAATATAGTAGTAAACAAGCTGGCTAAAGAAGTTGCGACATGCTTGAAACGACTCCAATCAAAGGTCCCCCTATTCCGGATCTTGGAGAGGACATGTCACTTACTATGCCTTTTAATGATGATTACACCTTGGCTTTCAATATGTTCGTATCTCTACACTTTCTTTGTTTGTGTAAATGTATTTCTAAAGATAAAAAAGTCTAGCAAAATAGAAGATATTGTACTTTGAGATGTATGTTTTAGAGAGCATAGCTTGAATTATGATAAAAGATTAATGCTTCTGATTCTTGAATGTGACAAATAGATAAATATTTATTTTCTATTACTTCTTTCTTATATTTGCAGTTTGCACCATGATCTATCTCTGCTTATTTGAACATTGCCCGCAAATCATTATCGGTAAGCTCAATTAAAAAATTAAAAGAAAAGAAAGAGAATTGCAATAGATTGATGGTTAGTGTACATATAGTGTCTACTTATGCTAAATATTGAATGTGCGCATAGTATGTGTTCCTAGAAAGAGTGGAATGGCTATAATAGGATCATATAACCAATTAATCTACAATAAATAGTAATTATTTTATTGACTTTAAAATTTAATGATTTACTCTATATTTAACTTATCAAATGTTTGGATGAATTTTCTGCTTTACTTATTGTTTAAGTTATTTTTGTAAGAGGTTTTTGTTACGATCCAAAATCCAACTAGTCGTGATGCCACCTAACTCAACCAGCTAGGTAAGCCAATTGACAACAAACCAATTCCGATGAAATTTAATAAGACAAATAAATAAAAGAAAATATATGAATCTTATACATTTCCCAAAGACTGGTAGTACAAATCATGAGCTTCTAAGATTTGGAGTTTACAAAGCTGGTATGAAATAAATATGCCATCTGTTCGAAAAGTGCATAACAGATTTTTATAAATCTAAGGCTACCATGAACAACAGGCAGCTACAACTGGAATGCAGATACATCTTCAAACCCATCTCCCATTGATCACCGCAATATCAGCATCCAACATCTGCACGCAAGGTGGAGAAGTGTAGTATGAGTAAAACCGACCACATGTACTCAATAAGTAACAAACTTAGCCTTAGGTTGAAAGTAGTGACGAAATTGTACATAGGTCGGAGTCTGACGCCAATAACCAACAACAGTTCGTAATAACATAATGCCAGTAATAAAAGAAGTAACTCAGAGATAAAATACTCAGCTCGTTCACAGTTCCAAAAAATAGGTCTGCTTTTCAAGTAAATCAGTGAAAATCCAAATTTTTTTACTGTAATCGCCAAAAATATGAGTAAGTTTGATGTCACGATCCGGATTTTCCACCCTCGGGAATCGTGATGGTGCCTACTAGTGAAAGCTAGGCAAGCCAACCAACTGAACTATTTACCTTGTTTGCATTTTTAATCCGATAACAGTTAAGAGCCAATAATTAGATAACGACAGAATTGAATAAGCGGAAGACTGCATTGTAAAGTTTTAATAATACTGCTAATACCAATCCATAACAAATCTACCCAAGACTGGTGTCACAACTTCACAGACTGTCTAGGAGTACTACAAATAAAGGTCTGAAAGAAATAAATAAAACATTGTCTCTGCAAATACATGAAAGAAACAGGAATAGTAGGTAGAAGGAGACGCCAAGGCCTGCGGACGCCTGCAGGACTACCTCGGGTCGCCTGATGAACAAGAAACAACAATCTCACTGCTGTCTGAAGTCTACAGCACTGGGATCTGCACAAATAAGTGCAGAGTGTAGTATCAGCACAACCGACCCCATGTGCTGGTAAGTGCGTAGCCTAACCTCGGCGAAATAGTGACGAGGCTAGGACCAGACTACCAAATAAACTTGTGCAGTTAAATCATATACAACGAAAATAGGAGCAGAAAATTACAACTAAAGTTGGGCGGGGGAAACATGCTGCGGGGAGTAACAGATAACAACAGAACAACAGTAGAGAAATGTAAGGAATGCCATAAATCGATTACCAGCAAAGATAAGGAAATAAGAAGAACAAGTACACATGTAATACCGTCGCAGGCGTGCAACTCGATCCCAAATCACATAGTACCGTTGCAGGCATGCAAACCGCTCCCATTTCATATAATACCGTTGCAAGCATGCAACCCACTCCCATTTCACATATTACCGTTGCAGGCGTGCAACCCGCTCCCAATTCACATGTTACCGTTGCAGGCGTGCAACCCGCTCCCATTTCATATGTTACCGTTGCAGACGTGCAACCCGCTTCCTTTTCATATAGTACAGTTGCAGGCGTGCAACCGGCTCCCTTTTTCATATAGTACCGTTGTAGGCGTGCAACCCGCTCCCTTTTTATTTATCAATACCAATCATGAAAGAATCCCGGCAAGGGAATAATATTTTAACAACAACATCCCGGCAAGGGAACAATACTATAACAACAACATCTCGGCAGGAACAATAATATGACAACAACATCCCGGCAAGGGAACAATAATATGACAACAACATCCCGGCAAGGGAACAATAATGATTACCCTCATATGAAACACAATAAACCACAACGGAGTCACAATAATTACAATACAAGACTCACGGGCATGCTTGACACCAACGTGTAGATACTTGTCACAATGCCTATACATCGTACTCCACAAATAGCACACATCAAATAAGACTTAACTCCTAATACCTCAAGCTAAGGTTAGACCAAACACTTACCTCGATGCCACGAACACAATTCAAGCTTCAACTATCGCTTTACCTCTTAAGTCCACCACCAACACGCTCGTATCTAGCCACAAGTTACTTAATAATATTAATAAGTGCTAAATGAATCAACTCTAATGCATGAAAATAAGTTTTCTAAAGTTTTTCCCAAAAAGTAAAAATTCGACCCCGGGCCCGCTTGGTCCAAACCCGAAATTCGAACCAAAACCCGATTACCCATTCACCCCCGATCCCGGATATATAATTGGTTTTGGATTCCGACTTCAATTTGAGGTCTAAATCCCCAAATTTCAATATTCTTAGGTTTTACCCAAAATTCCCAATTCCACCATGAAAATCCTAGATTCTAGGATGAAATCTTGTAAAAAGAAGTTAAGGAGTAAAGAAAATGAGTTAGAAATAACTTACTAACGTTTTGGAGAAGAAAGGTTGTTTGGAAAATCGCCTCTTATGTTTTTGGATTTTGAAAAATGAAAAATAACTGAAAATCCCGTTTAAATATACCCCTCTCAGACCCCCTGTGCGGACCGCACAAAAAGGAGTGCGGCCGCGGAGCTCACAAGGTTGACTACAGTGACATGCTTTAGTATTTTGGGCATAACTTTGTCTACAGATGTCCAAATTTTAATTTCCTTACCTTTCTAGAAACTAGACACGAAGGGACTTTCGTTTTTGAATCATCTCAAAATTCTTTGTAGATCAAAAGATATAGGCTTCCAAAGTCGGACCAGTGAACCTGTGCGGACTGCACAAAATCGAGTGCGGTCGCAAAGCCCCCACCGCGGACAACATAAATTCAATGCGGATCGTACTGGCGGGTTCAGAGATCTACACTTCTCTAAACCTGCAACAGCTATGTTTTAAGCCTAAGACATCCCGGAACCTACCCAAAACTCACCCGAGCCCTCGGGACTCCAAACCAAATGTGCATACTAACTCAAAAACATACGGACCTACTCGTGCGATCACATCATCAAAATAACATGTAAAACCATGAATTAAACTTCAAAACTCATCATTTTCATCAAGAACACTTAAAGTTCATAAATCTTCAACCGGAAGTCCAACTCACGTCAAATAGACTCCATTTTTCACCAAATTTTATAGATATCATTCAAATACTATAACAAGTTTGTATCGGACTCCGGAACCAAAATACGGGCCCGATACCAATGGTTTTAAACATTAATTCTTTTCTTCATTTCTTAGATAATTCAGCAAAATAATTTCTTTCAAAAATTGATTTCTAAGGCTTGGGACCTCGGAATTCATTTTTGGGCATACGTCAAGTCCCATATTTTACTGCGGACCTCCCGGGATCGTCGGAACACAGATCCGTGTCCGTTTGCTCAAAATATTGACCAAAGTCAACTAAAAATAAAATTTTTAACTCTAGAAATTTCTATTTCTCATCTCTTCACATAGAAGGCTTTCCGAATATAGGTCCGGACCACGCACGCAAATTAAGGTAAGGTAAAAGAGAGGTTTTTAGGCCTTGGAACACTGAATTTGTTTCTAAAACAAGTGATGACCTTTTGGGTTATCACATTTGAAAACTGTAATTTTTCCCAAAAAGCTTTCAAAAAGTAAATGTTTCATTTTCAAATGGCATGAGGAAAATACATCTCTATGCCTATATGTCAACATGTGTGAGAAGTCAGGAATGACGTGATGCCATACAATATGAGAAAAATGCATCTCTATGCATGTATGTCATGTGTGCATGTCAATGAAATGTATCTCAGAGATGAACTCATGTACTCACACTCTCATAGTACTCAATTTCACTGTCTCACACTTTTCACTTATCATGCTCAATCACTCAGTAATGTATATGGCCGATCCAACCTAGGGAAGATCCATCCCGAATATATACATAGCAACTGCCAGTCAGTCACTTAGTATTATGTAAGGTCAATCTAGTCCGGGGGAGATCCATCCCCAGGAAAGATCCATTCCTCAATATAGATCAACCGCGTTCACTGGGGTGTATGCAGACTCTGGAGGGACTCCTTCAGCCCAAGCGCTATATCAAGCCAATCATGGCATAAATTAATGATACATGCTGCGGCGTGCAGCCCGATCCCATAAATATGTATAGCCATAAGGCTCGTTGCGGTGTGCAACCCGATCCACATATATACAGTCATAAGGCTCATTGCGGCGTGCAACCCCGATCCACATATATACATATATCGCTCACAGCTCAGGTCCTCGGCCCCATTTAGTCATCAATCTCTCCAGTCTTTCGCGCTCACAATGCATGAAACTAACCCAAAAATGATGATATGATATATCAATAAATAGCAACAGAAATTGAGATATGATATGCAATGAATAAATATGACTGAATACAAAATTTCAATTTAAACATATAATTCAACAATAAAAATAACCTCAGTGGGTCCCAATAATACCAATATATGCCTAAGCATGATTTCTAGCATGAATTACAGCTCAAGTATTCTAACACATAGAGTACAGTGAAAATATCCAGAGAAGATAGCTACACAGTTCCATAGAATCGGCTAAATCACAATTCACATGGTGCATGCCCACACACTGAAACTTAACATGCGCGTCACCTCAACATCAATCACATAACATGCAATTTGTGGATTCATACCCTCAGCACCAAGTTTAGAAGTGTTACTTACCTCGAACAAGCCAAACCCAAAACCAAGCAAGCCAGACGATGCTCCGAAATGCCATCCCGTGCGTACCAGCCTCCGACCGACTCGAAACTAGCCAAAAGCAACTCAAATACATCAAATAATGCCAAAGTAAACAAACTATCACGACCCTAAACCCAGACCCGATCGTGATGGCATCTCTCGTAAAGACAAGGCCAGCCGACACAAATCCCCAATTAAATCAACAGATATAACAATTCATAATTAAGTCATTAATAATGATAAATCCCAAAATAGAGTGAAATATATCAACTGCGGAAACAAACACAGCCGAACATCGGGGTATCACCAGTCACGAGCATCTAAACATGTGTCTAAGAGTCTGAAAGAGTTTATACAGTCTATTACAGAACTAGAAGCAGAAAATAACATAGGAGGGAGAAACACTGGGCTGCAAACGCCGAGCAGTTACCTAGTGGACTCCGAATAGCCTGTTGGGAGCAATCAACCCTCATTAGCGGGACCGGAAGCTCTTGAATCTGCACACAGGGTGCAGGGAGTAATGTGAGTACCCCAACTCAGTAAGTAATAAAAATAAAATAGGACTGAGCGATAAGAAATTACGTAAAACACAACAACATGCTATAAAGAGGCAATGTAAAACCAATACAATGTAGGAAAATAGTGAAATCTTATTAGAACGCCTTAGTTCAGTATAAGCTTCTTTAAAACACCTTTTAACAGTTAAACAAGTAATTGAAAAGCAGCGAGAAAAAATAAACACGTAAAATCAGCCCCTCGGGCACAATATCAACAGAATCAGCCCCTCGGGCAATAACCTGGAGCAACACCAGCCCCTCGGGCTATATCACATATCACGCTGGGTACCCGTGCTCACTGGGGGTGTACAGACTCCGGAGGGGGCCCTTACGTCCCAAGCGCAATATCAAGCCATCTCGTGGCAAAATCAATAGGCTCTCGGTCTCATAACAAGCCACCTTGTGGCGTACAACTCAGGCCCTCGGCCTCATAATCATAATCAGTACAACACTGCTGCGGCGTGCATTCCGATCCCATGATAATCCTCACAACATAGGCCCTCGGTCCTACTCAATCAGAAATCTCTAAAAAGCTGCCCGGGCACAGTAAAACATGATGCTCAGCCCAAAATATCATTTAAAGTGTTAAAACAGTGTAAACACGGCTGAGTTATAAAAACATTAGAATATAGCATGACTGAGTACAGATATAAAATCAAAACAGTGAGGAAATAGCAGTAAAAATCCCCTAAGGGTCCAAAACAGTTGGCACGAGGCCCGAATATGGCATTCAGCCCAAAACATGATGATAGCAAACAGTTTTCAATCAAATACGCAGTACAAAAATCATTAGGGATGGACTAATTCACAATCCCCAACGGTGCACGACCCCACGCTCACCATCTAGCGTGTGCGTCACCTCAATATAGAAGAACGATGTGAAATCCGAGGTTTCATACCCTCAGGCAACATTTACAATCATTACTCACCTCTATCCGATCTAAACTCTAGCCCGCGATGCCTTTGCCTCTCGAATCGGCCTCCGGATGCTCCAAATCTAACCAAAATCAGTGCATAACCATCAAAATATGCAAAGGGAACCACTCAAAAGAAATCACATTACAACACAAATTCCGAAATTGGCCAAACCCGACCCCCAGGCCCACATCTCGAAATCTGATAAAAATTACATCAATGGACTCCTTATCACTCCCCGAGTTCATTCATATAAAAAGCACCAAAATCCAACCAAAAACGACCCCTCAAATCCCAAATTCTAGGTCTCCAATTACAAGCCTTAGTTCTTCAATATTTAGGCTTAAATTCTACAATTTCCATGATTAATTAGGTAATAATCACATTAGGATTGAGTATTAAGTCTATAAATCTTACCTCCAAGTGATCCCCCTTGATTACCTCTTCAATCCCCTTCAAAAAGCTTCAAAATCGCCCAAAAATGGAGGAACTTAGACCCAAAATAGCGAAAATAGGTCTTTTAAACATTCTGCTCAGCACTTAAAAATCCTTCATCGCGAACGCGGTCAAAGCCTCGCGTCCGCGAAGCACAAATTTGAGTTGACCAATTTTTCCTTCTTTGCGAACGCGTCTCCCCTCTCGCGAATGCGAAGGCTCAGCTTCACAGTCCATCGCAAACGCGGCTCCCCTCTCGCGAACACGTAGCTTGATGACCCCAACCCTTCGTGAACGCGAGACCTCCCTCGCGAACGCGAAGGCCAAACCTTCAGCCTCACATTCTAACCCTTCACGAACACGAGGGCCCACTCGCGAACGCAAAGGCCAACTGTCTGCAACATCAACAACAGAATTTCTGCAACTTTTCTCAACTTGAAATGATCTGTTTAACCACCCGAAACTCACCCGAGGCCTTCGCGACCTCAACCAAACATGTCAACCTATCCCATAACATCATTCAAACTTGTTCCAACTTTCAGAACGCTCAAACCAAAATCATAACACCAAATTTGCATCGGATTCAAGCTTAAGTATTCCAAAATCTACCAAATTTCGCTTTCGATCAAAAAGTCTATCAAACCACGTCCGAATGACCTGAAATTTTGCACACACATCCCAAATGACACAACGGACCTACTTCAACTCCCAGACTTCCATTCCGACCGTTATATCAAAATCTCATCTATCAACCGGAAAACGCCAAAATTCTAATTTCGCCAATTCAAGCCTAAATCTACTCCGGACCTCCAAAACACATTCCGATCACGCTCCTAAGTCCCAAATCACCTCCCGAAGCTATCCGAACCATCGGAACTCACACCCGATCCCTTTAACACATAAGTCAACATCCGGTTGACTTTTCCAACTTAAGCTTACTCAAAAGAGACTAAGTGTCTCAAACCTTACCAAAACCTTTCCGAACCTGAGCCAACCAACCCGATCACACATAGTACCGATAAACAAAGCAATAAAAAGAATAAATGGGGAAACGGAGCGGTAACTCATGAAATGACCGGTTAGATCATTACACAAACTCAATCGATAAAGGTCGAATCATTAACCAAAGCCCAAAAGTCCAAACCCGGCCCGCACCTCGGAACCCGACAAAACTTACAAAATTCGTCAACCCATTGACTTACGAGTTCAACCATACTAGTTTCATTCAAATCCAACTCAGAATCGATGCTCAAAACTTAAAAACTCACTCTATGAAACTTTAGGCTAAAACCCCCTAATTTCTCTTTTGAAACCCTCAATCAAATGCCGAAAACGAAGATAGATTCATGATATAAAATCAAAAATGAGTAAAGAACCCCAATTCATATGGTAAAAATTACCTTAAAAATTGCCCAAATTCGAGCTCCCCAACTCAACATATGACCAAATGAACAACCCATTGGTATTAAATATTTTTTTGTCCAGTTGTTATGCCTCGTTTCGTGTGCCAAATAATCTCAAAACTTGCTTTTGATACTTCCAATGGATTTTTTGTGAAATTTCAGTCAATATAGGCTTTTGAATCACCCAATTTGGCCTTAAAATGAGGGAGATATGATGTTTTGAAGTTTTAAATGAAGTCTGGAAATTGAAGGGATAAAAAATAAAATTTTCGTAATTATTTTACACCAGAAAATTAGCAACGAAAGAATTTTGGTTTTAGCACCCAAAACTCATTCGGAACCTCCCGGACACAAACCATATATACGCTTCAATCATAAAACACGCTACGAACCTGCTCCCGCACTCAAAACATCCAAAAGATGTCATCTTGACCCGATATTGACCGTGGTCAAACTCCAAATCTTTAACTTAACTAGTTTCTCAACCGATAATCCAAAACACACCCGAGCCCCTCGGGACCCCATTCAATCATACCAACAAGTCTTAAAATACAATACGAACTTATTCGAAGCTTCAAATCACATCAAACAACATAAAAATGACGAATTGCACGTCAAATCAAAAATTAATGAACTTTTAACTTCCAAAACTCGCGTCGAAACATACCAAATCAACCCGGAATGAACCCAAAATTTGCACACAAGTTCCAAATAACATAACAAAGCTATTCCGATTCCCGGAATCCGAATCCGATATCCTCAAATTCAACTCTTGGTCAAACTTATGAACTTTTCAAACCTTCAAATTTCCACTTTCGCCAATTTGTGCCGAAACCTTCTAGAAACATCCAAATGCAAATTCGGACATACGTCCGAGTGCAAAATCACCATACAGACCTAACGGAACCATCAAAACTCCATTCCGAGGTCAAATTCACAAAAGTCAAACTTGGTCAACTCTTCCAACTTAAAGCTTCCTAGTTGAGAATCATTCTTCCAAATCAATTCCGAATAACCTAAAAACCAACCGACGATTCACACAAGTAATAATATATCATGCGGAGCTACTCATGCCATCAAACTTCCGAGCAGAGTGCAAATGGTCAAAACATCCGGTCAGGTCGTTACATTTTCCCCCACTTAAACATACTTTCGCCCTTGAACGTGCCAAAAGTCGTTCCAAAGCCATCAAATTGCCATGTAATCTTACCATGAACATACCCGGGGGTGATCCTACGTCACCCTAATCCATATAAGCCTGACGACACAACCTAATTGAAGATCCTTAACTCAACCTTATAGCCTGTTTGGCCAAGCTTTTTTTGGGCCAAAAGTACTTTTTTTGGCCAAGAGCACTTTTTGCCCAAAATTGAGGTGTTTGGACAAGCTTTTGGAAGGAAAAAAAGTGCTTTTGAGGAGAAGCATAAGCAATTTTTGAGAAGCAGAAAAAAGTAGCTTCTCTCCAAAAGCACTTTTCTGAGAAGCACTTTTGGAAAAAATACACTTAGAAGCAGTTTTTAAAAGCTTGGCCAAACACTAATTATTGCTCAAAAGTGGTTTTCAAATTAATTATCCAAACAAAAATTGCTTCTCACTAAAAGCACTTTTGAAAAGCACTTCACAAAATAAGCTGATTTTAGAAGCTTGGCCAAACAGGCTATTAGCACGTAAACCTTGGAATCCAATTTTCCAGCATCCGGAATCCTATAAGACCCAAATCTCGCATCTATACACTGTATAAGTCTGAATAAACCGCATCGAGCCTTAAACATAATCCAAGACACAATCACATGATATACCACATAACTCAAATACTCATAGCAATAATTTCTAATGATCGTAGCTGCTTAAAAATAAATCAGTACTGGTAATAAACCTCATATCAAACAAAAACTCGTTCTAAAACCTTCATACACTGCCGATGATGAAAGAAACATGCGGAAACTTGTAACCACTTATCAGACCAACAAGTCATGGAACTCTCCCTCCTTCGACAAGAACTATAGCCAATTTCTAAGCCGACTTCCGATATTATCCTCCATACATGCTATAATCAAATATGATAGTATCCATTCTATGTCCAATGACCTCATCTCATCCAACACAACCACTCTAGTGGCATGCCACATAAATACAATCTAAAGCCATAACCTGTGCAATACGTGCACCAATAAGCAACAATCCAAATGTACTCAATCATGGAAAATGACTCAAACGAGAGAACCATCCCGCAAGTTCAACAAGTACCACCACAACCGAAATTCTACGAACCCATTATACCTAGTAGAACCAAGACACACGAATCTAATACAAATGATCATATCTTAACATAACCCCGCTGCAATGCGTGACCCCATCCAGACACTAATCCATATGAAATACCTTAAGCCACCCTGCTCAACATCAATAACCACGCGCAACTCGACATCAAGTATCCAAGGTGCTAACCCTAACCGCGGTGAAGCAAATGACACAATTCCACACCAACCTGAAAGAACAAAAGTAATGCGCAATCGATCATGCATCACCCAAATACCTATCTCGCTCAAATTCCGCTATAAGGCCCCAATAAAACTGCACCATGTGTGCATATAACAAACAAATCACAACCCCTCATAGGATAGAAAGTTAACTCATAGAACATATCAGAACACGAGTAAGCTAACACTAGCCGAATGGCACATGCCTCACAATGGCAGTACGGAGTCAACCAATCCGACCCGGTGCAGAATACACATCCTTATTGGGCCTACCAATGGATCCCAAATCAACTATGGCTACCCACAATAGGTAAATAACCCTCCGGAAGTCCACAATGGCTGAATCATAACACATACTATCATCTGCTAGCTTTGGCCACAACTTCACTGTCCACAACCACGAAACAATATGCTCTTGAGAACTCCCAATCTCCAAATCTATAGAATACATAAATTACCATATTTGATCCCAACTCCACCACCCGAATGTCTGACACATCTCTCATACACGATCATCCCATGAGAAATACTTCTATAATTCTCCCGTACTGCATAGCAAAAAATTTGAATATCACCGGTAGATTAACCAGGCGAGTACTGCAATACCAATGAAGCATCCGTAAGTCAAAACTCAGTGCGCCCTTCTGAAATGCACACTCCTTAAGCAATACCAAATAGTACTTTCATTCACCGAGTCATCTGAAACTGTCTATGTTGCCTAAGAATTCATGACCTTCCCTTCAAAATTGACTCGTGACCTTGCACACGAAAATCTTAACCCCACACAACACACCGCATCAATCATGATATCATATAAAAAATATGACGATCTCATAATCAACCCCGAGTCATAAACAGAGTACATACCCGGTCAGTCGAAAACCTTCCATTGATCGCATACAGGAGAAAATACAATACCAACATGCTCCTCACGCCGGTAGGAAATATCCACCTCGAACCGTGATAGAAATAATCGAGGACTCTTTGGAATTGATTTGCACAAAACCAAGCTATTAGAACCGAATCCCTCTAACTCAACCAAGCCACGCAGGTCGCCAAACCAAAGAGCATTGCTAACGAAACACCTATAGAGACTCACCACATCATAAGTACCCCAAGAACTGATCATACTCATTATTGTGCTGATCCAACCTACTATCAAACTGTCCTAATTCTCCGAGTTCCTTCCGAATTACCCTCAAGGTGACATTTCTCCTTAACCCAAAACTCACCCTACGAGATCCTAAAATAAAATCACACCGCCCTAAGGCCCATAAGTCGTTGTATTTCCTCTTAAGCACCCAAAAGTTCCACAATCGAGATACCCACTCTGAAGAGACCTTCTATGAATCTAAAGTCGTTTCCTTCACCCCCTAGTACTGAAATGTAGAATCCATAATGATATAAAAATACCATGAGTCTTGACACCATCCAATGCAAATCTCAGATTCTAGCCATATACCAATCTGAAATTCTCAATTGCTACATATAAATCTTGAATCCATTAGAAATATTCTTGAGAGTCATCCACTCTACTCAAATCTCTATTGCACTACCCCAAACTGTCCAAACAACTTGTACCCCATTAGCACGATGACACCCAAAGAAGTAACCCACTCCTCTGCACAACCGAGTGAACCCCCTACTCCAAACACGCTACATCCGTCACGAATAACAAACTCAAATCATTCCATGATTTTCATATACCCATAGAGTGTAATACCACCCATATCCAGAAATTCCTTTACTTGAGTCATCCTCGATCTCAAACTCTACAAGTCATAACTGATTCACAAGTATACCTCAAACCGAAAACAATACAACACATAATCGTGCAATCAACTCATCGATAGCAGACTCCCCCACTTGGCTCAAGGATATCGAATAAAACATCTGATAACTTACAATAACCATACCCTATTACTGCAATGAGATTCAACTAAATCCTTCATAAGCTCATGTAACACAAACCATCTAATACTTCAACTTATCTACAAATTTCGCATTCACCCTTGTAACAGTCAATCCAACTTCCACAAGTGGTAGAAACTCAAATTACAACACATATAATTCACTGGGAAAGGAGAACTCTCTACAAAAACAACAAAGGAATCACGCAACCTCAGGACACCCCGCAGGAGATCCACCTACTTTGCCTCTAACTGACATCTCTCTATACCCTTCCACGGCCACAACTACTACGCTATCACTTAATCTTCCTAAGTCAGAACTCATAACATGACATGAAAATCTACTTCACTCCATAATTAAACAACATGAAAGATCCTTTAACACACCCATAACTCAAGACTATACGTCAAATCAAGACAGAAATCAAGAACCTAATAGTCCTTTTTATCTCTCAAGAAAACTCTTCTCGTCACATTCGAACAATATGAACACTTCCTGCAGTCACATCATACTTATATAGACATCCAACTACTCATCGAGCCATAAATTACACTTATAAGGACACTATTGGATGTATAAGTCCAAAAGCACATGCTCACACAACTGATATCTTCGTGCGCAAGCTGTAGTCAAAACTCGGCCTCAAGTCCTCCATACTGGCCCTTCATCAGCATACAAAAATTACATCTCGCACCTCATCCATGGAATCACAAGCCGCCGGTTTATGACTGATACCGAGCGCTCACATGCGCATACGAATGCGTGAAAGGAATTTAAAGAGTTACGCTTCAAGCTGAATCAATGTCGTACGATAAAGAAAAAAAGATGAGAAATTTATCCTAAATGCCCTGTAGCCTCTCGAAGATAGGTATGGACGTCATCATACCGATCCACAAGACTCTACTAGACACTTGCTCATGACTTGTAGAGCCTATGGACCTAGAGCTCTGATACCAACTTGTCACGATCCAAAATCCAACTAGTCGTGATGGCACCTAACCCAACCCGCTAGGTAAGACAATAAACCAATTCCAATGAAATTTAATGAGACAAATAATAAAAGAAAATATTTGAATCTTACACATTTCCCAAGGACTAGTAGTACAAATCATGAGCTTCTAATATTTGGAGTTTACAAAGCTGGTATGAAATAAATATGTCAGCTGTTCGAAATGTACATAAGGGATTTTTATAAATCTAAGGCTACCACGAACAAGAGGCAGATACAACCAGAACGCAAGTACATCTTCAAACCGAGCTTCTATCGATTACAGTAACATCCGCATCCAACATTTGCACACAAGGTGCAGAAGTGTAGTATGAGTACAACTGACCCTAAGTACTCAATAAGTAACAAACCTAACTTTAGATTGAAAGTAGTGACGATCTGGAAAACAGCTCGGAGTCCGACACTAATAAACACAGTATAAGGAACAGAGAAAGAGACTCCAAGGAAGCAAACTAAATCATAGATACGAAAGTTTCCCTTTTTTCTTGGATTTCGGTTTGGTCTTGTTGAGGCCAAATCTTTCCTAGTGACATAGATGGTGTTCATCATATTCTTCAATTGGGTCTCCTAGACAGTCTTGGCAGTCGCAACCAAGATCTCAAGGGCAGTGTCCCGTAAAGGGGCATTTGAACCACCAAACTCTTTTTCATTCTTTGTCAAAATGTTGACACCAGTCATGTTCTTCCATGATGCTTTGTATATTCCAGAAGAACTCTCCGTCAGGTTCAGGGTATGTATCTGTTGTATCTTTGGGTTGAATCATTTGGCAAGTGAAGATGGTTTTATTGGGTTTTTTGAGATGGGAATGGTCAAAGCTTATACAAACGGTTTTGTCATTTCTTTTGGTAAAAGTCGGTTCACCAGATTGCAGAGATTCCTTTGGTTCTGTTAACTTTTCATAATTTGTGATCCAGGAATCTGGAAGAATTTTGACAAGCTCATCTCTAGAAATTTGTCTGGGTATTTGGGTGCACATGGTGTTTTCTTTGGTAGCATCAATATTTAAGAGTAAAGTATTTTCTCCTCCGGGAGGGCAAAGATCCATGGCATGATTTTGGACTCGCCACACCATTTGGTAATGAAGAGTGGCTTGGATGGAATCTTTGGCTTGAGGGGCTCCTTGGATTTGGACTTGGATTTTTAGTGCTTCGGTTAAGTATGGATCATAAAGGGACATGTTGAAATTTGGAAAGATAGTTACGAAGACAGTCCCAGCATTCAGGGTAACTTCTGCAGTACCCAAATTTGCATGTTGGTACTCCAAGTATCTTGTATCTAGAAGAGAAAGTCGAGCTACAACAGGTTGACCTTTTCTTCATGATATGTTAAAGCGATTCGGATAGCACCAAAATGGATATAGGTAAAACCATAGTTTCTCCATTGTCTAGGAAAATCATATGGGATTTGAAGGGTAATAAATTGTTCCTCTCGAGTGGCAAGAATAGGATGTTGGTCAAGTTTTGAGGCAGCAACATATTCTTTGACTCCTTTTGGTCTGTGTTGGACTAAGGAACGAATTTGGGTCCAGGGTGAAAATGATTTTTTGGCAAAGGCTAAGTAAGGGTTTATGAGAGGTAGTTCAGTGGAGGATACTTTCTATTCGTCGGGTAGGATATCTACTTCATAGAGGTAATCATATTTTTTAGACAAGGTTTTATATAGAGTAGGAGACATATTCATTTTTGCAAGGAAAGAGGATGATGAAATGATTCAGACATATTTAGTAAACTATTCCTCCCTCCAAAAGGATGGGCTGGCTCTGATACCACAGTATAAGGAATAGAGCAAGAGACTCCAAGGAAGCAAACTAAACCATAGATACGAAAGTTTCCCTACAAAGGGGTTGTCTTCAACAGCCCATAAGGGACGTCTTTCCAAGCTACACAAACAGTTAATTTGCTTATAGTCCCAAACGTTTTCCTACAAAGGGGCTGGCTTCATAACCCATAAGGGACGACTTGCCAAGCTACACGACTCATAAAACTTTTATACTATTACCAACGTTAGCTGTTTATATCTCAGAAAACTTTCGTACTACAATAAGCTAACTTTCTTAGAGTATTCTTACTCTATTTTCATACATAGACCGGCATTTTCATCCATTCGAAAGAAAGAACAAGAGGGAAATTTAGAAAGCATTCATATGTAATATATCACAAAAGATTTACAATGGTACAAGATGATCCTACAACTAGTGCACGGACTCCTTTATATAGGTCTAGGAGGTTATTACAAGACAAACTTGCATTAAAATAAACCTATCTTACATGGTAAACTTATCTACAAGTGGGTCCCTCTTGGCATGTGAAGGACTTTAGACAAACCAACTAAAAAGCTCCTGAAAACATGTGAAAGGGGTGAAATATACATGGTATAACATGTGAAAGTATGAGGGAGCATGTGACGCCATGTGAAAGTACGGTGTTTCATGTGAAGAAGCACATGGAAGCATGTGAAAACAAGTAGAAGTGGGGCCCGAATAGTATGGAAAGATGTGGAAATTTGTCTTGGCATAGGTAGATGATTTTTTAGGGTTCTTTGGTAGGTAAAGTAGGATTATGGTGGGATTAGCAGGGATTTAGACAATTATCCTTCCTTGATTCTAGGGTTGTCCTCTAGGAATATTTTCAAAGACCTTGTATAGTAACGCCTGGAACTTGACGGTCCTTCTTCGTTGTGCTCTTTCTCTTGATTGAGAGATGTAATCCACAACCTTAATCTGGAAATGTCATGAGTAATCTTTTCTCGAATGAATTCATAGGGGGTTTGATATTCTTTTGCTGCTTCCGGACTCTTTCCCAGTGAGGATGATTGCTGGTATAATTCCAGCTTGCCCAATCTTTTGGCCATATCTCTCTCGGGATGCACCTATTTTGCTGGAAAATGATTCTTTGTGCCTCGCTATATCATTCTTCCATTGATAAAATGGATACGGGAAATTTCCACCAGAATGATGCCTCTCCTTTCGCATGGACTTTTCCATTAATAATCTTCGCTGGCCTATGGAACATGAATACCTTTGCTGTGTAGGAATCGTTGAAACATTTTATCCAATATCTTCTAGGTTTGAACACAGTAAAAATACTTTAAGATTTGGTTCAATGTTATCAAAATCCTTGAAGACGTTGCATTTGAATTTCATGAAAATATAATAATGATGGCATAGGTACCAGAAAAACCATAATAGTTCTTGTGGAAAATCCTTGGCTTGAGCTATGAATATATGGCAGAACAGATATTCTGGATTGACCCTATATTGCTTGAGAATGGATCCTCCATGTTGCCGAAAAACTTAAAGCTCATAATAAGTTCTTCTTTCCATAATAATTGACGGATCAAAGGGATCCATGAGGTTGAACAACTCCGGTGGATGATCTGTTGGCTTTAATGAACTTGTTCCTGGTATATTTGAAAGCATGAAGATGTGGATAATTAGCTTTTGGTTTGACTTCAGTTTTGCTGGGGAAAATGTTTTTGAGAATTCTTCCGGTCGAGATAGAAAATCCGCAAGAATATTATCATTTGCTTTCAGGTGCTTGACTTGAAACTTATATGGAGAGAACCATTAAGCCCATATGAGAATCTGAGGATTGGGAATAATTTTTGCATTTATCTGGATCATCTTTGGGAAGGCCTTCATATCCATCTCTATTGGTAATTCTGTATGAATAAGGAAGAAATTAAATTTCTTGATTCCATTCTTTACTGCAAGAATTTCCTTGAAAGTGGAGTGATAATGTTGCTCGGCATCTTTGAACATTCCACTGGCGTATCCACATATTTTCCTCTAGCCATCTTTTTGTTCATATAGAACAACACTCCAATATTCATTGCTGGCATCAGTTTGTAATATCTTCTTTCCATCTGAAAGGATGTTGAGGGACTTGACATTTTTAGATATCTCCTTTATTTCCCTGACTGCTTCATCTTGTTTCTTTCCCCATGATGGAGCATTTTCCTTGAGCATCTCTGTGAGTGGAGAAATGGATGTAGAGGTATTTGGGATGAAATCTCTTACATAATTTATGACACCCAAGAACTGTTGTATCTGCTTTGTTGTGAGGTTGGTATCTGGAAACTTGAGTAGTTCCTGACATATATGGGGTCCTGGACTATATGCACCTTGGACAAAATGCATTCCGAGAAAATCAATCTCTTTTTGAGCAAGAACCATCTTTTTTGCTGAGAGTATGATGCCGTATTGTGTTACCAATGCTTCAAATTGACAAAGCAAGTTGACATGTTCCTCCAATGTATCACTAAATAACAAGATGTCATCAATGTAAACTAAAGAAGTATGGAGGATGGGCTGAAATATTTTTATCATGGCTTTTTGGAACAAAGAGGGTGCAGTTTTCAACCCGAAGGGCATGACTTTCCATTGGAATTGATGATCGGGGATGCAAAATCCCGTTTTGTGTCTTTCTTCGGGGTGGATTCCCAATTTCCAAAATCTAGATTTCAAATCAAACTTGGAAAAATATTTGGCCTTGGCTAACTGGGAGAAAAGAGTGAGTTTATTTGGGATGGAGAATTTATCATCTTGGAGGAAATGGTTAAGTGGCTGGTAATTAATGACTAACCTAAGTTTTTCCTCTTGTCTGCTCATCTCTTTTGTTGACATAAAATGCTTCGCATGC
The DNA here is from genome assembly GCF_001879085.1 of Nicotiana attenuata. Classification (NCBI taxonomy): domain Eukaryota; kingdom Viridiplantae; phylum Streptophyta; class Magnoliopsida; order Solanales; family Solanaceae; genus Nicotiana; species Nicotiana attenuata. The sequence goes on along the minus strand of NC_031998.1, from coordinate 31,861,629 downwards.
CCATTTTGAATCCGACGGCTCTATTAGATCAAATTCCAAAAGTTCTTCGCGTTCTTTCTTTGCAAGCTGAAGATGATCTGGATTCATGCCTGAATGACTTGCTTTTGTTGGATTGATGTTTTCATTTTTCTTGAAATGTAGCTTGATAAAAAACTCTTTGTTTTTCCATAACGGGCTTTTCCCTTTCTTCATAAAGTCCTTGAGGGATTCAACACATGAATGCTCAATGAGATTTTGCTCAATCTCTTTGATTTGTTCATCCTTGGTGATTTGGAATAGCCTTGGAATCTTAGAATAAGGTTTGAACTTCTTCTTAAAAGCTATCCCATTAGCCTTGATCTGGAGTTGATCTCTAAGTTGTCTGTAAATGTTGAATCCAACAATAAGATCTTTTCCTGGTACATCAGACCCTATCAGCTTGGTTCTATACTTCAATCCTGGAAAGAACTCAATTGTGACCGGATGCTTTGTGATGATGATGGTAGTCAGGATTCCATTTGATGCAGTGTTAAAATCCTTAAAGTGTGGCACCCATTGATCTTTAGGGAGAATAGCAGGATTTATGAGTGAGAAAGCAGCTCTAGTGTCGATGAAAGCAATAACTCGAGTTGGTTTATCCCATTTGGATGAATAGACCTTGAGTTCTACTTGAGGAACGACTACAAGAGCGTTGATCTCCTCTCGAGCTTCGATCACTGGTTCTGAAATTTGGTAGTGATTATTGCCTTTATCTTCATAGATATCAAGAGAGAATAAATTTTCTTCACTAGGTTCATCATCCACAGAGAATATGGATTCAAGGTCCTCCTCTTTTCCGAGATGTATGTCAGTGTAATCTTCAATCTCTTCAAGGAGTTTGACAGATCTTCTTTATTGGGGATAGTTCTTAGCGAAATGTCCAATCTTGTGGCAAATAACATCTATTTTTCTTGTGAAAATTTCCTGGCCTTCTACGTCTGAAATATTGTGTGCGTCTCTTGGACCTTGATTTCCTGTCTGGAATTCTTGGCCATCTGAACCTCCTGAATCCTCTCTTTCGCCTAGATATGTGGCAGGTACATCCTGATCTGGTGATTAGATCAGATTTGCGGTATGCTTTGTCAAGCACTAGATTATGTTGGATAATTTGTTTTAGGGCAGAGCACTTCATACAAATGTCATCCAATGCGATGAAAATAGCTTTCCTGATGTAACCAATTTGTGGGATTCTTATGGACTAAAACTTTTCTTCAATGATGGTCATAGTTCGGCTCGCCAACAACTTTGGAAGGGAAGAGACAAAGGCTTTCTTCAGGTTGATGTCTCTGCCGATTTCAAAGTATATCTTTGCCATTTTCTGAAAATGCTTGTCAAAGCCATTTCTATTGAATGACACACACTTCATCTCGAAGAGTTGTCTTCGCATTTTCTCCTGTCTTTGGCCAGTATCTCCACAGAAAACTTCATGTAGGATCCTGATGTTGAAGTCAAAATCTTGGGAGGTAAGAAAAGTATTTTTGTTTTGAATTCCAAGTGAGTTCCACCAATCTCTGAGGATTTATGAGAACCATGAAGTGAGTTCTGAAAGGATGATATACTTTTCTCGTTCCACCAAATTTTTGGTCACCATCCAAGTATAGAAGTCTTGGATCCTTTGAGGCCATTTTGAATCCCTGGCGTCATCTAAGGTGAAAGTGTGGAAACCAGCTCCAACTGGTTTTGACGCCATGGGCTCATATCTTCTTTCTGGGGTTGGTTCATCTGTCACGCCTTCTTGTTCCTCATCTACTTCAGACAATAATAAAAGAAGTAACTCAGAGATAAAATGCTCAGCTCGTTCACAATTCCAGAAAATAGGTCTGTTTTTCAAGTAAATCTGTGAAAATCCAAAATTTTTTAGTGTAATCGCCAAAAATATGAGTAAGTTTGAAAACCGTAATTTTTCCCAAAAAGCTTTCAATAGGTAAATGTTTCATTTTCAAATGGCATGAGGAAAATACATCTCTATGGATATATGTCAACATGTGTGAGAAGTCAAGAATGACGTGATACCATACAACATGAGAAAAATGCAAGAAGTCAAGAATGACGTGATACCATACAACATGAGAAAAATGCATCTCTATGCATGTATGTCATGTGTGCATGACCTAAAACATACCAACACGTCTTAATACATGATACGAACTTAGTCGAGCCTACAAACCACCTCAAACAACATCAAAAACACGAATCACAACCTAATTCAAACCTACTGAACTTTGAACTTTCCAAATTCTACAAACGATGCCGAAACCTATCAAATCACGTCCGATTGACCACAAATTTTGCACACAAGTCACAAATGACACCACGAATCTACTCCAACTTCCAATAGTCCAAGCCGACCCCGATACCAAAAAGTTCACTCCCGGTCAAACTTTCCAAAATTTCAACTTTTGCCATTTCAAGCCTAATTTTACTATGGACCTGTAAATCACAATCCAGACACGCTCCTAAGTCCAGAATCATCCAAGGGAGCTAACGAAACCATCAAAATTCTAATCCAAGGTCGTTTACACATAAGTCAACATCTGGTCAACTTTTCTACCTTAAGCTTTCAATTATGAGATTAAGTGTCTCAATAAACTCCTAAATCACTCTGGACCCGAACCAATCAATCCGGTATGTCATAAAAGAACAGTAAAGCACAAAATGAGCAGTAAATGAGGGAAAAGGGCTACAACTCTCAAAATGACCAACCGGGTCGTTACATCCTCCCCCTCTTAAACAAATGTTCATCCTCGAACGGGTCTAGAAACATAACTAGAGCCTCAAATAGGTGTGGATATCTGCTTCGCATCTCCCGCTCGATCAACCAAGTAGCCTCCTCAATGGGCTAACCTCTTCACTGTACCTTCACTGAAGCTATATCCTTTGACCTCAACTTTCGAACCTGCCAATCCAAAGTGGCCACCGGCTCCATATCATAAGTCAAATCATCATCCAACTGAACCGTGCTAAAATCCAAAACAGGAGACGGATCGCCGACGTACTTTCGAAGCTTAAAAACATGAAATACCGGATGCACACTCGACAAGCTAGGTGGCAAGGCAAGCTTGTAAACCACCTTTCCAATCCTCTGAAGTACCTCAAACGGACCAATAAACCGAGGTCTCAACTTACCTTTCTTCCCGAATCTCATAAAACCCTTCATGGGTGAAACCTTCAGCAGAATCTTCTCCCCAACCATGTAAGAAACATCACGGACCTTCCTGTCGGCAAAGCTCTTCTATCTAGACTGCATCGTAAGAAGTCGCTCCTGAATCACCTTAACCTTGTCCAATGCATCTTGAACCAAGTCAGTACCCAATAGCCTAGCCTCACCCGGCTCAAACCAATCCACCGAAGATCTACACCGTCTCCTATACAAAGCCTCATACAGAGCCATCTGAATGCTCGACTGATAGTTGTTGTTGCTAGAAAAGTCCGCGAGTGGTAGAAACTGATCCCAAGAACCCCCAAAATCAATGACACAAGCGCGTGGCATGTCCTCCAATATCTGAATAGTGCGCTCAGACTGTCCGTCCGTCTGAGGGTGAAATGCTGTACTCAACTCTACCTGGGTGCCCAACTCTCGCTGTACTACTCTCCAGAACTGTGATGTAAACTGCGTGTGTAGACATGTGAATTTTGACCCTCCCCAAGATTTTATACATTTTAGCGTAAAATATTTAGTTTTGGGCTAATATCGCTATTTCAACTAATTTTTTTTATTTTATAACAAAAATAAAAATTACAAAAATATTTTATCTAGTTACTTTTAGTTTATGTACCTTTCATAAAATTTTAAAAAATAGTACAAAAATAGTACCTTATTTTTATCTTTATATAATCTTGAAAATACAAAAAAAAAATAGTTTCATAATTTAATATAGTTAAGTTTAATTAATTAGAATTAGTTTTTGCATTGTGTAGTATTTTTATCTTATATTTAAAGGGAGTTAACCAAGGTGTTGGACCATAATTTCAAGAGTCTTAGAGCCCAAATTTAGGACCCAATTCGAACTTAGCCCATAAATCCATGCCCAATACCCAATACCCATTAAGCTAATCCTAGGGACCCCTCTAGACTCTTCCTCTTAAAAAAATAAAATAAAAAAAAGAATAAAAAAAGACCTAGACATTAAGAGCCAGCCGTTTCTGATGATAGACAGAACCTAAAAAAACGCCTAAGACCTAACCTAGAGAGGATATGAAATCAGCCGTTTGTTCATTTTTTTGAAGCGAAGCTTCTTCTCATTCCTAAAAGACCCGTAAGAAAAAACCTAGAGCCATCATATACAGATGGAGGAGCAGCCATCTTCAACCCCGAAAATCCCAAGCTCCATGAACGACCAAAAAACTTAACGCCAAAAAGCTTCTAACCTTCAGCACTCTCTCGTTCATCCTCACCAAAACCGTTCGAACACCCATGACCAACGACCACCTCAACGCTTCCCGGCGAGCTCGCCGGAAAACAAACCAACCCCACCAAAGAAACCAGCCGCGCCTCACTGTCGCCAAGCTCCTCCACCACCATAGCAGCCCCCCTCGTCTCCACTCCCTTTTCTTCATCTCCTTTCTAGTTTATTGTTTTGTGGTTAGATATTTGTTGAAATAGCCTAGGTCTGGCCGGAGATGCCATCAAAATCAGCAAACCACTGTCCTCAGCAATTTTTTTTTTTAATTTCTGATTTTCCAAAAGAAACCACAAAATCGATGGGGTTTGATTGGGTTCGTTCCGATGCCGATTTGAGTTTTCGTTTGAGCTTCGGCGTCGGATTGTTGAGTTCGATTCCATCCACTGCTTAAAGGTTCGCGGTTTCTGTTGGGTATTCGCCATTGTTTTCAATTGGATTTGGAGTCAAAACTTTGTATTTGACGATTCCTCCACCAATATTAAAAAAAAATTCGACTAAACAGGTTCATTTTCATTCTTCTTGTCTTTACTTAATTATTTCCAGAACAAATCGATTCATGTTTGAGCTGGGTCTAAAGAGACGTCCGAAATATTATTTATCTTTTTCTTAATTCGGGTTGCATTTTGTGTCCAGTTGTGTGTGTGTTGAATTTTTCCGGCGAAATCTCTTGAAACTTGAAGAAGTATGAATTGTTTGAATCTGTGTTTGGTGTAGTTAATGTTATAAGTCTACATTGGAATTTTTTTATCGATGAATACGGGTTTCTATTTGATGTGTTTAGAGGGAATAGATGTCAATCTTGCAGTGTGTCAAATCCACGGTACTGGCTTCACATTTAGTGACCAAGTCTATTTTTCCTCAAGGATTGCAGTAACTTATCATGTGAGGTGTGGATGATATGGCAAAATGTAGTTTTCTACGATTGATGTACTATAATAATCTTGTTTGAGACATAAATTTGATGACAATCTTCCTCGAGATTCACATTCTTTTCCTGCTACTCTTTCTCTAATATTCTACAAGAAACTCTGAACAATGGTACTGGTTGCACAAGCTTAGTCCAATTGTTGGCATTTCATGGGTAAGCAAACTTTAGGCACGTAATTAAATCATCACAACTACGGGTACGGCTCCCGTGGTATAGTTGTGATACCTAATTTGAAATTAGTTTTAAATATGAATATCCGTAGTTCGCTTAGTTGAATGTATTTCCTTTAAAAGAAACTGAGGCGTGCCATTTACAAACTAAATTCCATAATCTATGGCCCTCACATTAATACCAAAGCAAGTGTGGAAAAGACTTGGAACGTTCATAACTAGTGTAGAAAATACTTTGAACATTCGTAGTTTGCTTTAGGCGCGTTTATAATAAAATTATCATAGCTACGGGTATGGTTCCCGTGACGTAGTTATGGTACATAATTTCCAAATTCGGGGGTACATTTATTTGACCCGGCTACAACACCTAATAATGCTAATAAATTGAACATGTTGTAGATCGTGGGTACGGTTCCCGTGACATGATTCGCAATGTGTACCAAACAAACAAGTGTACAAATGCACAATAGGTATAAAATATGTTTTAAAATCAGATAAATAGGCCAATAATAATAGTTGAGTGACCGTGCTAAAACCACGGAACCCGGGAATGCCTAACACCTTCTCTCGGGTTAACAGAATTCCTTACCCGGATTTCTATGTTTCGCAGATTGTAAAACAGAGTAAAACTTCCTCGACTCGGGATTCTAAACCGGTGACTTGGGACACCATAAATTATCCCAAGTGGCGACTCTGAATTTGAATAAATAATCCCGTCGGTTATTGTCACTTTAATTGGAAAAACTCCCCCTATACCCCTTTCCGGGGTAGAAAAAGGAGGTGTGACAGCTCTGGCGACTCTGCTGGAGACAAGAACCCAGAACTTCTGGTTCAGGGTTCAAGAATTCGAGCTTAGATAATTATTATATTTGGCTTTTATTTATTATCTGATTTTTATTACATGTTTGGGCCTAACGTGCTAAATGCCGCCTTTTACCGGTTTGATATTATTTGAATTGTATATAAACTGTTGCGAAACCCTTCTCTTCTATTCTTCTGGGAAGTGCATGCTGGCGTGACTTCTTTTTTGTTAGTGTCATATCCCAATTTAGAACGAGGTCCGAACAAGTTGCAAAGCCGGATGATCGTTTGGTTACCGGTACGCTGCCCCCCATCGGCTCGAGTTGTCCGCTCGGGTATGCCAGGTCTAGAACAATACACCTAGGGTTTAAACCTAGAATAACACAGCCTCATGTTGGATTTTTAGTAGGAACGCTTGTTTGCATCATGTGCATTTGACATTGAGGACTCAACACAAGGGTTGGGTCCGTCTAGGACAGGTGTACCCGAAAAATAAAAGACCATCCTCATGCATCCTATGTGTTACATGTTGCAATCTTCAAGGATAAAAGGGGTCATTTGACGGACCAATGAGGCTTGTTGATAAATGAGAAAGAAAAGAGGGTGAAGTGTAAAAAATAAAGCAAGTAGGGCCAAGTTATGTTTTTCTTTCACATTTTTTTTAAGAAAAGACAAAAAAAATGAAAAATCCAAAAAGATTTTGCACTTTCCCATTATTTTCCAAAAAAAAAAGAAAAAATAATCCAAAAAGAGTTTACATGCTTCATCATTTTCAAAAAAAAAGACAAATATTTTTTTTTCTATAAATTAGTTATTTTTTTTAATTCTCGCCTGTATCCAATCTTCCCGAACTACGCATACCCGATTCTCGTCTTTCGGGGCGTGATATGTAGGCAACCCACATAGGGTCCGGTCTTTCTTAGTGAGTCTTATGTTCTTGTCTTCGAGGGTCGTAACCAATTCTTGCATGTCTTGCCACTTTTGGCCATATCGGTCATTTTGCAAAATATGGCTATTTTCGCAAAGTGATTTGTTAATTGTGTCTGGAGAGTCCTCAATCCACAATTATGTGTCTCTTTACTTTAAGGTCCGTCCTTGTCAAATTTGCGTGTCTAGCCACTTTTGGCCACATAAGTCGTCTTGCAAAATAGGGTTATTTTCGCAAAGGTGGTTCAATTAACCCATGTCTTAGAGTCCTACGTCCACAACAAGATGTACTCTTAGTTTAAGGTCCATTTGCATGCTTAGCCATTTTTTGGCCACATAGGCCATTTCTACAAGTAATTTTTCCATGTCTTAAAGCTCACTTTTGTTGACTTTGCATTTCTAGCCACCTTTTGGCCACATAAGCCATTTTTCAAAAATAGCGTCAATCATGTCTTGCATGTGTCCAATAGGGAGTGTTATTTTCTCACACATTGTTCTAAGTCTTTAACTCTATTTGGCTTTGGTTTTTTTATACAGGTATGGATCTACTTACCGGAGTTTGAGCATGACAAACACCCTAGGACCATCTGGTCAGGACTGTTGCATCCAGGAGTTGCTTAAGGAGATTTTTTTATGTTTTGAGTCTGTTTCTTTTATGTTGTCTTGTACTTTATAGTCATGTCCAGTAGTAATGATTCTTTAGTTGGTGTCGGAGTTTGTCGTAGTATAGTTCAGTTGAGTTTCTCGATCTTGTTTTGCATTCAAAAATGAAAAAAACATTGTAATGAATAATCCAAAAAGGTTTTATTTTTTTCGTTTGATTTATCCATTACTTTTCCGAACTACGCGAAGATCTGATTCATGTGGCATCATGATACGTAAGCAACCTACATATGATTCGATCGAAAAATTTTTTTTAAGTTAAAAAAAAAGAAAAAAAGGAAACAGAAAAAAAAGATGAAATTATGGGATGTGAGAAATGAGAGGAAAGAAAAGAGTGATAATTAGAAGAAAAAAAAGAGGAAGGAAAATGAGCAAGCCAAGAAGTGCTAGAAAAGAAAGAAAAGAGAAGATTGAAATGAACAAAATTGGGATGATGCCAAGTGACCTCATGACCCTTGAAGTCATTCTAGAACCGATAACTGTGACTAGGTGCATTGCACGTAATGTGAGATTATCTTATGTTAAATGCCCTAACGCTAACTGGATGACCCCATTTTGTTCCTTTTGTTATCTTCATTGAGCAGAAGGGTGGTTGGTTAGTGGTTATTAAGTAACTCATCCATACAACGCAAGGTCAAAGAGTAAGATAGCCATGCCTAGCAAAGACTTGGACACGGGTGTAAATGATCCGTCTAAGGAGATTGTTCAGTAAGAATCTGAGTTGAAAGAAGATGTCTTAAGGTTGAAAGGAGAGATGGCCGAAATATACCAAGCCCTGATTAGTGGGCGCCCTCCACCATTATTTCCCACTAACTACCTTGAAAGCCTTGTCATCATTCCGCCATTGTCACAAATCCAGATTCCCACTACTGCTGATATCTCCCCAGAACCTTTTCACACTCCACCCGCCAAAACCACCTCATATCCCGCTCCTTTGACCACTCAGGTTTTTGTAGCTCATCCATGTGACGACCCGGCCCGTCGTCACGTGAGTTACGGCCCCGTTTCCCCCATTTTCTGCTTCCTTATGTTTCATTATGAGAGTCTCGGGTGAGTGAGTTGAATTGGATTGGTTTTAGATGAAAATAAGACACTTAGTCTCTTTAAGGAAGGTTTGAATTGGAAAAGTTAACCGGATGTTGACTTATGAGTTAGAGGGCTCGGATGTGATTTCCGATGATTTGGTTAGCTTCGGAGGGTGATTTGTGACTTAGGAGTGTGATCGGAATTGATTTTAGAGGTCCGGTGTAGAATTAGGCTTGAATTGGCGAAGTTAGTATTTTGGCGAATTCCGGTTTATAGGTGAGATTTTGATCCGAGGGTCGGAATGGAATTCCGAGAGTTGCTGTAGCTTCGTAGGTGATTTTGGATGTGTGTGCAAAATTTCAGGTCATTCGGAGGTGTTTTGGTCGGGTTTTTGATCAAATGCATATTTCGGAAGTTTTTGAGAAACTTAGGCTTGAATTTGGTGAGAATTGATGATTTTAGCGTTGTTAGATGTGTTTTGATGATTGGAACAAGTTTGAATGATGTTTTAAGATGGGTTGGTGCTTTTGGTTGAGGTCCCGGGGGCCTCGGGATGATTTCGGATGGTCAATCGGACCAATTTTGCCCTTTGAAGATTGCAGGTTTCCAGCTATTTTGTTGCAGAAGAATTGGTCTTCGCATTCGCGTTGGTGAGTCGCGAACGCGTAGAAGGGAATATCAGGACCAGTGTTTTGGCCTTCGCATTCGCGTCTTGGGCCTCGCAATCGCGGAAGGATCAGGTGTTGAGTCATCGCGTTCGCGTGAAGGCATACGCGTTCGCGTATAAGGAGTTGGGTTCCAGGGCTTTTGCCCTTCGCGTTCGCGTGGTACTGTCCGCGTTCGCGTAAGCTTAAGGTTCCAGACCTTCGCGTTCGCGTGGGTGCAACCGCGTTCGCGAAGGGTATTTTTGGCAGAGGTGGATTTTGTTCATCGCGAACGCGAGAGGTTCCTCGCGTTCGCATAGAGGAAAATAAGCCTGGGCAGAAGGTTTTTATTAGACATTTCATCCGCGAACCAAGTCTCATTTCCACCATTTTTGAGTAACCTTGAGAGCTATTGGACGGAAATTGAAGGGGATTTCGACTAGGTGTGATTGGAGGTGAGTTCCTCGACCTTAATACATGATTTAATGGTAGAATTAACATGGAAATTTGTGGAAATTCATCAAAAGAGGGTAAAGCTAGGGCTTGGGAATTTGGTATTTCAAAATGGAATTTGAGGGGTCAAATGGACTCCGATTTTGGTAAATTTGATATGTATAGACTCGTGGCGAGATAAGGAATCCGGTGATGTTAATTTTCTGATTTTTCGAGAAGTGGGTCCGGGCTCGGGTTTTGCCAACTTCGTGAATTTTGATATTTTTCGAGTCTTTTCGAATGGGTTATATTCCCTTAGCCTATTGTAACGTATTCGTTGTGGTTTTGGCCAGATTCGACGCGCGAGGAGGTTGATTTTCTAGGCAAGGGCATAGCGAGCTAGGATTTTGGCCGGCTTGAGGTGAGTAATGGTTATAAATGATGTCCTGAGGGTTTGAAACCCCGGATTTGCACAACGTAGTGCTATTTTGAGGTGAGACACACGCTGCATGATGAGCGTGGGGTCCAGTACTGCTGGGGATTTGGACTTTGTCCATCCCGATTGATGATTCTACTGTATTTTTGACTGAGACTTAAGTTATATCATTATAGTTTGGGCTAGTTGCCATGTTTGGGGCCTTGTGCCGACATGTAGAACCCTTAGGGTAATTGTACATGATTGACCTCACTTTACTCGTTAAAATCATACCCTCAGTCATGTTTCTAACTGTTTAATCTAATATGAACCGGCTTTAGAATAACTAAACCAAAAGAAGAGTAATATGTGGCGTGGGATCCCTATCTTATCTTAGTATGCCCGAGAGGCTAAGTTTATAGTGACTGAGAGGGGTTGAGAACCCCATAGTGAGGGTATTTGATATGTTATGGATCGGGCTGCACGCCGCAGCAGTATATATTTATATGGATCGGG
>NC_031998.1:31846946-31848015 GCF_001879085.1 Nicotiana attenuata | reverse complement strand
GATGTTATTTTGGGCATGGACTGGCTATCTCCGTGTCATGCTATTCTAGACTGTCATGCTAAGACAGTCACCTTGGCTATACCGGGTGTTCCGAGGATCGAGTGGCATGGCGTGACTGACTATGTTCCTAGTAGGGTGATCTCATTCCTAAAGGCCCAGCGTATGGTTGGGAAGGGTTATCTTTCATATTTCGCATTTGTGAGGGATGTGGGAGCCGAGACTCCTAGCATTGATTCTGTCCCGGTTGTAAAGGAGTTTCCAGATGTGTTTCCTGCAGACCTGCCGGGCATGTCGCCGGACAGGGACATTGATTTTGGTATTGACCTGGTGCCGGGCACTCAGTCCATTTCCATTCCACCATATCGTATGGCACCAGCAGAGTTGAAAGAATTAAAGGATCAGCTTCAGGAACTCCTAGATAAGGGGTTCATTCGGCCGAGTGTGTCACCGTGGGATGCACTGGTTCTATTTGTGAAGAAGAAAGATGGCACCATGAGGATGTGCATTGACTACAGGCAATTGAACAAAGTAACAGTGAAGAACAAGTACCCCCTGCCTCGTATTGATGATTTGTTAGACCAGCTTCAGGGAGCAAGGGTGTTCTTCAGGGATTCGAATATTATGAAGACTGCTTTCAGGACTAGATATGGGCACTATGTGTTTCTTGTTATGTCCTTTGGGCTGACTAATGCCCCAACGGTGTTCATGCATTTGATGAATAGTGTGTTTCGGCCGTATCTGGATTCGTTCGTTATTGTTTTCATTGATGATATTCTGGTGTAGTCGCGTAGTCAGGAGGAGCACGCACAACATTTGTGAGTTGTATTGCAGAGATTGAGGGAGGAGAAGCTTTATGCAAAGTTCTCCAAGTGTGAGTTTTGGCTCGAGTCAGTGGCTTTCTTGGGGCACGTGGTGTCCAGCGAGGGTATTCAGGTCGACCCGAAGAAGATAGAGGCGGTTCAGAGTTGGCCTAGACCGACCTCAGCCACGGAGATTCGTAGTTTCCTTGGGTTGGCAGGTTATTGTCGCCGGTTTGTTCAGGGATTTTCCTCTATTGCATCATCCTTGA
>NC_031998.1:31821775-31846923 GCF_001879085.1 Nicotiana attenuata | reverse complement strand
GTTTTGCAAAATCCAACTTCAGGTTCTTATATGTATATTTGTGATGCTCGAAAGTTGGGATTGGATATGTATTGATGCAGGAGGTTAGAGTTATTGCTTATGCTTCTCGTCAGTTGAGCCCCACGAGAAGAACTACCCCGTGCATGATTTGGAGTTGGCTGCTATAGTTCATGCTTTGAAGATTTGGAGGCACTACTTGTACGGCGTATCTTGTGAGGTATTCACCGATCAAGCAGTCTTCAGCATTTGTTCAAGAAAAACGATCTTAATTTGAGGCAGCGGATGTGCTAGAGTTACTTAAGGATTATGATATTACCATTCTGTATCACCCGGGGAAGGCCAATGTAGTGGCTGATGCTTTGAGCCGAAGGCAGTTAGTATGGGGGAGCTTGGCGTACATCCCAGTTGGGAGAGGCCTTTGCAGTTGATTGTTTAGGCCTTGGCCATATCGGTGGTGAGACTAGATATTTTCGGAGCCTAGTCGGGTGTTGGCTTGTGTGGTTTCTCGGTCCTCCTTATATGATCGCATCAAAAGAGCGCCAGTATGATGACCCTCATTTGCTTGTCTTAAGGACAGGGTCCAGCATGATGATGCCAGAGATGTGACCATTGGCGAGGATGGTGTGTTGAGGATGCAGGCCGGATTTGTATGCCCAATGTGGATGGTCTTTTCGGGAGTTGATATTGGAGGAGCCCATAGCTCGCGGTATTCCATTCATCCGGGTGACGCGCGAAGATGTATCAGGATTTGAGGCAGCACTATTGGTGGAGGAGAATGAAGAAAGATATTGTAGGATTTGTGGCTCGGTGTCTCAACTGTCAGCAGGTGAAATATGAGCATCAGAGACCGGTGGCATACTTCAGCGGATGATTATTCCAAGTGGAAGTGGAGAGAGTCACTATGGATTTTGTGAGTGGGTCTTCCTCGGACTTTGAAGAAATTCGATTCGATTTGGGTGATTGTGGATCGGCTGACCAAGTCCGCGCACTTCATTCCGGTAAGTTTCTACCTATTTTTCGGAGCGGCTGGTAGGGATCTTTATCCGGGAAGATTGTTCGATTGCATGGTGTTCCAGTGTCTATTATTCAGATAGGGGTATCTCAGTTTACTTTCTCAGTTCTGGAGACTTTTCAGCGAGAGTTGGGTGGACGAGTTGATTTGGATTGGTTTTAGAAGGAAATGAGACACTTAGTCTCTTTAAGGAAGGTTTGGTTTGGAAAAGTCAACCGGATGTTGACTTATGATTTAGAGGGCTCGGATGTGATTTCCAATGATTCGGTTAGCTTCGGGGGATGATTTGTGACTTAGGAGCGTGATCAGAAAGTGATTTTGGAGGTCCGGGTAGAATTAGGCTTGAATTGGCGAAGTTAGTATTTTGGCGAATTCCGGTTGATAGGTTAGATTTTATCCGAGGGTTGGAATGGAATTTCGAGAGATGCTGTAGCTTCGTTAGGTGATTTGGGAGGTGTGCGCAAATTTCAGGTCATTCGGAGGTTTTTTGTCCGGGTTTTTTGATCGAATGCGAATTTCGGAAGTTTTAGAAGAACTTAGGCTTGAATCCGATGTAATTGATGGTTTTGGTGTTGTTGTGGTGTTTTTGATGATTGGATGGAAGTTTGAATGGTGTTTTAGGATGGATTGGCACTTTTGGTTGAGGTCCCGGGGGCCTCGGGGTGATTCGGATGGCCATCGGATGAATTTTGGACTTGTTGCATTTCTGAAGTTGCTGGTATCTGGTATTCCGCAATCTGCGGAAAAGGGGCCGCAGATTCGGTTCCGCAGATGCGAAGATAGGAAACGCAGGTGCGGATTTTGGCCATTTGGGGGATTTCTGCAGAAGCGGACGATTTCCGCAGGTGCAGAGTCCGCAGATGCGGATATGATCGCAGAAGCGGTTCGCGTATTTGAAGGAAGTTCCGCAGAAAGCGATAGCGACCGCAGAAGCGGGGTCCGCAGAAGCGGAACTAGACCGCAGAAGCGGTCTGAGTAACATTAGAAAATCCGCAGAAGTGGAGGAACTCCGCAGAAGCGGTAGCCGCATATGCGGTATAGTGATCGCAGATGCGAAAAGGGCTGGAACAGAAGGGGTTTTAAAGGATTCATTTTGTTCCGCGAGTTAAGGTATATTTCCACCATTTTTTTAGCAACTTAAAGACTTTTGGACGGAAATTGAAGGTGATTTCGACAGGTGTGTGATTGGAGGTGAGTTCTATGACCTAAATACATGATTTAATGGTAGAATTAACCTAGAAATTAATGAAAATTCATACCAAAAGGGGGAAAAGCTGGGGCTTGGAATTTGATATTTCAAAGTGGGATTCGATGGGTCATTTGGGCTCGGATTTGGGAGTTTTGGTATGTATAGACTTCGTGGCGAGATAAGAAATCCGATGATGTTTAAATTTTCTGATTTTCGAGAAGTGGGCCCGGGGCTCGGTTTTGCAAATTTTGTGATTTTCAGGATGTTTTCGATTTTTTTCGATGGGTTATGTTCCTTAAGCCTATTGTGACGTATTCGTTGTGGTTTTGATCAGATTCGACGCGCGAGAGGTCGATTTGCAAGGCAAGGCCATAGCGAGCTAGGATTTTGGCCGGCTTGAGGTGAGTAATGATAGTAAATGATATCCTGAGGGTTGAATACCCGTTATTTCACAACGTAGTGCTATATTGAGGTGATATACGCGTTTCATGACGAGCGCGAGGTTTGTTTACTACTGGGATGTGACTTGGTCCGTCCGAATTGTATTTTTTACCGCGTATTTGACTGAAAGTGTATTTGTTATCAACATGATTGGACCTATTGCCATATTTTGGGCTTCATGTCGACAACTTGAATCTTCGTGGATCTTTATCACTGTTTCCTCACTATTTGATATAACTACTTGAACTCAGTCCTGTTGATTATACTGTTTTACAAACTCAAACTGCTTTAATTGAACTTTGAGACTATAATGACATTCCACTGTTGTTTGGGCTGAGCACTACTATTTTATTGATGCTTGAGGGGCTTATGATTTTTTTTGGACTGAGTTGAGGCTGAGGGCCATATGTGAGGAGGCTTCAGGCCTTGGGTGTGATGTGAGAAGGCTTTCAGGCCTTGTGTGTGATGTGAGAAGGCTTCAGGCCAATATGTTGATATAGCGCTTGGGCCCGTAAGGGCCCCTCCGGAGTCTGCACCCCACAGTGAGCGCGGGTACCCATGTGATTTGAGAGTGAGCCCGAGGGCATGAATATTGTGCTGAGTGACTGATACTGAGCCCGAGGGCTGATACTGTTCTGAGCGATTGATACGGGCCCGAGGGGAAGATTTCTTACTCCACTATTTACCTGTTGTTTTATCTGAGTTACCTGTTTTTAAAAGGATTTCAGTTGACTTTTTTTTAATTGTTTTACTGCTGTTAAGTGATTTACGCCTGATATAGAATTGCCTTGTGCACTTATGTGTTTTCATTGCCTTCAGTTATTATTTATTATTATTACTCACTGGTCGGAGTACTTACATTACTCCTGCACCATGCGTGCAGATTCAGGCATAAGCAGAGTCCGCCTGAGTACTGATATTCTTCCCAGACCAGGCAGCAGATTGGAGCTTCGAGGTAGCTGCTGACGTCCGCATTCCCTTGCTCCCCTATTTTATGGTTATTTCAGTACCTTCAGGCTATTGTATCAGATACTCTATTTTGTAGACATATAGCAACTCTGTAGTAGCTCATGACTTGTGCACCCCGGTTTGGGGCTGTGTCGGGATGGTTTTCCTTTTTTATATTCGCTGATTCCACCATTATCGACTATATTAGCATGTGTTAGAATTATTAATATTAATTAATTGCTCTAAAGAAAGAGGTGTTTTGCGTTGTTCTGGCTGGCCTTGTCTTCACGAGAGGCGCATCACGACCGGGTTGGGAATTGGGTCGTGACAAGCATTGTTGAACTGAGTACTGTGAGAAGTGGTTTAAATTGAAGACTTGAGCGGTTGATGGTTGAGGCTTAGTCCATGGATCCGATTTGTATTGATTTGAGGTGACGTGATTACTATACCCATATTGGACTAAGTGGTACTGACTCGTACATAGGATCCCATGATTGGGTAGGTGATATTGATTGTTGGCTTATATTCGATTAATGTTTGGGCAAGAATTCACCCTCCGGAGTCTAGTATTCACAATGAGTGCAGCACAGGGTCATATATGTGGTTTGATGAGGAGCATTTGTGCTAGGAACCTTTACAAGTATATTTGACAATGTAGCATAGAGATGTACTTTTTCTCGTGTTGGATGGTAAATGATATGTCTTATTTGCTACTAAAAAGATTGGAAAATTACAGTTTTCTTGATAAAACTCATGTTTTTTAGTGGGTGATTGATATACTTGGAAAGCTTGTCTAATTTTTCATATTTGTGAATGAGCTAAACATGATATCTTTTGAGTTAATTACTTTTAGTTTCATCATTATATCATGTGTTGTTATTGGTTATTCCTTTTGGATATTGACTTTCTTCCGAGCTTGCCACTTCCTCAACCCAAGGTTATGTTTGTTACTATTGAGGACAAGTGGTTGGTTTGTACTCATAACTACACTCTACAAATTTGTGTGCAGATCCTTAGGTACTTTTGGGCGTGGTGATTGCTAGAGTTTGCACCAGTTTCTAGCTTGCGAGGCTACAAGGTAGTTGCTATGTTGCTCGCAGACCTTGAAGTCCTCTTTTTATTTATGTCTGTTATCACTGTTTTATCATTCAACAGTTTTGTATTGAGAATTTGACTATTTATTTTAAAATTCTGTAGTGCTCTTGTACTCGTTGACACCAGACCAGGAGAATGGTTGTAGTTGAGCTAGTGTTTGTTTTTTCAATATATTTTATGATTAGTCCGCTTTTAAGAACATTGAGTATTGTTATTTGCGTTTTATTGTTTATTGTGAAATTATTGTTTTGCCTTGCAAGTACTGTTAGTGCCGTTACGACTCCGATGAAAGTTTGGGTCATGACAGCTAATACAAATAAATATTAATATTCCTGTCTATTAAAAGTAATATATCTGCTTAAGAATTTATTGGTCATATTGCCGAGAACATTTGACAACCTTATGATACAAATTCTGTTCTCCTATTGGTTGTTTCCTATTGAAGTTTTAAAAACAATTTGGTGCATAAGTACTTTCTG
Source organism: Nicotiana attenuata (assembly GCF_001879085.1). Classification (NCBI taxonomy): domain Eukaryota; kingdom Viridiplantae; phylum Streptophyta; class Magnoliopsida; order Solanales; family Solanaceae; genus Nicotiana; species Nicotiana attenuata. The sequence continues at coordinate 31,841,759 of NC_031998.1, read as the reverse complement.
AATTTATCTTGAATTTACAGTTGCACACTAATACTTTGTGGGATCTTATTACACTATCGAACTATTCTAAGATGGATAAAAAGAAAAGTGCATAAATTATGTTGCGCACTTTTCTATCATTCCATATGTTATTTTGTGATTAAAGTCAGAGTTAAGAGCCCAAAACACTAAAAAGCATCAAATCCACTGAAGAATCCAATCTACGATCATTTTATGAAATCCCATAATAGAAATGCTAGTCTCAAATAGTTTGCCAAAGCAGTAAGGAATTTTCTGTTTTGAAAATCAAGCTTGCGGTCCATTCTGTAGACCGCAGAATACGAATGCGAACTGCAAAGAGATAGCAGAGTTGGCACAGGAAATGACCAGTTCTAAGAGGAAAATCTACGCCCATTTTGTAAGAGTATACCCATCAATGATATTAAGCTAGTCAGTATACTATGACAAACATCTAGAGAAGCCTCTGAACTCTGGCCGAACTCCCCTCATAGCATAAAACGTGGCCTGGGCCCTCCCGAAATCTGTGCAACCAACAACTAGTAAGTAACATATCTACTTTCATGTGATACTGAGCCCGTGAACCATTGCCGGACGGATTGTGATATTAAGCCCTGTGACCCAAAGCCAGACAGATGTGATTGTGAGCCTGTGATCATGCCGGCGGATTGAGATATTGACATGTGAAAGTTTTCCGTGCTGTTGTGATAGAAATATGGCACAAGGTGCCGTGATCATATATGATTGTGAGTTTGGAACTGCGCGACTTGTGTTTTGAGATGAGGTATCCTCGAATATTTCGTTGCGAAACTTGTGCTAGAACAACTTGATTAATTGGTTGTTATTTTGTTTTACCTTATTTGGTTTCATGGTAACTTTTACGGTGTTCGTATTACTTTACTGTTTATATCATATATTCATTCTAGTTTCCATTTTACTGATTCCTTGCTTTTCATTATTTAGCTTTTATACTTCTACTAATGCATATGGTATTTTGACATGTGAAGGTTCATTGACTTGTACTTCGTCACTAAAACTCTCCACATAGTTTAGTCTACAATTACTGGGTGTACCGATCGTGGTGTACTCATACTACACTTCTGAATATTTTTTGGTGCAGATCCAGGTACTGGAGATATTAGACTCATGCGGAGTTAGCTTATTGATTGCGCGATAAATTTCAAAGTAGAGCTACTTGGTCTTCGCAGTCCTTGGAGTCATTTTCCTTTCATTGTACTATCAGCTTGTTATTTGAATGTTTTGTATTCTGTCTTTGAAATACTTTTCATGTATTCGGCTAGAATTCGTGACTTTGTAATTACCATAATTCTTTGGGAGGATTGTAAGTGAATTTTTGCATGAGTCGGCTTATTTCATATTTTTTTTGATATTTTATATAATTCTCTGATTTAAATATCATTAATTAAATTGGCTTTATTGTGGCAAACTAACCGCTTACTTAGTCTAGAGATAGTTTCAATCATGATGCTGAGGCGGGATTTTGGATCGTGATGAAATTTCTTATACATTGCAAGATATAACTCTTGAATTCAGCTCGGTGACGCGTGAATTCCTGCTTCTTGGACGCAAATTCACAGGTCAAGATATTCCATTTTACATCTTCACGATCGGCGGCCGAGAGCTCCGCGATGGCGAAGTGAACACTGTAGCCAGAATACCAGCAATTGAAAAGGCTTAAATGATTTGAAAACTAACCCGAAACTCACCTAAGCTTCCCGGGACCCGCGTCCAAGTTATACGCAAGCAAGTCAATACACCTAATCCAAATTTATCCAAAAAGCTCGAAACATTCACAAATAATATCAAACTAGAGTCTGACAGATCAGATTCAATTTTCTTCAAACTTCGCCGAACGCGTCCGAATCTACCAATTAAACTCTTGAATGGTACCAAAATTTGCACGCGAGTTTCACATGACAAAATGAACCTATTTCTAACTCTCATAATATCAATACAAACCCGATAACATCAAAAGCAACTCCGGGCCAAATAACTATGAACTTTCCAAAGCTTTAAATTGCCAACCTATCGCCAAATAGTGCCGAAAACCTTTCTAACATCAATGCAAATATGGACGTACCGCCAAAGTCCAAAATACCATCGGAACTAATTGAACCAATCAAACCCCGTTCCGAGGTAAATTACACAAAAGCTAAAAATTTGGTTCACCTCTTCCAACTTAAATCATCTAAAATGAGAATCAGTGTCTTCCAAATCAAGCAAAATCACCTGAAAACTAAAACGCGACGATTCACTCAAGTCATAATACATCATACGAAACTACTTCATGCCCTCGAATCCATCGAACGGAATGCAAACTGGTTCGTGGCACCCCTATAGCAAAGGCCAGCAGTTAAAAAAGGCCTAGAAAATCATCCAAAACTACCCCAGAGAACTCACCTTAGCTCCTCGGGACCCCCTCCGATCATATCAACAAGTGGCATAAACCTAATCCACCAGAATTTATATTTTATCCAAAACTCGAAACATCACAAATAACATCAAAACTAAGAGTCAAAGATCAACATCATTCTCTTTTTCAAACTTCGCCAACTCATCCGAATCCTACAAATAAACTCCAATGAAATGAACTTTGCATACAAGTTTCTAATGACAAAAATGAACCTATTCTAACTCTCGGAAATATCGATCAAACGCGATAACATCGAGGTCACCTCCCGGGTCAACTATGAACTAATACAAAGCTTTAAATTGAGCAACTTTTGCCAAATTTAGTGCTGAACCTTCTAGAAACATCCAAATGCCAAATCCTGGCTAATAGCGCCCAGTCCAAAATTATCATCTGGGACCTGATGGACACATCCAAAATCCGATTCGGGGTAAGATTATAACAAAAGTAAAAATTTAGTCACTTTTGCACTTAAAGCTTCTAAAATGAGGATCATTCTTCCCAAATCAATCAGAATCACCGAAAACCAAAAACCGTACGATTCACACAAGTCATAACATACATCATACGAAACTATCACGCCCTGGAACAGCGGAACGAAATGCAAATGCTTCAAAACGAACCCGGCACGTCGGACCGGGCCTACGTCCTCGTCGTGTCGTTTATATAAATTTATGCTCTAATTTGGTGTTACAGGAGAATTAATAACAATTTAATGGAGATAAGTGATTGAAACAAAGACTATTTATACTAAGATTATCGTTCAACTTATGTGAATTAGACAAAGAAGCAAGAACGTAACTGTAATGTTAATTGGCAAACAAACATTCAAATTGTATTATGTTTCAATCATAATTTTAAAAATAGCAGGCATCAACTTTTGAAAAATTTAATGACGAAATGATTTGTGAAAAAAAATTGACTACAAGCCATATAAAGATCATTTATCACATAATAATAAGTAATAATGAAGCTAGTTATATATACGCTTGAAGCATCTTGAAGCCTAAACTATTTTGAGGTTTAAAACCACTCTTTAGCGGTTAATGCAAGACCCGTCCCCATGGACATAAACTTAAAATCATATAGTAGTTCCTGTACAATGTAAATAATGCATCTTCATCAAAAGGATAAAAGTATAAGAATTAGGACAGAATCCCTTGGTATTCTTTAGCGTAGCTCGACGGCTGCATGTTTTGTGGAGAACTATATGCCACCAGTACAAACAACTAAATCATCCCGCGCGATACGCATACATGCGCTTGCACCCAAATGACATTATTACCTTGATCTCGTAATTTCAAACTGGTTCTTGTTCTGCACAGTGCACGTCGTTCAAAATCCACGAGACTAGACCTTATAATTATACTGCAATCAAGTTGCTATTAATAGGGATAACAGAGACTGGTAGATTTAAAACCATCCTATGCTAACTGAGTAAAAAATCATTTGTACCCCAGAACCAGCTTGTCTAATGTAAATTGTAACAATGGTTATTGGTGGGAATACCACCTGCACCATTGCCATTATTTTGGCCTGATGCACAATCTTGCGGCACTCCAATACCGGAGTTGTGGTCAAAGCTGTCTTGAGCTTCTGAAAGCTCTCCTCGCACTCGTCCGACCATACAAATGGAGCACCCTTCTGAGTCAACTTGGTCAAGGGCGATGCAATAGAGGAAAATCCCTGAACAAACGGCGATAATAACCTGCCAACCCAAGGAAACTATGAATCTCTGTGGCTGATGTCGGTCTAGGCCAACTCTGCACTGCCTCTATCTTCTTCGGGTCGACCTGAATACCCTCGCTGGACACCACGTTCCCCAAGAAGCCACTGAACTGAGCCAAAACTCACACTTGGAAAACTTTGCATAAAGCTTCTCCTCCATCAATCTCTGCAATACCACTCGCAAATGCTGCGCGTACTCCTCCTAACTACGCAAGTACACCAGAATATCATCAATAAAAACAATAACGAACGAATCTAGATAAGGCCGAAATACACTGTTCATCAAATGCATGAACGCTGCTGGGGCATTAGTCAGCCCAAAAGACATAACAAGAAACTCATAGTGCCCATATCTAGTCTTGAAAGCAGTCTTAATAATATCTGAATCCCTGATCTTCAATTGGTGATAGCCCAAACGGAGATCAATCTTGGAAAACACCCTCGCTCCCTGAAGCTGGTCAAACAAATCATCAATGCGAGGCAGGGGATACTTATTCTTCACTGTTACTTTGTTCAATTGCCTGTAGTCAATGCACATTCTCATGGTGCCATCCTTCTTCTTCACAAATAGAACCGGTGCACCCCACGGTGACACACTAGGCCGAATGAACCCTTTATCTAGGAGTTCCTGAAGCTGATCCTTCAATTCTTTCAACTTCGCTGGTGCCATACGATATGGCGTAATGGAAATGGGCTAAGTGCCCGGCCTCAGGTCAATACCAAAATCAATATCCCTGTCTGGGGGCATGCCCGGCAGGTCTGCAGGGAAAACATCGGGAAACTCCCTCACAACTGAAACAGAATCAATGCTAGGAGTCTCGGCTCCAACATCCCTCATGAATGCCAAATATGAAAGACAACTCTTCCCAACCATACGTTGGGCCTTTAGGAATGAAATCACCCTACTGGAAACATGATCAGTCACACCACGCCACTCGATCCTCGGTACACCCGGTATAGCCAAAGTGACTGTCTTGGCATGACAATCTAGAATAGCGTGACACAGAGATAACCAGTCCATGCCCAAAATAACATCAAAATCCACCATGCTCAATAGCAACAGATCAACTCGGGTCTCCAGACCCCCCAATAGTAACCAAACATGACCGGTATACATGGTCTACAACAACACTATCGCCCACCGGGGTAGATACATGAACAGGTTAAGCAAGACACCCTCGGGACGTACCGAAATGATGAGCAAAATATGAGGACACATAAGAATAGGTGGAACCGGGATCAAATAAGACTGAGGCATCCCTGTGGCAGACTGAAATAATACCTGTAATGACGGCATCTGAAGCAATGGCATATGTCCTGCCCTGAAGAGCATAAAAACGAGCCTGACCACCGCCTGATCGACCTCCACCTCTGGGGCGACCCCTGGCTGCCTGACCCTCACCCCTAGCTGGCGGGGCAGTTGCTTAAGAAACTGGACCAGAAGACGAGGGTTGACCCCTCTGCTGAGATGAGCTAGTAGCACGACGAGGACAGTGCCTCCACATATGTCCAAACTCCCCGCACTCATAACAACTCCCAGGTGCTGGAGAATGGGACTGAAGGGAACCCCTCGCGCCGGAGTGACTAGCTGATGCACTCGGCCTAGAAGAACCCTGAGCAGACGGGGCACGAGATGAACTTTGTGCTGGAAAAGCGCTGAGTGAAGGCTGACTCTGCTGAGAACCGTGATAACCACAACCTGAAGATGCCCCACGATACTCGGGATGAGCCGACTGAGCGGGCCTGAAAGAACGACCCCTACCATGCTGGAACTGGCCCCTCGAAGGAGCGCCACTGTAACTGCCAGAAGATCGAGGCCTCTTGGCCTCCCTCTCCTCTCGATCCTGACAGCAAACCGCCTCAATCTCTCGAGCTATATCAACCACCTCCTCAAATGAAGCACCCAATACTCTCTCTCTAGTCATAAGGACACGGAGATGGTAGTTATAGCCATCAACAAATCTCCTGATCCGCTCACGATCCGACGGAACCATCCAGACGGCATGACGAGCCAACTCAGAAAACCTCATCTCATACTGAGACACAGTCATATCTCCCTACCGTAGCCACTCAAACTGCCTGCGCAGCTTCTCTCTGTGGGACTGCGGTACATACTTCTCCAAAACGAGAGTGGAGAACTCCTGCCAAGTCAAAGGTGCTGCACCAGTCGGCCTACGCCTCTCATACGCCTCCCACCAAGTGAAGGCAGCCCCAATAAACTGAAAGGTGGTAAAATCCACACCACTAGACTCGAGAATCCCTGCTGTACGGAGCATGCGCTGACATCTGTCAAGAAAACCCTAGGCATCCTCGCCCTCAGCACCACTGAATGTCGGAGGCTGGAGTCTACCAAACCTCTCAAGACGACGCTGCTCATCCTCGGGCATAGCTGGAACCCTGAACTCCTGCACTGGTGTAACTGGCTGAGCTGGAGGTACCTCTGGAGTCTGTAATCCCTGCACTACCTGCTCAGGCGTGCGAGCGGCAGGGGTCTGATTGCCTCCCCCAGCCTGCGATGTAGCTGCTGCTGTGGTGGCTGAAACGACCTGACTCAGGCCAGTGCAAACTGTCAAAATCTGAGCCAAAGTCTCCTGAAGACCAGGAATCACGATGGGCACAGCTGGTGCCTGAACTGGTGCTGCTGGAGCATGATCCTGAGCTGGGGCAACTGGTGGATCAACAGGTACTGCCCTTGCTGCTCTGGCTCTGCCACGACCACGACCACGACCGCGTCCACGGTCTCTGGTGGTCTCAGTGGGTGGTACTAGTGGTCGTCCACCTCGTCTAGTAGTTCGTGTCCTCACCATCTGTGAGAGAATAGAACAAAGAGAAGTTTAGTACTCGGATCAACAAGTTCGAACAACAGAATTTCAAGAATGTGGAGTTTTCCTAAAGGTTTTGCAGCCTCTCGAGGATAAGTACAGACGTCTCCGTACCGATCCGCGAGACTCTACTAAACCAGCTCATGACTCGTGAGACCTAGTAACCTAGGCTCTGATACCAACTTGTCACGACCCAATTCCCAACCTGGTCGTGATGGCGCCTCTGGTGAAGACAAGGCCATCCAGAACAACGCAAACTCCTCTTTTAGAGCAATTAATTAATATTAATAATTCTAACACATGCTTAATATAGTCGATAATGCGGAATCAGCGAATATAACAAGGAAAACTATCCCGACACAGCACAAACCGGGGTGTCACAAGTCATGAGCTACTACAGAGTTGCTATAAGTCTACAAAATAGAGTATCTGATACAATAGCTTGAAGGTACTGAAATAACATAAAATAGGGGAGTCAAGGGGATGCGGACGTCAACAGCTACCTCGAAGCTCCAACTCGCTGCCTGGTCTGATATCAGTGCTCAGGGGCGGACTCTGCTATGCCTGAATCTGCACGCATGGTCCAGGGAGTAATATGAGTACTCCGACCAAGTGAGTAATAATAATAAATAATAACTGAAGGCATGAAAACATATAAGTGCACAAGGCAATTCTATATCAGGCAGTAAATCACTTAAAGTAGTAAAATAGTAAAGAAAGTCAACTGAAATCTCCTTTTAAAAACAGGTAACTCAGATAAAACAACTGGTAAATAGTGAGTAGAAATCGGCCCCTCGGGCCCAGTATCAATCGCTCAGAACAGTATCAGCCCCTCGGGATCAGTATCAGTCACTCAGCACAATATCAGCCCCTCGGGCTCACTCTCAAATCACATGGGTACCCGCGCTCACTGTGGGTGTGCAGACTCCGGAGGGGCCCCTTACGGCCCAAGCGCTATATCAACATAAGGCCTGAAAGCCTTCTCACATCACACACAAGGCCTGAAAGCCTCCTCGCATCACACTCGAGGCCTGAAAGCCTTTTCACATCACACTCAAGGCCTGAAAGCCTCCTCACATATGGCCCTCGGCCTCACTCAGTCCAGAAAACATCATAAGCCCCTCAGGCATCAATAAAATAGTAGTGCTCAGCCCAAACAACAGTGGAAATGTCATTTAAGTCTCAAAGTTCAATTAAAGCAGCTGAGTTTGTAAAACAGTATAATCAACAGGACTGAGTTCAAGTAGTATATCAGATAGTGAGGAAACAGTGATAAAGATCCACGAAGGATTCAAGTTGTCGGCATGAAGCCCAAAATATGGCAATAGGTCCAATCATGTTGATAACAAATACATTTCAGTGAAATACGCGGTAAAAATAACAATCGGGACGGACCAAGTCACAATCCCCGTAGTAAACAAACCTCGCGTTCGTCATGAAGCGCATGTTTCACCTCAATATAGCACTACATTTTGCAAATCCGGGGTTTCAAACCCTCAGGATATCATTTACTATCATTACTCACCTCAAGCCGGCCAAAATCCTAGCTCGCTATGCCCTTGCCTCGCAAATCGACCTCCTCGCACGTCGAATCTGATCAAAACCACAAAGAATACGTCACAATAGGCTAAGGGAACATAACCCAGTCGAAAAGAATCGAAAAACATCGAAAATGACAAAATTTGCAAAACTCGAGCTCGGGCCCACTTCTCGAAAATCAGAAAATTTAACATCATCGGATTCCTTATCTCGCCACGAGTATATACATACCAAAAACTCCCAAATCCGAGCCCAAATGACCCATCGAATCCCACTTTGAAATATCAAATTCCAAGCCCTAGCTTTTCCCCCTTTTGATGAATTTTCATAAATTTCTAGGTTAGTTCTACCATTAAATCATGTATTTAGGTCACAGAACTCACCTCCAATCACACCCAGTCGAAATCACCTTCAATTTCCGTCCAAATGCTCTTAAGTTTGCTCAAAAATGGTTGAAATATACCTTAGCTCGCGGAACAAAATGAACCTTTTAAAACCCCTTCTGTCCAGCCCTTTTCGCATCTGCGATCACTATACCGCATATGCGGCTACCGCTTCTGCGAAATTCCCTCCGCTTCTGCGGATTTTGTAATATTATAGGACCGCTTCTGCGGACCCCGCTTCTGCGGTCGCTATCCGCTTCTGCAAAACTTCCTTCAAATACGCGGACCGCTTCTGCGGTCATTATCCGCACCTGCGGAAATCGTCCGCTTCTGCGGAAATCCCCCAAATGGGCAAAATCCACACCTGCGTTCCTATCTTCGCATCTGCAGATCTGCATCTGCTGCCCCTCTTCCGCAGATGCAGAAATACCAGATACCAGCAACTTCAGAAATGCAACAAGTCCAAAATTCATCCCGATGGCCATCCGAATCACCCCGAGGCCCCCGGGACCTCAACCAATAGTGTCAATCCATCCTAAAACACCATTCAAACTTGCTCCAATCATCAAAACACCACAAACAACACCAAAACCATGAAATTACATCGGATTCAAGCCTAAGTTCTTCTAAAACTTCTGAAATACGCATTCGATCAAAAACCCGACCAAAACACCTCCGAATGACCTGAAATTTTGCGCACACCTCCCAAATTACCTAACGAAGCTACATCAACTCTCGGAATTCCATTCCGACCCTCGGATCAATATCTCACCTATCAACCGGAATTCGCCAAAATACTAACTACGCCAATTCAAGCCTAATTCTACACCGGACCTCCAAAATCACTTCCGATCACACTCCTAAGTCACAAATCATCCCCCGAAGCTAAACGAATCACCGAAAATCAGATCCGAGACCTCTAACTCATAAGTCAACATCCGGTTGACTTTTCCAAACCAAACCTTCCTTAAAGAGACTAAGTGTCTCATTTCCTTCTAAAACAAATCCAAATCAACTCGTCCACACAAGACTCTTATGATGAAGCATAAAGAAGCAGGAAATGGGGGAAACGGGGCGGTAACTCACGTGACGACGGGTCGGGTCGTCACAACGTTACACTTGTATTGCATCAACAACATGTGAGAAATCAAAATAAGAATAGACTGAGACGGAGATATCATACACGGATATAGCATCATGACTGAGAGTATATCTACAGTTAAGGCAAACAACTCAAAAACAACAAGAATATCCCTATCATATGTCAAACAAATAAGCACATAGGAAAGTACAAGCCAAGGAGTATTCGGTCATCGACTAGTTGAACAAGACGCCAGCACAAATGTCCATTCTCTCTTTGCTGCAAAATTCTGAGACGCACAGGAATGCTTTGTTGAAGGTGATGAATGAAGCGTACGTACCAAATTACATCATTAGCAGGGAAATAGCTAATATGGTACCACAAGTGCTGGAAAGCCATAAGATCACCTTTCATTAGGACGAGCTGCCCCCTGAAGGGCTAGGGCACAACAAAGCACTGCACATCATCGTGCAATGCGAAGATTATTTCATCACTAGAATCCAGATCGATGGAGGGTCCAGTCTTTACATCTGTTCGCTGATAACGCTCAAGAAGTTGGGTAAAGGGCTGCATGAGATAAAGGGTGGAGCAATCAATGTGAAAGCTTTCGATGGTTCTCAGAGGTCCACCATTGGTGAGATTAGTCTATGCCTGAATACGGGACCCACCTGGTTCGAGGTTGATTCCCAGGCAATAGATGTACCAGCGTCTTACAACTTGCTGCTGGGACGGCCATGAATCCATTCTGCTGGGGTCATAGCGTCAACGTTGCATCAGGCAGTAAAGTTTGAATGGAATCACCAGGAAGTGATCATTTATGGCAACGGTAGCAACCCTATATACTGTCGCCAGAATATTCCGTCGATCGAGGGAAGATGGAAGCTGGGTGGGGAAACTTACCACCACATTGAACGGGATAATGCTATCGACAAAGACAAATAGTGGGATAGCAAAATCGAGAGTATACTGAGTTGGAGTGGGTACGAGCCTGGCAAAGCGCTCGGCAAGAACCTCCAAGGAATCTCTAAACCCATAAAACTCAAGAAACATGGCACTACCTTCGGTTTGGGAATGAATACACCTAGGAAGAATTCAATAGCTGATCGCCACCATGGCGCGGTCCTCACTACCCACTAGAGCAGCCAATACCGCATCTGGAGCAGACTTTCCAAACGGGCGACATTATTTATGGGTCAGATGAGGAAGAAGCACTTGCAGAAGTGAAGAACTTTTATCTAGAGGACAGTGATATGGACTGTTGCGTTATTCTCGAGGAGGGGGGGGGAGGAAGGCCCTTCCATACAGACAATGAGCAGAGGGGCACATCTTAAGAATTGGACCGTCAGAACAACCAAAGCCCGACGAGCCTCGGGGTAGCAAGGCTAAAACAAGCATTATTCACTGTTTTATTTACTAAATGATTTTCTTTTAGCATTTTTCAATTCCCACAATAAGATCTTCGATGTTCAAAACAATAATTCAATTTATCAAAAGCATTTTTGATTTTTCTTATGAATTAATATTTATTGCTATCGTTTTCTCTCATTACTTTACCTATACAGCATTACTATTACTTGTCTTGATGAACCAATAACTATGACATGCGATAAGACAACGCAGCAAACGAACATGGATTCAGAGGAAGATGACATACCTGACGAGATTGTCAAAAAAGTTGAGAATTTTGAGAACAGGCCTAAGTCCAACCTGGACGAGACCAAAATTGTCAACCTGGAAGATTCAGAAAACGTCAAGAAAACGCGAATCAACATTCACCTGTCATCATCAGAGAAGAAAGAATACACAGAATTTCTAAAGGAGTGTGAGGACATATTCGCCTGGTCGTATGATGAAATGACTGGTCTGAGTACGTCTATTGTGGCTCACAAACTGCCAACCAATCCAATGTGTCCGTCGATAAAGCAAAAGTTCAGAAAGTTCAAGCCTGATATGAGCTTGAAAATCAATGAAGAAGTCACCAAGCAGATCAACGCTAAGGTTCTCAGAGTAGTAGAATACCCGACGTGGTTAGCCAACATTGTGACAGTGCCAAAGAATGATGGGAAAGTCAGAGTCTGTGTAGACTACCGGGATCTCAACCGAGCCAGTCCGAAAGACGACTTCCCTTTGCCAAATATACACATCCTGATTGATAATTGCGCCAAGCATGAGCTACAGTCATTTGTAGATTGCTTCGCTGGTTATCATCAGATCTGGATGGATAAGGAAGATGCTAAGAAAACGGCTTTCATTAAGCCGTGGGGAGTGTACTGTTACAAGATGATGCCATTCGGCCTGAAGATTGCAGGGGCTACCTACATGAGGGCCATGACTACCATCTTCCATGATATAATACACAAGGAGATCGAGGTATATGTGGATGATGTTATTATCAAGTCCAAGAAGTCCACTGACCACATAGAAGATTTGAGAAAGTTCTTCAATAGACTGCGGAAATACAACCTGAAATTAAACCCCGCGAAGTGTGCATTTGGGGTTCCTGCTGGGAAATTACTTGGGTTTATTGTGAGCCGCCGAGGAATAGAACTGGATCCATCGAAGGTCAAAGCCAATCAAGAACTACCACTGCCAAGGAACAAGAATGATGTGATGAGTTTCTTGGGAAGGCTTAACTACATCAACCGATTCATTGCACAGTCTACGGTTATCTGTGAGCCGATCTTCAAAATGTTAAAGAAGGACGCTGCCACCGAATGGACCAATGACTGCCAAAAGGCCTTCAACAAAATCAAGGAGTACCTGTCAACACCACCAGACTTAGTCCCGCCTGAGCCAGGTAGACCCTTATTACTCTACCTTACAGTGTTAGATGGAGCTTTTGGCTGCGTTCTGGGGTAGCATGACGAAATAGGAAGGAAGGAGCAAGCCAGTTATTATCTCAGCAAGAAGTTCACGCCGTACGAGGCTCGGTATTCTCTATTGGAATGCACCTGTTATGCTTTGACTTGGGTAGCTCAGAAGCTGAGATATTACTTCTGTGACTATACTACATATCTCATATCGAGAATGGATCCCTTGAAGTACATCTTTCAGAAGCCCATGCCCACTGGCAAGCTAGCCAAGTGGCAAATCCTGTTGAGTAAGTTTGACATTGTTTACGTAACTCAGAAAGCGGTCAAGGGACAGGCACTGGCAGACCACCTTGCTGAAAAACCCGTGGATGGAGAATACGAACCCCTGAAAATGTATTTTCCTGATGAAGAGGTATCATTCATAGGAGAAGACATTGCGGAATCCTATGACGCTTGGAGAATGTTCTTCGATGGAGCAGCAAACTTCAAAGGAGTTGGCATTGGAGCAGTCCTAATATCAGAAACCGGCCAGCATTATCCGGTGTCTGCCAAACTCAGGTTCCCCTGAACCAACAATATGTCCGAGTATAAGCCTACATCTTAGGACTCAAAATGGCCATTGACATGAACGTTCAAGAGCTGTTAGTGATTGGAGATTCAGACTTACTTATACATCAGGTACGAGGAGAATTGGCAACCAAGAATTCCAAGATACTCCCGTATCTGCACCACGTACAGGAATTGAGAATGAGGTTCACGAAGACGGAATTCCAACATGTCCCCAGAATCCAGAATGAGTTCGCCGATGCATTGGCTACCCTATCATCTATGATACAGCATCCATACAAGAATTTCATTGATCCCATTCCGGTGAAAATCCATAATCAGCCAGCTTACTGTGCCCATGTTGAAGAAGAAGCAGACGGAAAACCTTGGTTTCATGATATCAAGGAATATTTGGCAAAAGGAGAGTACCCAGAACTTGCAAATCCTACTCAGAAACGCACACTTCGGAGGTTGTCCAACAACTTCTTTCACAGCGGAGGAATCCTGTAAAGGAGGACTCCCGATTTAGGATTATTAAGATGTGTTGACGCAAAGGAAGCATCCAAGCTATTAGAGGAAATTCATGCTGGGACCTGCGGTCCACATATGAACGGTTTTGACTTAGCAAAGAAGATACTGTGGGCTGGTTACTTTTGGATGACTATGGAAACGGACTGCATCCAGTATGTCCGGAAATGCCACCGCTGTCAGATACATGCAGACATGATAAAGTTACCTCCAAACGAGCTTAACGCAACAAGCTCACCGTAGCCGTTCGCTGCCTGGGGAATGGACGTTATTGTACCAATCGAGCCTGCCACTTCCAACGGACACAGGTTCATCCTAGTAGCCATCGACTATTTCACCAAATGGGCCGAAGCAGCATCTTACAAAGCAGTGACTAAGAAAGTCGTGGCAGACTTTGTCCGCGACGGCATTGTTTATCGATTCGGAATTCCGAAGTCAATCATTATTGATAATGGCTCCAACCTCAACAACGACATGATGAAAGCTATGAGCGAAACTTTCAAGATCAAACACAAGAATTCCACAGCTTACAGACCGCAGATGAGTGGATTTGTAGAAGTCGCCAACAAGAATATCCAAAAGATATTGAAGAAAATAATAGAGAAGCATAGACAGTGGAACGAGAAGTTATCATTTGCTCTACTGCGATATCGCACCACAGTTCGCACATCAACCGGGGCAACGCCCTATATGCTGGTTTATGTTACAGAGGCTGTCATTCCCGCTGAGGTAGAAATTCCTTCACTAAGGATCATACAATAAGCTGAGCTTGAAGACACAGAGTGGGTAAAAAGTCGTTATGAGCAACTAGCCCTTATAGACGGAAAGAGAATGAATGCAGTCTGCCAAGGTCAACTCTATCATAACAGAATGTCCAGAGCCTTCAACAAAAGAGTCAAGCCAAGACAGTTCACACCGGGGCAGCTAGTGTTAAAGAAAAATTTTCCGCATCAAGATGAGGCTAAAGGGAAGTTCTCTCCCAGCTGGCAGGGTCCATACATGGTTCACCGGGTTTTGACAGGAGGAGCCCTCATACTTGCAGAAATGGACGGAGAAGTCTGGTCAAAGCCGATCAATTCAGATGTAGTCAAGCGTTACTATGTGTAATCTTTTATCTTTCCTTGTATGATGTAAATTGAACTACGCTTGACCTGATTCCCATTTAAGAGGGGATAACGTAGGCAGCCCTATGGGTTCGGTCACAATTCAAAAAAAAATTCATTTCCCCCACAATTGGAAACTGGGGCAGAATTTTGAGGAGGACCCCAAAATTTCGAAGTAATTTCAGTCGATCACCGCATGAGCAATAGTCAGAAACGTCAACCCATCAAACTGGGGCAAAATTTCTGGAGGACCCTCAAAATTCCGTAGCAGGAAAGGTTGCAATGTCCTGAACTACATCACAGTCGTCGGTTCATCTAAAAGCTATTTTTAAATATACATTTATGTCATACTTTTACAAAATCATGCATGTTTATTATTGAAATTTCTTTGTTTAGCAACGCTACCCCAATGATACAGATGGTATCACCAGATCAAAGCCGAACGAGTCAAGCAAAGCCGGCGGGGATACGAACTAACCTCCCCCTTACAAATCTCATGATTTTTCTTTGGATGTAGACACTAGGATTGCGAAATCCTTAAACATACTATACGCCCAGGGGACAAACATTGTTCTCAGAATCATTGCACTTTCCAACATTCACTATCAGCACACACCAGTAATGCTCCATAGTCACAATGCTCCCAGTAATCACAATGCCGCAATCTGCTATCAGCTAAGAAAACTCTACTGTCATGTGTTATTTTATTTCTTGCATAAGGCTACTATTCTCCCTTCCGAGACTAAACGTTGTCTCCATCTGCATTTGCATTGCATAAGGCTACCATTTTGCCTTCTAACTTGCATAAGTCTACCATTCTACCTTCCGAGACTAAACGTTGTCTCCATCTGCATTTGCATTGCATAAGGCTACTATTCTGCCTTCCAATTCGCATATGGCTACTATTCTGCCTTCCGTGACTAAGCACTGTCTCCATCTGCATTCTTGCATAAGGCTCCAATTTTGCCTTCCGAGGTTAAGCTCTACCTCCCTCTGCATTTACATTTTTGCATAAGGCTACTTTTCTACCTTTCGAGGCTAAGCTCTGCCTCCAATTTTCTTCGAAACTAAGCGCTATCTCAAGCACTATTCATCTCGCTTTTCTTACGGGCTAAGCTCTACCCTTCAATTCGCAAGACTGAGCTCTGTCTTGTACGCATCATACTACTACATCCTTCATGGGCTGAAATATCGCCAACTCGTCCAAAGGCGTCATCATTCGAAAGCACCATCTTCATGGCCCGAGAACACCATGTCATGGCCTGAGGATCTCTTTCGATCTTTTGCATATCATTATTCAAAGGAGTCATGGTTCGGAGGCACCATCCTCATAGCCCGAGAACATCATTTCATGGCCTGCGAATCCTACACCAAACAACCCATGGCCCAGGACATCATGGTCTGAGGACGCCATTCCTAACCGTCCAAAGACAACATTCATGGTCCAACGGAAATTTGCATCATGTTTAAATTATGCAATATATGCTTGTATCGTTTATTTGCAGGTAACCCGGCGAGCAACGGCTATCCCATCAAGAGTGATCCCGCTCCGGTTTTCCAAGCCATATCAAACCTCACCATTCCCGTAAACCGTTCACTCACCCGGCCCTAGATGTTGCGTCCACTCTTGAGATGACTTCACCGGTATACTTCGCCGATGAATCCGGAACTACATATGGCCTGATTCCTATAAAACTAGGGATATGTAGGTAGCTAAGAAGCCAGGGTGCGGCCTAATCTCTCAAACTGTTTCGCTCCATCAAAATTGGCCATCGTTTCTTTACCCGAAAACTCTTTCATCCTTCCCGGGTAAAGAGGGGCAGCTGTTGATACCCAATTTTTCCACAAAATATTTTTAAAATTGCATATATACCTTCAAAATAATGCATCAATAGCAATTGGTATTTTTTCATAATTTTCCTATATTTTATTAATTTTTCCAGCATTTTATTTCCAATAAATAATTACAAAATTGCATCACAAGCGATTTCAAAGGCATTTTTTGATTTAATTTATTATTTATGGTCCTATTTAAACCAATTTATTTCATAATTAGCCAAATTGGCATCGTTTGGCTACAATTGCAACAACTTTGCAATTATAGCCCAATCATACGATTTTACACCATTATTTTGACCGAAAATTAATCATTTGTATTTTTAAAATACTAAGTAATCATTTTTAACTATTTCCATGCACACAATTCAATTTTACAATTATCAGCTATTTTTATAAATTATTTTATTTAATTCAAATTGGGTATTTAATACAAATAGCCAATTCCCATTTCAATTCTAGCCTAATTAAACAAGACCCCTAACCCAATTAAAATAGCCCAAATACCAGGCCCAATCTACTAATTCCACCCGACCCAATGTCTTGTTTAATCTAGACCATTGATCGATTTTGATCAACGGACCAGATCTTCTCTTACCTTAATTAACCCTAAAGACCTACCCCCCCAAACCCCCATTCCCTCACCACTCTCCGCCGACATACCCTCTCATTCTCTCTCACTCTCTCTCAAGCTCTCTGCATAACCACGGCTCCTACGCGCCAGTCGTTGGCTCGCCGGATTCTATGGTGGTTTCACCACCACCCCTAGCCTCCATGGCTCCCCCCATGTCGGATTCTTGCTACCCTGAGGTCCTCAAGGAACCAGAGGTGGTTCAACTCACCCCATGGATTTTCATGTCATTCTCAGGCCAATCTTGGCCTGTCCGAGTAAGATCTTTATATTTTCCGGCTAGACCCATGGTTTCTAGGTCGGAATCTCTGTACCTCTGGGTTATCTCCCTCTGAAACCCTAACTCATCTCTTGACTCTTCAGATCCACCATAGATCTGAGTGTATTTTGAGTTATATTTGCTGTTTTCCATGATAACCTCTCCGATTTTTCAAAACGCCTCTTCGTCTTCAAACTAGGGTTTCTTAACCCCTTTTCAAAATGACTTTTCCTCTGATTTTTAGTATTATTCGATGATTTTTACTATGTTTAAACGGTTTATTCTAGTTTTCCTTTTACCTGATTCATTATGTTGAAACCTTAATATCCTGGTCTTAATCTTGGGTTCTAAGAACTGTCTTTGCCTATTTGTTCGTTTGATTTGTTCGCACATCTGTTATTCATGAATACGTTCTGATTTTCTGTGATATTACCCTATTATGCTCATTAGGGTTTCTGATTTTTGCTTCTTCCGCCTATATTATGTTTATTCTGTTAATTCCTCTAATCAGTACTATGTTCTATGCGAATCCCTGACTTTGTGTGATTTTTACCCTACTGTGCTATTAGAGTTTCTGATTTTTTTCCTCTTCTTGCCTATTATGTGTTTATCCCGTTTTTTATAGAGTTTTATGGTAATTTCCCCTAAATCGGTACTATTGTCCATCGGAATCCTTGATTCAATGTGATTGATATCCCTCACTAATCTCTTGTGATATTTTCCACTGATTTTCAAACTGTAAGTTATTTTTCTTGCCTTATTTTACGGTCGTATGTTGTCAACTGACTCTTATGTTATTTCCTTAATTGGAATATTATGTACTTAGCTTTAATTACATGTTCTATACTTGCACTATGCTGAAATTATTTCCTTATGTGTTACATTCCAGCCCTATATGATCCCCTTCCTTATTTGTCTTTACCGTTTGAATTTAACTCCTTTAATTAAGGGAGTACTTATACTGATTTTATACTAATTGATACCTAGTCCCATAATTATTGCTGAACTTTGATTCTTGCCTTAGTTTCTACCTATTTTCAAACTATAAGTACCATGCTTTTCATTAACACAACACACGAACACATTGGTTCAAAAACTCTCTCTCACACAAAAAATACTCTTCTGGTCTCTTTTTCTCCGGTTACTAGTTGTTGTTCTATGTCAGCCGGTTGCAAACCAAGGCTGATTACTCTACTCTCTTGTTCCTCACTTTGTGTTTACTATCTTCTTTATTGGTATGTTCTGATTTCAATTCAAGTTTCAAAAACAATATGCTTCTTTTACGGCTTCAGTTCATCCTGTTTCTAGTATATTTTCACTTATGGTTTTGTTGTTCAACTTGCAACTAATATGTTTACTTCATCACTTTACTGCATGCTTCTGAATGTGTCCCCTCCCTTAGACTCATCATGTTTATGAAATGTTATCCCCCTCCTAGTATACCCTAATGTGGCTCTTCCTTGCTTATGTTTCTTTGATTTCTGGCATGAACCTCTCTATGCAAAGTAGTTGGCTATCCTTAAGTTATATGATTCTGTGTTAATTCTTAAGTTCCCTAATCCCTTAGCATATTGTTGATTCTATACTTAAGTGCTCCTGCAACTATGTGTTTATCTATGTGACCTATGTGTCCCCAAATCCCACTACCCCTATTTGTGGTTGCTCAACCTACCTTGGTCCTATGTTTCTTGGTTATGTATGAACCTGTTTTGGTTGCTATGTTTGGACTGTTGCTTGTTACTCTACTCTCTTTTCAAAACTGTCTTATTGAATAACTCCCCCTGTTGTTTTACAAAACTATCTTAAACAAGTCTCTTTTCAAACTGTTTTCCTTCTTAAATCTTTTCAAAACTATGTCAAACACTCTCACTCTACTCTTAGACCACTAAGTTTTGCCCCTTTTGTGTGAGCCTTGCCTTTGGACCCTTGAGCTCCCTCTGAATTTTGTCTTGGCTACAAAATCTGGGTGTGAGCATTGCCCGGGATCCCTTGAGGTCCTTAGGGAACTCTGACACACCCGGATATGAGAAAGGCTATGAAACAATCTTGGCATTTGAGGTTCTGGAAATCTGGGCCCGTTTTCAGGCTCTCTATAGTGTAACTTCTTATTTTCTTTTTCTACTTACGTAATTCATTTCGATATTGATCTGTAATAATTTGTTGTAGATGAATATTGGGGTTGGCTAGTGAAAAGGGGAGGGTAGTTATATATGTTATCAACATCAATGGGTAGAAACCATGCCTTAGGTTTACATTTCCTATATGCGCATTAGAATCCATGTCTAAG
>NC_031998.1:31818746-31821675 GCF_001879085.1 Nicotiana attenuata | reverse complement strand
AGAGAGAGCACGAGGCGCTGAGAGTGTTTCTGAGAGTGAGCCCGAGGGGCTGGTACTATTTTGAGATATTGCCCGAGGGGCGAACTTTTATGTGCTCATCTTGCATATTTACTTGCCTTTTTACCTGTTATACTGCGGTATTTGTGCCCGAGGGGCGGATTTTTCTGTGCTTATCAGCACTAACTGTTTTGAAATCGTTTCGTAACTGTTGAAAAGATCATTTTCAAAAGAGATTTAAACTAAGCCAATATATTTCTAAAGATTTCACAGCTTCACTGTTTTCTCAAAGGATTGTACCCTGCTTCTATACAGCATGTTGGTTGCTTTACGTGATTTCTTACTGCTCAGTTGTTATTTACCTTTATTACTCACTGAGTTGGACTAGTCACTTTACTCCCTGCACCTCGTGTGCAGTTGCAGGTATTTATTCACCCGGTAGCGGGTATTGGCTATTTGGAGGCAAAGATGTAGTAGTTTAGCGAGGTGATTGCCAGCGTTCGCAGCACCTTTTCTTTCTATGTTATTCTTTATTCCTGTTTAGTGTATTTCTAGACTTGTAAATGTAATTACATTCTTATAGATGCTCGTGACTTGTGACACCCCGATTAGGGCTGTGTTGGGTTGTATTTCCGCTAATTAAAACTATTAAGTCATATTTAAGCTGTTTATTTATGTTTAACTATTTCTTTTGAAAATACGAGTTGGGTTAGTTGGCTGGCCTCGTCTTCATGAGAGGCGCCATCACGACCAGTGCGGGGTTTGGGTCGTGACAAGTTGGTATCAGAGCCTAGGTTACTAGGTCTCACGAGTCATGAGCAGGTTTAGTAGAGTCTCGCGGATCGGTACGGAGACGTCTGTATTTATCCTCGAGAGGCTGCAGAACCTTTAGGAAAACTTTACATTCTTGGAATTCTTAACGTGCGTCCTTGTTTTAGCTTGAAAAGAAACTCTTGAAATTTCCTTCCACGCGTTTGTATGCGCGCACGAGCGCTCAGTATCAGATGTGCCTTGATGGCTTGTGATTCCCCGATCAAGGGGCGAGATATGATCTCTGTGAGTTTGATGTTGGGCCAGTCTGGAGGACTTGAGGTCGGATCTTTGCCTATGGCTTGAGCACCGACGTGCTGATTGTGTGAATAAGTCTTTTGAACTTATATGTTCGGTATTGCCCTTATTAGTGGAAGTGACAGTTGGGTAGCTATGTAAAGAGTGTATTAGTACTGCGAGATGTATCTATGTGACTTGGAAGTGACGAGGAAGGTCTCCTGGGTGGTAGATGAACTATTAAGTGTATGATTTCCATTGTGATTGGATGTGTAGCTCCGAGTTATGGGCGCGTGAAGAATCTTTCGTATCTCCTAGTTGGGAGTGAAGTAGATTTCATGTTGCGGTATGAGTTCAGACTCAGGGAGACTAAGTGGCTGTGTAATGTGTATGGCGGTGGAAGGTATACAGAAATGTTATATTGAATGAAGCAGGTGGGTTATCTCCTGCGAAGTGTTCTGAAGTGGTGTGATCCTTATGTGTATATTAGGAGATCTCATGTGCAAGTGAAAAGTACGTGTTGAAATTTGGAGTTTTGGGTCGCTTAAGAGAGTGGGCTTAACTGTTGCGGGAATGAATGCGAGAATTGCAGAAGAGTTACAGTACGGGATGATCTGCGTTTTCACAACTTATAAATGATTTGAGTTTAATCTTACTATGTTATTATGGCATCAATAGAGTAAAAGTGTTAGGTGCTATGCTGGTTCCAATTTGAGGTGTGCGGGTGAATCAGTTATGACTTGTGAGAATTGAGACCGAGGATGTTGACGAAGATTATATTATGCTTCATAGGGTACGGAAATCACAGGATGTTTTAAGTTGTTGTTGGTAGAGAATGCTCAGTGCATAGAGCAGTAAGTTGCTTAGGTGTATTAGGATGAGGATTTCAGTTTTGCGGTATCGGAGTGCCAATGAGGCACGGGTGGTTCTGTTCGTTAGGTCAGGTAATTCGTAGTTTGAGTAAGAGTGAATGACTTTCGAGAATGGTTCCAATGTGTTCAAGATTCTGCAGGAAACAATCGGGTATTTTAAAGTTGCATGCGTGGTTAGAAACTGCGTTTTCATTGGAAGAGGTTCAGATTTGTGGTATTTCTAGGTTAATTATGGGGTTCTATGTATCAGTATCAGGAAGGTAAAGGTAACGGATTCGGATTTGCAGGAGGTTCTTCAGATTAAAGTATTTGGGAGCGTGATGTTTCTGGTAATATTTGAGAGAGTATTCAGCGGCTTATGGGTCCTAGACAGTGTGGTCTTGTGCTTGGGTCTCGTGTAGTGAGCCTGGGATTGAGAGATTGTGGTACTAAAGCAAGAGGGATCATCAAGTTAAAAATGAATCAGAAGGAAATTCAGATAGATGGAATGGTTTAATAGTAGACCGAATCGGTATGGTAAGGATATGATCAATTCTTTGTATGTGTTCAAGGTAATGGGTTCTTACAAGTATTTTGCAACAATGCTCATGGGCTTTGATGGCTTGCTTAGCTTGGTCTAGTTAGAAGGATTCAGTCCCGGCAGTTTAATTTGTGCAAACGGAATTAGGAGAGTTCTTGTTGATTTCTACCGTGGCTGGAGCGGTGCATTTTCTACGAATATGAGAGGTATGGGATGTGTAATGATTTTTCTTCTAGATGGGATCAATGGAAGTTCTTGGCTAATTGAATGCGTAGATGTCTGTGGCTTGGAAGGGAGATAAAAGTTTTCCTGTTATCCTTGGATGTGTGGTATATGCGGTATGTTGTGGAGGATCGAGATTTGCGTGTATGAGGTTTCAGTTCAGTTCTAAAAGGAAGTTCATAACACTCTTAGGTAGCGGGTAGCCTCAGATGATTAAGGAAATGGTATTGTTATTTGGAAGTGATTTGACGAGAGTATAGGTTTCAGAAAA
>NC_031998.1:31780534-31816269 GCF_001879085.1 Nicotiana attenuata | reverse complement strand
TGTAACTTATTTGTTATTATCATTGATTTGGGCTGATTTGCCATTATTTGGGCTTCGTGCCAATTATCTGAACCCTTCGGGGATTTTTATCATTGTTTCCTCACTGTTTTGACGCATTATTTGAACTCAGTCCTGTTGATATCCCCTGTTTTGCAAACTCAGCCAATTTTACTCAAATTTGATAGTTAAATGATATTTCTAAATGATATTTTGGGCTGAGAACTACTGTTTTACAAATGCCCGAGGGGCTTGTGATGATTTTCGGACTGAGTGAGGCCGAGGGCCATATGTGAGGATATGCTGAGTGATATGAGGCCGAGGGCCTGAGATACTTTATATGCCACGAAGTGGCTTGAGTGACGTGAGGAGGCTTTCAGGCCTTGTGAGTGATGTGAGGAGGCTTTCAGGCCTTGTGAGTGATGTGAGGAGGCTTTCAGGCCTTATGAGTGATGTGAGAAGGCTTTCAGGCCTTACTTTATATGCCACGAGGTGGCTTGATATTGCGCTTGGGCCGTAAGGGTCCCCTCCCGGAGTCTGCACACCCCCAGTGAGCGCCGTCGACGATATATGGATCGGGTTGCACGCCGCAGCGGTTACTATATGATACTGTTCTGAGAGTGATCTAAGAGAGAGATCCCGAGGAGCTGAGAGTGTTTCTGAGAGTGAGCCCGAGGGGCTGGTACTTTTTTGTGATATTGCCCGAGGGGCGAACTTTTATGTGCTCATCTTGCATATTGACTTGCCTTTTTACCTGTTATACTGCGGTATTTGTGCCCGAGGCGCGGATTTTTCTGTGCTTATCAGCACTAACTGTTTTGAAATCGTTTCGTAACTGTTGAAAAGATCATTTTCAAAAGAGAATTGAACTGAGCCAATATATTTCTAAAGATTTCACAGCTTCACTGTTTTCTCAAAGGATTGTACCCTGCTTCTATACAGCATGTTGGTTGCTTTACGTGATTTCTTACTACTCAGTTGTTATTTACCTTTATTACTCACTGAGTTGGACTACTCACTTTACTCCCTGCTCCTCGTGTGCAGTTGCAGGTATTTATTCACCCGGTAGCGGGTATTGGCTGTTTGGAGGCAGAGCTGTAGTAGTTTAGCGAGGTGACTGCCAGCGTTCGCAGCACCGTTTCTTTCTATGTTATTCATTATTCCTGTTCAGTGTATTTCTAGACTTGTAAATGTAATTACATTCTTATAGATGCTCGTGACTTGTGACACCCCGATTAGGGCTGTGTTGGGTTGTATTTCCGCTAATTAAAACTATCAAGTCATATTTAAGCTATTTATTTATGTTTAACTATTTCTTTTGAAAACACGAGTTGGGTTAGTTGGCTGGCCTCGTCTTCACGAGAGGCGCCATCACGACCAGTGCGGGGTTTGGGTCGTGACACAAAGATGGTTCAATTTCAATTCCTAGGAGAGCCTGTTTTCGGTGTGGAAAGGTAATACGGCATCGCTGAGAGGTATTTATTTCCTATCTCAAGGCAAGGAAAATGATCAGAAAGTATTACATTTATCACTTAGTTCGGGTAAAAGATGTGAAGGTAGAGTCACCAACCGTTCAATCTATCCTTGCGGTTAATGAGTTTCCCGATGTTTTTTTTTATAAGCTTCCGGGTCTCCCGCTAGAGCGAGAGGTTGAGTTTGCTATTGACCTATTACCAGGTATTCGGTTAATATCTATTCCCCCTATAGAATGGCACCTGCAGAGCTGAGAGAGTTGAAAGAAAAACTAAGAGAATTGCATGAAAAAGGCTTTATCAGACCTAGTACATCACCGTGGTGAGCACATGTGTTGTTTGTGAATAAGAAAGATAGTTCTTTGCGGATGTGTATCGATTATAGACAGTTGAATAAGGTGACGATCAAGAATAAGTATCCATTCCCGAGGATTAATAATTTATTTGATCAGTTGCAAGGTGCCAAGTGTTTCTCGAAGATATACGTGAGGTCCGGGTACCATCAAGTAAGGGTTAAGGACAAAGATATCCCAAAGACAGCATTTAGGACCAGATATGGGCACCTTTAGTTTCATTTCATGTCATTCGGTTTGACTAATGCCCAGCAGTATTCATGAACTTGATAAACAGAGTGTTCAGACCCATTCTAGATCTATTCGTGATTATATTATTTGATGATATATTGGTGTACTCTCATTAAAAGACAAAGCACGCGGATCATTTGCATATTATTCTCAAAGTTCTACAAAAAGGGAAGTTGTATGCAAAATTCTCTAAATGTAAGTTCTTGTTAAACTTTGTGGCTTTCCTTGGGCATATTATTTCAATTGAAGGTATCCCGATTAATACACAAAAGATTGAGGCAGTAAAGACTTGACTTAAACCTACGACACTGTTGGAGGTTCGTAGCTTTCTCGGTTGGCGGCTTATTACAGGAAATTTGTAGAGGAATTTTCTTCTCTTTCAGCACCTTTGCAGAAGTGGTGTGACAATGTGATGTCTCGCTTAATGTTCCAGAATAACATAAGAAAATCTATGGTGCAAGCAAGTTGAAGAGAGGTTGCGAATAAGTATGAATAGATTGGTGTAGGTCGCAAGCTAAAGTATGGTAGAGCGATAAGGTTTTAGGAAGACAGGAGTAAGGATAAGAAAAGGTGAGTGTAAAAATTACGAGAATGGATAAGTCCTCGGGATTAAGACCATGAAAATAAGAGAGCTGATGGTCTCTCTAAGTTATAGAAGGCTCAGTATAGCCTGAATTAACTCAAATGAGTCTAAGACTAGTAGCATTTAGAAGAGGTGGAATGCTACACTGGTAATGGAGTAAGGGCGTAATTGTGATAGATAATGGATGATGTTTGGGCCTTCAAAACGCGGGGATTTCATGAAATGTAAAAGATTAGAATACCCATATAAGTTGACTCAAAAGGGAGCTAAGTTTCAGCGGATTAATGCTTGCGAACGGAGTTTCCAGGCATTGAAGGACATATTAACTTCAACGCCAGTTCTAATGCTCCCAGAAGGGACCGATGGTTATGTTATCTATTGTGACGCTTCGGGCGTTGGATTGGGTTGTGTACTGATGCAGCATGGTAAGGTTGTAGCTTATGATTCTAGACAACTAAGAAGGCACGAGAAGAATTACCCGACCCATTATTTAGAGTTAGTCGCAGTGATTCATGCACTAAAGATGTGGAGGCACTACTTGTATGGCATTCATGTTAATATCTATGCGGATCATAAGAGCCTTCAGTATATCTTTAAGCAAAAGGAATTGAATTTACGTCAAAGGAGATGGTAGATGCTACTGAAAAACTATGACGCTGATATTTTATACCATCTAGGGAAAGCGAATGTAGTAGCCGATGCCCTCCATCCATAGATCTATGGGTGGCCTGTCATATACAAACCTAAAGAATAGTGAATAGCCCATGAGATTCATGAGCTAGCTAGTCTTTGAGTTCGATTGGATTCAGGTGATACCGGAATTACTATTTAGGACACGACAACATCCTCTTTAGTAACTGAAGTGAAGAAACGCCAGTACGAGGATCCTGTGTTAGTTCATTATAAGGATACAACCGCTCAGAAGGAGAAGAAACCGTTTGAGATTACAAAAGATGGAGACCTCAGATATCGAGGATGATTATGTGTCCCTAATGTTGCAGGGATGTGTCGGCAGGTTATGGGAAAAACTCACTATTCTCGTTATCATATCCATCCGGGAGCAATAAAGATGTATCATGATAACATGGAAATATTGGTAGGACGGAATGAAAAAGGATATAGCAGAGTTTGTTGCTCAGTGCCCTAACTATCAGCAGGTTAAGATTGAACATCAAAAACTCGGTGGATTATTACAGGCTATAGAGATTCTGACTTGGATGTGGGAAGTAATCAATATGGATTTAAATGTAGGCTTACCTTGTACCCAATGTAAGTTCGACTTTATATGGGTGATTGTTGATAGACTTACAAAATCAGCCCATTTTCTGCCTGTTAGAACTACATATTCCGCATAGGATTATGCAAGGCTTTACATTAAGGATGGGTATTCCTAAAAGTATCACCCATGAAAGGAGTTATGAGGTTCAAAAAGAAAGGAAAAATTGGCCCTCGATACATTGGACCATATAAGTCATATGTAAGGTAAGCCAAGTAGCATATAAGCGGGACTTGCCTTCTGACTTGGAATCTGTATGCTCCGTAAATGTATCGGAGATCCTTCCAGAGTTGTGTCAGTTGACGATGTTCAGGTCACAAAACAACTATGATATGAGGAAACTCCCATTACTATACTAGATAGACATGTTGGGAGATTGAGGACTAAAGACATAGCTTCGGTGAAAGTACTTTGGAGAAACAACAATGTGGAAGAAATGACTTGGGAAGCCGAAGAAGGCATGAAGTCTAGATATCCTCACTTATTTCCTCATCCAGAGCAGGGTTCGACTGAGACACCATAGCCTTAAGGTACGTGTATGGATGCTTGTGTTAGTTATTATCACTAGTCATGTGAGACCGTTGTCGTGATTGATGATGGTGGTCCTATGTGGCATTGAATTATTGAGTATTCTACATTAAGGGTTGACAGTAGTGCTGTTACAAAGGCGACTCTACCAAGATTTATATAGATCCCGGGGACTTAAACATTCGAGGACGAATGTTTCTAAGTGGGGAAGGATATTATATCCCGCATTTCGTACGTAAAAATTTCATTGTAAGTTAATTGATTTAGACTTGGGGATGATATTATTTTTGAGGTTATGAGAATTTATGCTATTTATAATAGGCAATAAGTAAGGTGCTGCAAAGGATAAAAGGTAAACGAATCAAAGAAAATGACTTTTGTTGAAGATTGTCGATTTGTGATAAAATACGGTCCGAGCTATAGTACCCGATATTTATGGACTAGTGCCATACAAGGTACCCCATGAACATGATAATAGGGTACATAAAGTATGTTAAGTGAGTAGTATTTATGTAATTTTGAGATAATTCTTAATTATGTGAATAATTAATTAATTATTGACTAATGGGGGAATTAAAAAGTTAATTAAGGATTAGTGTGTGCTTAAATAAGGCTTTGGATAAGCCTTAAACGTGGTAGCCCCCCATTTCAAAATTGTGACTCTTTGATTATAATTGAGAGGTGGCACATTTAAGTAGATTATGTGGCTTAGTCATTAGTATGCGGGGCCCACATCCATTCTAACGTAAATCATCTATAACTTAAAAGAGAGATGCATATGTGATAAGTAACGTGAGATTTTCATATCATCTTCAACAAGATTTTCATAGCATCTTCAACAAGATTTCATTGCATCTTAAAGAACGTGAGATTTTGAAATTATAAGGGAGTACGGTGCAATCTTTCTCAAGAATATCATCAGGATTTTTCCCTACTCCCGTCTTGTCGTCACGAGTTTTGTCGCAATTGTCGTGTGTTAAAAGGATTGTCCAGAGAACCGACTCAGGTACGTTAAGACTAAGCCCTTCCTTCATTTTGGCATGATCTCGTAACTACATGTGTTTGATGACGAGCCATAAAGAGAAGTTCATACTACCGAATTTATATACATTATCCTAGTCTCATAAATTACAATATTCTCCCTTATCGGGACTTTATATTTAATTGAGTATTGTCTTGTTCCGGTAAAAGTAGCAGAGGGTCTATATATATATACAATATTATAGTATTTTCACCATCATCGAGCTTTAATTGGTGGGCAGACCCCTATTGGGCAACCTCTGATCAGATGGTAAGTTATATACCGAGCCTACTGTGGTCGTGTGCCTATGAGTGATCCTAGAATGGCCGAGATACAAAGCCTAGTATGGCCGAGTGCCGATAAGCGAGCCTACTACGACAGATCAGTTACACATACCGAGCCTTATAAGGCCGGACAACTATTTTACTTACTATATTGAGAGAGTTGAGTTTGCATCAGCAGGTAAGCATATCTTCAAATTATCTTGACTCCCAGTTACTTTAAGTTATTATATTATAAGTTCAGTTTCAGCTTTAAGTTATTTTATTGCCTTACATACTCGGTACATTATTTCGTACTGACGTCCCTTTTTTGGGGACGCTGCATTTCATGCGTGCAGGTTTAGACAGACAGACAGATAGACTTCCTCAGTGGGTTTGCCCGAGTTCAGCTTTATCGAAAAATCCATGTCCTTTGGAGTTGCTGAGTCTAGAGTTTTGTGTACATTTTATTATATACGTATGTAGGTTATAGGTAGGTTGGAGCCCTGTTCCGATCACAGTACATCCATCAGTAGAGGCTTGTAGACATATCCTGTCAGTTAGTGTAGTATGTTGGTCTTGGAGGCCTTGTATGTATATTTTGTTGGTTGTCAACTGTAATAATTATGACGGCCTTGTCGGCCCAGCTTATTATTGATGGTTAGTCAGCGTTAGTCTCCGTTCATTTTTATATTTTTCTTCGCAAATTGTCTTGCAATGTGGCCCCATGGCCAAAGTATGACATTATATGTTTAGAGTCCCTCAGTCGCAAGTTGGTACGCAAGGACATCTTTCTCGAAGTCCTGTGGGCATACGGTACAACTTCGAAGTCAAGTACCGGGGCGACCTCGTTCTCTCTGGTCTACGGAGCGTAAGCCTTAATACCAATCGGGCTAGGTGAACCGAGCCTTAGGTTCCAATATGGTACCGAAGAGTCAAATGGCGAAGCCCTGACCACGAGCATGGAATTATTGGACGAAAGGTGGGAGGCCGCCCTAGCCCGGTGGGCCGGCCAGAAGCAACGAGTAGGGACCAATTATTCAATTTAATACGTAAAAATGCTTAAGACTTTAAACCAATAAGTTTTTCACATATAAGCCCGAGTACGTGCTCGTCACCTCGCGTACACGGCTTTTCACATTTCACGAATGGCACATAATACTCAATGCCTAAGGGGTGCTTCCCCCACTCAAGGTTAGGCAAGATACTTACCTTTACGGAGTTAGATCGATATCCCAAAACAACCTTCTTGCGCGAAACAACGTTCGGATGGCTCGAATCTAATCAAAATATTATTATAAATTAAT
Source organism: Nicotiana attenuata (assembly GCF_001879085.1). Classification (NCBI taxonomy): domain Eukaryota; kingdom Viridiplantae; phylum Streptophyta; class Magnoliopsida; order Solanales; family Solanaceae; genus Nicotiana; species Nicotiana attenuata. Next base: position 31,809,241 of record NC_031998.1, on the reverse strand, counting down.
TACAATTCATAGAAAACAATTTCGGATAATAATACGCCGATTTCAAATTTTTATTCTAAAGTCAACCGAAAGTCAACGAGGGGCCCGCCTCTCGGAACCCGACATAATTTTCACGAAATCCGAATGCCCATTTCGATACGAGTACAACCATATCAATTTTATCAAATTCGGATAACGAATCGACCTCCAAATATTAAATTTTCGTTTTTGAAAAGTTTTACAAATTTCTCCAATTTATTCCATTTGATTCATTAATAATTGATGAAAAATAACCATGGAATCATGAAGTATAATCACTTTTGGATATAGAGGACTTACCCAATCCATATGGTAAAAATAGCCTCAAAAATCACTTCATTTCGAGCTCCATTGCTCCAAATATGTTAAAATGGCCGAAACTCCCATTTTTATAATCTGTCCAGGCAAGTCGCATCTGTGAGATGCGACTTGCCTCAAAATTTCCATAAACTGATGTACCAGCCTTCAGTAAATCGATCATAACTTTCTGTACAAATAACCAAATGATAAATGTTTCAACATTCTGGAAACTAGACACCAAGAGCTACAGCATTCATGTTTTTTTCATCTACCAATTCCTTATATATTGCGAGATATAATCTCCCAAAGTCAGCTATGTGCAAAAAAAATTTCTGGCGATACACACTGTTGTAGCCAAAATCTGCAGTACCAGCCTTTAGTCAATCAATCATAACTTTCTGTATATATTTCCAAATGATGAATGGTTTATTTTTCTGGAAACTACAATCGAATGGCTTCAACTTTGATGTTTTGATAATTTCTAGATTTCTTATAGATGTCGAGATATAAGCTTCCAAAGTCGGCTCTGCGCATCAGAAATTTCACACACTGCTGTCAAAAACCAGCAGTTAAAAATGGTATAAAAATGATCTGGAACCACTCCGAAACTCATCCGAGCCCCTCGGGACACCGTCTGAACAAACCAACAAGTCTCAAAACATATTATGGACTTAGTCGAGGCCTTAAATCACATCAAGCAACGCTAAAAACACGAATCACACCCCAATTCAAGCCTAATGAAACTAAGAAATTCCAACTTCTACATTCGATGCCGAAACCTATCAAATCAAATCCGATTGACCACAAATTTTGCACAAAAGTCATAAATGACATAGACCTGTTCCGATTTCCAGAATCGGACTCCGACTCCGATATTAAAAAGTCAACTCTCGGGCAAACTTCTGAATTCCATTTTTTCCAACTTTCACCAAAATGTTTCAATTTATTCTACAGACCTCCAAATCCAATTTTGGGCGTATGCCTAAGTCCGAAATCACCATACGAAGCTTTTGGAATCATCAAAACTCCATTCCAGAGTCGTTTGCTCAAAAGTCAAACTCTGGTCAACTCTTTTCATTTAAGTTTCAAAAATGAGAATTGTCCTTTGAATTTAATTCCGAATCTTCCGAAAATCAAACCCGAACGCACACGCAAGTCATAATACGTATTACGAATTGGCTTGGGACCTTAAGTCGTTGAATGCGGCATTAATTCTTCAATTGACAAATCGGGTCATTACAAGACTTCCAATAGCTGAATGGAATGCAAATGCTCAAAACAATCAGTTGGGTCGTTACATTCTCCCCCACTTAAACATACGTTCGTCCTCAAACGTACCAAAAGTCATTCCAAAGCCATCAAATCACTGGGTAAACTCACCATGCACATACACGAGTGTGATACCACGTCACCCTAATCCATATAAGTCTGTCAACCCAACATAACATAAATTTTTCCTTCAACCTTAGTCCATTAACCTTGGAACCCAATTTCTAACATCCGAAATCCATTACAAGACCCGATTCTCACATCTATACACTATATAAGTTTGAACAAGTTTGTATCAAAGCCATAACCATAACCCAAGATGTAATCGCATCATATACCACAATAACTCAAATACTCATAGCAATAACTTCTGGCCATATTAGCCGCCCAATAACGAATCTGATAACGGTAGCAAACCTCATATCTAATAAAACCTTGTTCTAACTCTTCGTACACTTCCAGTGATGAAAGAGAGATGCAAAGACTCATAACCACCCATCAAATCAACAAGTCATGGAGCTCTCTCGCAAGATAAAAACCATTGCCAAATTTTAACCTGACTTTAGATATTATTCTTCTAATGTACCATAATCAAATCTGATAGCACTTGTTCTACGTCCAACGACCTCATCTCATCACATACAAACTACTCTACTGATATGCCACACCAAATACCATCTATAGCCACACGTAGTGCAATACGCGCACCCAAACAAGCAACAACTCAACTGCACCCAAAATGGAAAGTGAATCAAATGAGAGAACTCTGTCGCAAGTTCTACAGGTACCACCACAAACGCAATGCTATGAACCCATCACACATAGTAAAACCAAGACACACGAATCTAACACGAAGGATGATATCTCAACATAACTCCACTGCAACGCGTGACCCCATCCAAACACCAGTTCATATGAAATACCTCAAGCCATAATGCTCAAAATCAGCAATCATAAACAAGTCAACAACAAACATACGAAGTGCATGACCATAGCCATGGAGAAATGGTAACATTACATACCACAAAGAGGACATAACCAACGAGTAATAAAACATTTAACACCCCAAAAATCATCTTGATCGAATTCCGCCACAAGGCCCAAATAGAAACGGATCATGTGTGCAAATAACCAACAGATTACAACCCATCGTAGCATAGACGAGTAACGCATAGAATATATCAGAACACGAATAGGCCTAACTCTAACCGAATGAGACACCTCTCAACAATAGCAGTGCTGAGTCAACAGGCCTGACCTGGTGTAGATTACACGTCCTCATCGGGTCTATCAATACGCCCCCCAAATCAACTCCGATCATCCCTAAATGGATAAATAACCCTCCAAAAGTAAAGAATGACCTAACTGTAACACATAGTACAATCTGGCGAACTTTGGTCACATCTTAACAGTCTACAACCATGAAACAGTCTGCTTCCGAGAACTCCCAGTCTCGAAATCCCTAGAATACCAAAATCACCATATTTGATCCCAACTCGACCGCTCAAGAGACTGTCATATCCTTCATACAAAATCATCTCATGAGAAATACCTCTATAAATCTTCTGTGCCATATAAAAAAATATGAACATCAGTAGTCGATCAACCAGGCGATTACCGTAATACCCATTAAACATCCTCAAGTCAAACTAGAGTGCGCCCTTCTAAAATACACATTCTTCTTAGGCGATACCAATATAGTTCCATCATTCTTTTAAACATCATAAACCATCCATGCTGTCTAAGCTCACGATCTTCCCTTCAAAACTGAAATGCAAACTTGTACATGCAAATCTTCATCCCACTCATCGCACTCCTCTATCACCCCCATCATATAAATACGCGAAGATCGCATTCTCAACTCTAAATCACAATTAGGATAGACATCACATCAACCGAACCTCTCACTTGATCCTATCCGGGAGATAATCACAGCACGCAACATACTCCGTTATCACAAGACCCAGCCATCAAAATATAAGACCTCTAACTCAACCAAGTCACGCAGGTCACCAAACCTAAGAGTATTGCCACAAAACATCGGTAAAGACTCACCACATCACAAGAATCAAACGAACAGATCATACTATCATCATACTAATCCAACCTACTACCAAGCCATCGTAACTCTTCAAGCTCCTTCAGAAATGCCTTCGAATTAACACTTGTCCTTGCCATTACACTACGACCCATAAGCAAAGCTCACCATAAGTAATCCTAGCATGAAACCATATCGCCTTAAAGCCCATAAACCACTGTATTCCCTCTTAAGCACCTAAAATACCACATTCAAAATACCCACTCCAAAGAGACCTTCTGTCAATCTGAAGTTGTTTTCTTAACCTCTATGATGCTGAAATGTAGAATCTAATAATGATACAGAAATACCACGAGTCCCAACACCATCTGATGTGAATCTCAAATATTATCCATTTACAAATCCAGAAATTCCTCAAATACCACATGTGATCCTTGAACTCACTAGAACCTTCTCGAGAGTCATCCACCCTATCCAAATTTCAATGCACCGCTTAACGAGTCGAACAACATGTGCTCCGTTAGCATACCAACATCCAAGTAGTAACCCACTTCTCTAAGCAACCGAGCAAGTTCCTTTTCTTAGCATATTACATCCACCACAATTAGCAACCCGAATCATTCCAAGATTTTAGTATGTCCAAAAAGTATAATACATCATCCATCTAGAGATTTCCTTACCTGAGTCAACCTCAACATCAACATCTGCAAGTCATAGCTGATCGTCAAGCATGCCTTAGACCGAAACTAATACAGCACATAACCATGCAATTTGATTGTTGATAACATACTCCACCACTTTGCTCGAAGCCATATGACATAATATCCGATAACCCACAATACCCTTATTCCATAACTACCATAATCTCGTACTATAATTCAACAAAATCCTTCATGAACCCATATAGCATTAATCATAGAAATACATCAAATGATCTGCTAAGCTCACATTCCTTCGTGTGACAGTTAAACCAACTTCCTCAAGCGATCCAAACTTAAATTGCAACACATGTACCCCACCGGTAAGAGAAAACTCTCCACAGAAATATCACATGGATCGCACAACCTCAGAACATCCGGTAGGAGATAACACACCTAATGAACGTCATCATACAGATCCGCAAGAATCTACTAGACACTTGCTCATGACTCATATAACATAAGAACCTAGAGATCTGATACCAACTTGTCATAATCCAAAATCTGGCTTGTCGTGATGGCATCTAACCCAACTCGCTAGGTAAGCCAAACAACACTCAAACACAAATAACAATATATAAGAGTCAATGAATAAAATGACTGAGCTTCTATACAAAATCCCAAGGATTAGTAATACAAATCATGAGCTTCTAAGACTTAGCTAAGGAAAAGTAGAAGCTAGAACTTGAACGCAGGTACATCTTCATTGCCAGCTCCCACCATACACAGCAACATCAGCTCCGAGATCTGCACACGAGGTGCAGAAGTGTAGTATGAGTACAAAAAAACCCCATGTACTCAATAAGTAACAAACCTAACCTCAAGTTGAAAGCAGTGACGAGCTCGGGAAAGGTTAGAGTCCAACATCAATAGCCAATAGCAACTCGTAATAATATAACGAGAGTAGTGAAGGTAAATAACTCAAGAGATATATGCTCAACTACTACATAGTTACGGGAAAATAGGCATGCTTTTCAAGTAAAACAGGTAATTCCAAATCTCACCATTGAAAAACAACTAGACATGAGTTTATCAAAAGAGTTGTATTCCAAATTCACAGCACCATATATAAATTTTTGTTTACCAATTAGCATGAGAAAAGTACGTCTCTATGCCCTCATGTAAATATACATGTCAAGTCATAAATTATCATATACCATCTAGCATGATGAATATACATTTCTATGGTTACATGTCAATTATACATGTCAAATCATAGACATCACATCACCGTTTAGCGTGAGAAAATTCATCTCTATGACTACATGCCAAGTATGCATGTCAAATGAATAATTTCACGCTGATATCTCTAGGTACTCTCACCCTCAACATACTCAAGCTGTCTGACTCAAATGCCTACTTCACCACACACACACAATCATTCAGCACTGTAAGGGTGCCTGGCTCATAAGCCCCTCACCAAAGCACATGTATATATTAGTATGCCTATGCTAACTGCTGGTATGTCAGACTCCGGAGGGGCGGATTGTGCCCAAGCGCTAATAAAAAGCCAATAAGGTCTGTTGTAGCGTGCAGCCCGATCCACAATAATAATAAATCCAGTATGTCCTACTGTAAAGTGCGGCCCGATCTACAATAATAGTAATAATAATAATAAAGCCAGTATGGACTGTTGCAGCGCGCTGCCCGATCCACAACAATACCCTGAACACGGCTCAAATGCCTACCTTAGTCAGCAACCTCTCAATTCTTAGGGCTCACAATCTCATACTACTCAGCCCAACAACTCCACAAATGAAAAACAATGATAACATGTGATGTAACAATGAAAGATGAACAGAGACTCAAATATGATATGCAAATGAAGAACCATGACTGAGTGTATAATTACAGTTAATTCAGATAACTCAAAACAACTGAAATAGCCTCCTTAGGTCTCAACCGTATAAGCACATAGCTTAAACATGATTTCTATGAACCACAACTCAGGTAATAAACAAGTAGGCAAAAATATGGATATAACAGGATATGACAACAGAGCAAGTTTGGTACTAGTCTAAAAGTCAACTTGAATCATGATTACCCAGTGCACGCCCACACGCTCGTCACCTAGCATGTGCATCTCCTCAACACATCACAATAACATGGTTCCCAGGGGTAATTACCATCAATTTATAGTTTAAAAATGTTACTTACCTTGAATAGGCCAAATTCAATACCGGACAAGCCAAGCAACACTCTAGAAACGTCATCCTGCGCAAATTGACCCTCAAACGGCTTGAAACAAGTCAAAAGCAAATCAAAACATCAAATAGTACCATAGGAAACAAACCCAAAGGATAAAGATCAAATCTTTACTTAATTACTCAAAGTCAACAAAAAGTCAAACCCGGGCCCGCACCTCGTAACCTGGCAAAACTCACAAAATTCGATAATGCATTCAATTATGAGGCAAACCATACTAATTTTACTCAAATTCGACTCTGAATCGTTGTTCAGATCTCAAATATTCACTTTGGCATCGACCACGCGAACGCGAAGACTAACTTCCAGTTTCCAGCTCTTCTACGCGAACGCGTGACACAAGTCATGAATGCGGATAACAATCAGCTTAACCTTTCGCGAACGCGTTCCATATGTCGCATCCGCCATGAACAAATTCACCAGCAGACCTAAACACTCTTCTCAATCGCTGCTGGACCTTCGCGACCATGAAGAACACCAGAAGAATCAGATAACAACAGAAAACCAGCAATGCATGTAAACACCAAAATGGTCCGAAAATAATCTGACACACACTTGAGCACCTCGGAACTCCGTCCAAACATACCAACAAGTCCCATAACATAACATAGACTTACTAGATGCCTCAAATCACACATAACAACATCAAAACCATGAATCACACTTCAAATCGAACTTAATGAACTTTTGAGCTTTCAACTTTCAAAACTCGTGCCGAACCATATCAAATTAACTCGGAATGATCTCAATTTTTGCACACTAGTCCCAAATGAGATAAAGAAACTATTCCGACTCTCATAATCATCATTCGAACCCACTATTATCAAAACTCTGATCCGAGGTAAAATACACAAAAGTCAAACTTAGTCATATCATCCAACTTAAAGCTTCCTAGTTGAGAATCATTCTTCCAAATCAAATCCTAAAAACCAACTTTGACGATTCACACAAGTCATAATACATCATATGAAGCTACCCATGACTTCAAACAGCTGAATGGAATACAAATACTCAAAACGACCGGTTGGATCGTTACAAGTTTAAACTTTAATGCTTATTGAAGTTAAGCCGGAAGAAGGGGTAATATATGCAAATAGATTATGCTAGTCATGCCATCTCCAAGGCATAATCATCGACTCATATGCACCATCTATAGTGTGGTAACACGTTTTCTAAGGAATAGTGCAATCAGTGACATGCTTTATTCTTTTCTAAAGGATAAAAAATAGTATGGCCATGTGACAACTAAATGGGTAAGGATTCCCCCCCCCCCTCCCCACCCGCACCCCCAGAAAAAACAATAAGTTATCTTGTAAATAGTAAAGAGCAATTCTTCCCACGGGCTTCTAAGGTATTCTCCAGAAGTGATAGTCTATGAACGCTCACTATAAATAGAAGATAAAAATGGAACAACATCCAGAATTGTCATATCCAACCTAGATAATATGTTTCTCCTTTGTTTTCTCCCTTTCTATTGCTTTTCTTTTGTCATCTTGGGTATATTATGCCACAGTGAGCCTAATTTCAAGTATGGTTAAGAATAAGATATTTTTCAATTGCGGTAACGCCTAGAATCACCTGCACATCACATCTTTTTCTTTGAATTCAGTCTGTTACTCTAGATTTATTTTACTCAACTATAAGGGAACATTATAACAAATATAGTAGAAACACATAATTTTAGTCATGGGAGAGTACATATTCACGTCCAATCCAAATATGGAAGAGAAAATATGAAGATATATGAAAATAAGAACTACAATCACTAATCACCTTCAAAGATTAATGTCATTTTCTAATCAAAGATGATCGGTTCTCAAACAAGCAACATGCAAAATAATAACACTACATACCTTCTATGAGGGTTGTTGCTCCCAAGCATACGCGCAAGTGTACGCGATTGTACAAGTAATATACGATTGTGAGTACAGATATCGTATCCACAGGAGTTTGTGATTAACTGTCATCTAAATTAAACTGAAACAATGAATCTATTCAAGCGATTCCTAAGGTGTGATATTTTAACTAAAACTAATCTAGAATACTAAACTAAGAAATTAAAGACATAAATCGGCAATATTAGAGATGAATTCAATGAGAGGCAATATTCTAGAGCTATGGGTTAGCTAACAATCCCGTTGAGTCTTCTACTTAAATTGTCTAATAAATTTATCTGATTTATTGATTGACAGGGTTAATATTACTCGCAGTGTTCTCCTGAAGTACTACTCGTCTATTCAAGTGAATCTAACGCATATATTCCTATGGAATTAAGATTAACAAGAACACATACTAATTTCCATATAATAACCAAGAAAGGAGATTAGGTATATCCCTATCATAACTGCAAATTTGTTCCTCATTACGCAGGTTCAAGATCATGCTCTACTCAATCTTATATCCAATCTAAAATTCTCTCTCCTGAGTTGAATCCTAAATTCGTAGATAGATTTAATTGGTGATCAAGAAATCAAATAATTAAGAACAAGAATGAATAAATAAACCAATATGATAACTTAATAAGATCAATTTAAGCTTCATACTACAACTTCATGTAGCACCCACAACTCTAGAACTATTAAACTATCAGATTAAAGGAAGAGAAGAGAAGAAAAACTAGTTAGATTCCTCCCCCCAAGCGTGGTTTGTGTTCCCTCACGTGAATTCTCTTTCAAAGTATGTTTGATCCCTTTCAAATTAGGTTTAGAACTCCTTTTATACGAGTTGGGACTGTGTAGAGCCGAAATAACCTTGTCTCGAGCAAAATAGAAAAAATTCGCAAAACAATGTCCAGACCAGCGTGAGGCGCTGGCAGAACCAGAAACGGAATTTGGCCACTTCAATTCCAATATTTTTGCTTTGAATAGTAATTTCCTTTTTTTGTCTTACACTTGGGGGTACAAACACCAAAGGGTGTCCCCCTTTGTCTCCTTCCTTTTATTCTTTTAATTTTTTTTCTTTTTCTGTAACGACCTGATCGGTCATTTTTTGTATTCGCACCATGTTTCCCCTTTTCATGCTTTGAACATGTGTATTTGTATTTATTACTTTCGAGGTTAGTTAGTTTCGTTCTGGAAAGGTTTTAGGTTGAAGTGTACCCTTTGGTCCTCGGCTTAGAAACCAAAGTTAGAAATATTGACAAAACTTTAATTTTCGTGAAAAAGACATCGGAACTGTATTTGATAGCTCCAATACATTCGTATCTTAATTTTGGACTTGGGCGTATGCCCGAAATCGAATCGGAGGTCCGTTGGTTGATTTGCCAAACATTAGTAATTTTAAGTTTAGAAGTTTGACCCATGTTGACTTTTAGCTACCAGGTTAAGAATGTAATTTTGGGACATGGAATTGGTCTGTTATGCCATTTATAACTTGTTTTTAGAATTTGATTTCATTGGAGTTGATTTGGTAGGAGTCGGACGCGTGATTGCAGTTCTAGAGGTTCTTGAACATTACTTTGAAAATCATGCGTTTTGATGCCCGATTTGTAGTTCTAGATGTTATTATTTTATTTAGATTACGTGAGCGAATTAGTATGATGTGTTTATGCATGTGTGGAAATTCGATTTGGAGCCCCGAGGGTTAAGATGAGTATCAGACGTGATTTAGAATTGTTTGAACTAAAACAAGAAATTCTGTTATTCTGGTGCTCTGATATTGCAAATGCGAGCACTATAGCAAGGGGTCTCAGGTGTCGCAATTACGATACCTTGTTCGCATTTGCGAAGATTAGCTTAAGCTAGGTAGTTTGTAATTGTGATGAATTGGTCGCATTTACGAGGAGGGCAGACTTCGCAATTGCGAGGTCTGTGTCGCATTTGCGATACCTCTTGGGCTAGACAGTTGCCGCATTTGCGATAAAGTCTTCATAATTGCAAACCCATTATTGCAATTGCAGCATCTACAACTAAACAAAAGTTAGAAAAGTTAGGATTTTAGTCTCATTTCTCATATTTTAGAACCATAGACTGGGTATGAGGCGATTTGGAGAGGGGATTTTCATCCACAAAAATTGGGTAAGTGATTCTAATCAATTTCTAACTACATTTCATGATTATATTTATATTTAACATCAAATATGAGAATCAAAGAAGAAAACATGGAAATTTATATCAATGTTTTGAAAAATGAAGATTTGAGTTTTGAGCGTCAATTTGGACTCAGATTTAAAAATAAAATACATATATGGACTCGTGGGGTTAGGGATAGTCAGAATCAATCCTTGGACCCAGATTTCGACCGAGCGAGATTAGGGTTGACTTTTTTTGACTCTTTGAGAAAAGTGTAAAGATCATTGCTTTATCTATTGTAATTGGTTTCCCTTACATTATTTGATCATATTAAGTCATTTTTGGTTAGATTTGAGCCGCGTGGAGGAAAACTTTAGGGAAAAAGCTATTTTCGAGGGTTGATTTGGCCTAATTGAGGTGTCTAACTTTGTGTGAAAAAACTACTCCTTAGGATTTGGGTTGATTGTGCTATTAGTGTAATGTGGAAGATGTGTACGAAAGATGTGCGTACACGGGCTCTATGCGGTATTTGACTAGCTTAGATTATTTAGACTCCTTCCATGCCTTTAATTGAATTATCTTAATATGTTATGTTATTTTTTTCATAGTGAATCTACTCTTACATGTGTTACTCTACTCTTACATTCTTTATTTGATGTTATTAGCACTTGTTCCATCTCTTACTTATTACATTTGCTTAGTTGAAGTTGCTATCTCCCTTATTGTCTTGTTACCTTCTTATTGTTGCATTACTCTTACTTGAAGTTTTTATTTCATTGGAATTATCTTCTTGTTGGATTATTGATGTTGAATTTGTAATAGCTATTATCACACTGTGGTTGAAGTTGTTGATTTTGAGATATTTTTCCTTGCTGAGCATTTCTCATTTATTTTGTCATTATTAATATTCTTGTACACATTGTGATTTAACCATGGGCTAATTATTGTAGAAACATTTGTGTTGTTGATTTGGCAAGTTGTGGAATATGGGCACTTGTGGTGCGAGTTGTTATTTTGTTGTGATATCGGTACGCATGCGGTGATATAAGGATAGGGGTTGATAAGCATGCAGTGAGATAAGATGGGCTTGATATGCGTGTTGCTAGTACGAGAATTATTTGAATCCATGTGGTGAGATAAGGTGGGCTAAACGCGTGAAGCTATTTCGGAAAAATTAATTTTCAAAACTAAATGTGAGGCTCACGCGGTGATATAATAAAGATTGTGATTGAAATTGTAAAATGTGAATACGAGGTGGTTCTTCGGTTGTGATTCTTGTTGTACATTACATGTTGAAAACGGCTTATTGGTTGAACAGTTCTTATTATTTCTTTATTATTTTACTTGTAATTATCTGTATTTTCCTTCTTATTGTTTCATCATGTGTTCACTCCTAGTTGCCTTTACTACTTAAATCTTCGTCGTTAGCTTACATTATTGAACCGTTTCACTTGTCTACTTCCTTGCTTCCCATTTTTAGACTATGCTATACTCTATTTAGTTCTTTTCTCTTAGTAGGTGTCTTGACATGGCATCGTCAATACTCTACCGAGGCTAGGTTTGATACTTGCTAGATACCGTTTTGGTGTACTCATACTACGCTTTTGCATATTTTTGTGCAGATCCGGGTACATCTGCCCGTGATGGTCTCTAACGATCCGGCCGGTCGTTTCAAGAGTTGTAGCCCCGTTCCTCCATTTCCTAATTCTTTTGTGATTTACAGCGGTATTATGACTTATTGGGTTTGTTGGTTCGGGTCCGGAGTGATTTCAGAATGAATTGAGACACTTAGTCTCTTTATTGAAAACTTAAGTTGGAAAGGTTGACCGGATGTTGACTTATGTAAAAACAACCTCGGATTTGGATTTTGATGGTTCCGTTAGCTCTGTTAGCTGATTTGGACTTAGGATGCGTCCGAATTTTGTTTCGGAGGTCAGTAGTAGAATTAGGCTCGAAGCGAAAGTTGGAATTTTGAAAAGTTGGATCGGGAGTGGACTTTTTGATATTGGGGTTGGATGGATTTCCAGGAGTTGGAGTAGGTTCGTGGTGTCATTTATGACTTGTGTGCAAACTTTGAGGTTAATCGGACGTGATTTGATAGGTTTTGACCTCGTTTGTAGAATTTGGAAATTTTGAAGTTCATTAGGCTTGAATCCGTGTGTAATTCGTATTTTTGATGTTGTTTGAGGTGATTTAAGGGTTCGACTAAGTTCGTATGATGTTTTGGGACTTGATGGTATGTTAGGTTGAGGTCTCGGGCGCCTCGGGTGAGTTTCGAGTGGTTAACAGATCATTTTTTTGACTTTTGTTGATGGCTGATATCTGCTGGATGTTTTTCTTGTTTCCTCTTATGCGTTCGCGAGAGGAGCCTCGCGTTCGCGAAGGGTGTTTGTGAGCTGGGAAGATTTTGTTCTTTTCATTTTCAAAAAAGATAACGCGAACGCAAAGGTATGGTGTGTGTGTGCATCGCGAACGCGGTAGAGGGGTCGCGTTCGCAAAGATATGTTGAGGCAGTTGGGGACTCCAGGTCGTTCATCTACGCGTTCGCGAGGCATGGGTCGCATTCGCCATGAGTAGAGTTTGTAAAGCTTCGCGTTTGCGAAGAGTTAAGTTTAGAAGCAGACTGATTGGTCTATGCGAACGCGTGAGGGTGGTCACGTTTGCGAAGAAGGAATAACTGGGCAGCAGTGTTAAATTTCAAAAATGAGGGTTTGTACCCATTTTTCATATTTTAAGCTAGAGACCGCGGATTTTGGCGATTATTGAAGGGATTTTCAAGGATTTGATTGGGGTAAATGATTCTTACTTGGTTTTGGCTAAATTCCATGATTAGGTCTTTAATTCCATCATCTAATTTGTGATTTGGGGTGGAAAATTGGGGAAAAAGAGGAAGAGTTCTTCAGTTAGATATTTGAGGTTTTGAATGGGATTTTGTTATCGGATTTGAGTAAATTTGGTATGGTTAGGCTCGTGAGTGAATGGGCTTTCGGATTTTGTGAATTTTGTCAAATTTCGAGATGTGGGCCCGGGGGCCGGGTTTGAGTCGATTTCAGATTTTTTGCTATAATTTAATACTTTTCTTGTGGAATTGATCCCTTTAGCCTATATTGATTGTATTGTACTACTTGTGTCTAGATTTGGGATGTTTGGAGACCGATTTGAGAGGCAAAGGCATTTTGCTTGGATTGAGGTAAGTAACACTTTCAAACTTGGTTCTGAGGGTTCGAACCCCGAATTATATGTTATGTGATTGGTATTAAGGTGACACACATGCCAAGTGGCGGGCGTGTGGGCGTACACCGTGAGAATTATGACCTGGTTAATTCCATGGCACTGTATAGTGACTCTATCTTGTTGATATTTGTGTTTTCATCATGTGATAAAGTAATTGAGCTGTCAATCATGCTAGATATCTTGTTTAGGCTCTAGCATGTACTGTAGGGACACATAGTGGTCGTTTCTTGTTGTCACCTTAATTATTTCATTGACATTTCGTACTCAGTCATATTCATTCATTCCATATCATATCTTAGTCTCAGTTGTTATTTATTGATACATCATATCATGTTTCAGGCTAGTTTTCATGACATTGTGAACCCGTGAAGTGAGACTGGAGAGATTCATGACTGAGTGAGGTGGAGGCCTGATTATGACTGACAGTTATAGGGTTGGGCTGCGTGCCGCAACAGTTATACTGATATTATGATAGCGCTTGGGCTACAGGAGCCCCTCCGGAGTCCGTACACACCCCCAGTAAGCGCGGTTGATATTATTGAGGGATGGATCTTCCATTGCGTGGATCTTGTCCGAAATTCTTGATACCTGGAGATGGATCTTCTCCATAGGGCTGGATTTACCTTCCTCGGTACTAGGTGACTGATGGTCAGTGATGTATATAATCCGGGATGGATCTTCCCTGGGCCGTATGGGCCATATACAGTATCGAGTGATAGAGCATTTGAGAGCGTGGGCACATGAGGCTGTCAACATGGTGCATCACATACAATAAGTGAGAATAATTAACAAATCTCATGCTCTTGGACTGGTAAATGTGACATGCTAAGTGTAGGCATGTGCAAAGTGTGCTATCATAGCTCAAATTGGCAAATCTCATCACATAATGACATTTAACAAGTTCATTCAAGGAGTAAACCTCTACGTAGCCTCCAACATGGTTCAAATTGTTTACAACAATGTTACAAATGCGAAAAACATAATAGGATAAAGCTTAACAATCAATTCTAGGTATATCATAGCCTAAGCACAATCCGAGCATGGATAAATACCCTCAGTGGTAGCACATGGGCTTAACCCACACATGTGCGCACCTAATAGCACGTAGCTATTACAATAATTCAGGCACCTAGTTTCTCAACCAAGTTTAGAAAAGATACGTTCCTCAAGCAAACCAAATCACTATGCTAGTAAGCCCTTCCCGCGCGTATCAACCTCTGGAAGGCTCGAATTTAGCCAAAATAATGTAATACTATCAATAAAAGCCATATGAAGTGATTCCATAAGATAAAGCTAAGGTCTTTAACTCAAATCAAAAAGTCAACCCAAATAGTCAACTCCGAGATCGCATATTGGAACCTAACAAAATTCATAAATTCCGAATACACATTCAATAATGAATCCAACCTACCAAAATCATCTAATTCTAACCACAAATTGGCCCTAAAATCCTATAATCTCACTCTCCAATAACATAGTCCAAAAATCCCCAAATTCTTGCTTAAATTAATGAGAAATAGGTATAATAATCAATGAGTATTCAATAATCATGGACAAAAGTGTTTAAAAATCCATTAGCTCTTCAATGTAGGTGAAAACCTCTCTAAAAATTGCCCTAGTCCGCACTCCAAAATACCCAAAATGAAAGAAAACTCAAACCCTCGACTTTTTATCCTTCTGACCAGCGAAACCGCACCTGCGGTCACGTTCTCCGTTTCTACGAAACCATTTCTACGGTCACACGTCCGCATCTGCGGAAAAACACTTAACTCCCGACCAGCCGCATCTGCGGCCACCTTCACGCACCGGCGAGACCACTTATGCGGTCTCTTGCCTGCACCTACGGATCACATCACACATCTACGACCAAGGCCAAGTTGCCTCACTCCGCACCTGCGGACTCCTCATCGCAGAAGCACTTTCGCTTCTGCAGAAAATTACACGCTCCCGCGGACCTCACTACCTCCCCTCCATTCCGCACCTATGATCAAGGCGCCGCACCTGCACTGTCGCATCTGCGGCAACTCCCACCGCAGGTGCGAATGCACCAGATACCTAAAACTTCAGCACTTTGCCAAAGTGCAACCAAGCTCCGTTAACCATCGGAATCACACCCGAGGCCCCTTGGAACTCGACCAAACATACCAACAAGTCCTAAATTACATTCCAAACTTAGTTTAAGCCTCAAATCTCATAAAGGACTAGTGAATTCAAACTTCTAAAATCGATGAAGAAACCTATCAAAATAACTCCGATTAACCTCAAATTTTGCACTCAAGTCATTAGTGAAACAAAGGACATACTCCAACTCCCTGAAACAAAATCCGAGATCGGTATCAACAAAGTCAACTCTCAGTCAAACTTCTTAACCTTCCAAACCTTCAACTTGCCAACATTCGTCAATTAGAGCCAAAATGACCTACAGACCTCCAAATCAATATCCGGACACACTCCTAAGTCCAAAAGCACTATACTGAGCTATCAGAATTATCAAAAGTCCATACCGGAGCCATTTACACATAAGTAAATATCCGGTCAACTCTTTCAATTAAGCTTCCAACCTTGGGACTAAGTGTCCCGGCTCATTTCGAAACATTCTCGGAACCAAACCAACTGCCCTAGAAAATCATGTAACCACAAGTGAACATAAAATAAGCAATAAAAAGGGGAACTGGGTTATAATACGCAAGATAACCAGCCGGGTCGTCACACTTTTGAACTTCCAACTTTCACAACTGGTGCTGAACCATATCGAATCAACTAGGAATGACCTCAAATTTTGCAAACCAGTCCAAATGACATAAGGAAGCTATTCCAACACCCGGAATCACCATCCGAACCCAGTATCATCAAAGTCAACTCCCGGCCAAACTTATGAACATTCCAAACCTTCAAATTTCCAACTTCCGCCAAATAGTACCAAAACCTTCTAGACACATTCAAATGAAAATTCGGACATATGCCCAAGTCCAAAATCACTATCCAGACCTAACGGAACCATTAAAACTCCAATCCGAGGTCAAATACACAATAGTCAAAATAGGTCAATTCTTCCAACTTAAAGATTCCTAGTTCAGAATCATTCTTCCAAATCAATCTCGAAATTCCTGAAAACCCAAAACCGATGATTAACACAAGCCATAATACATCATATGAAGCCACTATGGACTTCTAACAGTTGAACAAAATGCAAATGATCGAAACGATCGGTTGAGTCATTACATTCTCCCTTACTTAAACATACGTTCGTCCTCGAACGTGCCAAGAGTCGTTCTAAAACAATCAAATCACTATGTAAATTAACCTTGCACATACTCTGGGGTGATCTTACGTCACCCCAAGCCATATAACCCTGACAATGCAACATAACTAATGATCCTTACTTCAAACATAGTGCGTAAACCATAGAAACCAATTTCCAACATCCGAAATTCATTACAAGACCCGAACCTCGCATCTACACATTGTATAAGTCTGAACAAGTTGTATCAAGCCATAACCATAACTCAAGACGTAATAACATAATAAAAAAAAACTAAAAAACATAGCTCGTATACTCGTAGCTTGATATGATGAGTGGTTATAAGTCTGAACATAGCTCGTATACTCGTAGAAATAATTTCGGATCATATTACCTACTAAAAAACAAACTCGGTACCGGTCCTAAACCTTATATCAAATAAAACCTTATTTAAGATCTTCGTACACTACCAATGATGAAAGAAACATGCATAAACTCATAACCACACATCATATCAACAAGTCATGGAGCTCTCATTGCTTCGACAAGAACCAAAGCCAAATTCTAAGTCGACTTCCGATATTATTCTTCCAAATATACGATAATCAAATCCGATAGCACCCATTCTAGGTCCAATGATTACATCTCATCAAGCACAGCTATTCTACTGAGATTCCACACCAATACAACCTAGAGCCACAAACCGTGCAATCCGTGCACCAATAAGCAACTATTCAAATGTATTCAAACTTGGAAAATGACTCAAATGAGAGAACCGTCCTGCAAGATCAACAAATACAAGCACAAATACAATGCTATGAACCCATCACACATAGTCGAACCAAGACACACAAATCTATCACAAAGTATCATATCCCAACATAACCCCGCTGCAATGAGTGACCCCATCCATATACTGGTCCATATGCCACAATACTCAAAATCAACAACCACACGCAATTTGATATCAAGTACACCAAGTGCATAACTATAACGATGGAGAAGCGAATAACACAATATACCACAACCCAGAAAGATCATAACCAAGGTGCAATCAACCATTAAATACGCCAAGAGCCATCTCACTCGAATTCTGCTACAAGGCCCAAACAGAATCGCAACATGTGTGCATGTAGCCAACAGATCACAACCCATCGTAGCGTAGAAAAGTAAAACATAGAACATATGAGAACACGGACAAGCTAAACTCCAACCGAATGACACACACCTCAACACTAACACTGCTGAGTCAAGAAATCTGACCCGGTGTAGAATGCACATCCTCCTTGGGCCTACCGATGGGCCCTCAAATCAACTTCGGTTATCCCCAAATGGATAAATAACCCTCCAAAAGTCCACAATTACCTATCCATAACACATACTACCATCTAGGTAACTTTGGCCACATCTTCACAATCCGCAACTACGAAACAATTTGCTTCTGAGAACTCCCAGTCTCTAAATCAATAGAACACATGAATCACCATTATCGATCCCAACTCCAGCACTTGAGTGGCTAACACATCTATCATACATAATCATCCCATGAGAAATACTTCTATGATTCTCCCGCGCCACATACCAAAATATGAATATCAACCATCGATCAACCGGGCGAGTACCGCAATACCAATGAAGCATGCGAAGTCCGAACACAGTGTGCCTTCGTAAATGTTCACTCTTCACAAGTACTACCAAGTAGGAATAACATTCATCTAAACATCTTAGACTGTTCATGCTGTCTAAATTCATGACCTTCCCTTCAAAACTGAATTGCGACCTTCTACATGCAAATATGAATCTGACACGATGCACCGTATCTATCATGTCATCGTATGAAAACACGAGAACCACATTATCAACCATGATTCATAAGCAGATTACATACTCAGTTAGGTATGAACCTTCCACCTGAACCTATTCAGGAGAAAATCACAACACACAACAAACTCCCAATTCTTATAGAAAATATCTATCACAAGCCGAGGTCGACACCGGTGAGAACTCTTCGAAACCCATATACACAAGACCAAGACATTAGACTGAATTGCTCTATCTCAACCCAGTCATGCAAGTTGCCAAACCCAAGAGTATTGCCACCAAACACCCGTAAAGCCTCACCACATCATAAGAACCAAAAGAACCTAGCATATCATTACCATACATATCCAACCTTCTACCAAGCTGTCCTATTTCCTCCTAGTTTCTTCTGAATTGTCTTCAAGTTAACACCCCCACTTTCCATAATACCACGATCCTCAACTAAAACTCACGACACAAGATCCATGTATGAACCACGTCGCCCTAAAGCCCGAAGGACATTGTATTCCCTTTTAAGCACTCAAAACACCGCATCCGAGATACCCACTCCAATGTGACCATATGTGAATCTAAAGCTATTTCTTTGACCTTTCAAATGCTGAAATGTAGAATCAGTAATGATACATAGATACCACAAGTCTCGGCACCATCCAATGCAAATCTCAAATTTTTGCCATATACAAATCCGGGGAAATCCTCAAATACCACCGTTCAAATCCCAATTGCACTTCCCAAATAAGTCGGACAACATGTGCTCCATCATCTCACCAACGCCCAAAGAAGTAACCCCGTCTTAACGCAACTGAGTAAATACCTACTCCATGCACACTACATCCGTCACGAATAACAAACTCAAATCATTCCATGATATTCATATACCCATAAAGTGTAATATATCCTATATCCAGAAATTTCCTTACTTGAGTCGTCTTCGATCTCAATATCTGCAAGTCATAACTGATCCACAACATACCTCAAACCGAAGCCAATACAACACATAACTATGCAACCTGATCGTTGATAGAAGGCTCCCCTACTTGACTCAAAGCCAAAGAACAAAATATCCGATAACTCACAATACCCATACTCTGTTACTGCCATAATCTCGCACTGGAATTCAACTAAATCCTTCGTAAGCTCATGGAACAAAAACCATAAAATACTTCAAATCGTCTGCTAAGCTCGCATTCATCTTCGTGACAGTCAAGTCAACTTCCTCAAATGATCCAAACTCAAATTGCACAAGTATAACCCACTAGCAGAAAGAACTCTCCACACAACATCATAAGGATCACACATCCGTAGACCACCCCATAGGAGATAACCTACCTTCTTAGCCTCAAATTGGTATTTCACTACGCCCTACCATGGCCACAACCACCACGCAATCAATTAATCATCCCGAGTCAAAACTTGTCAACAAAATATAAGAATCTACTTCATCACACAGCTGAACAACATGAAAGATACCTCAACACGATGATAACTCAAGGCAGTACAACACACCAAGACATAAATCAAGCATCTAATAGTCCTTTTCACATCCCAAACAAACCTTCTCGTCACATCAAATCCATCTAAACACCTCCCGCAGTCACCTCATATTCATCATATAGCTATCTAACCACTCACCGAGCTATAAATCTCACTCCTAGGGATACTATCGGACAAGTAAGCCCAAAAGCACATGCTTACATCACAAAAACCACCGAGCCCAAGCTATGGTCCAACCCTGGCCTCAAGTCTTTCAGACTTGCCCATCACCAAAACATAAAAGACACATCTCGCACTTCATCCATAAAATTGCAAGGCGTAGATGCACAACTGATATCGAGGATTCACATAACATACGCGTGAGTGGAAGGAATTCAAGCGATACGCTTCAAGCTAAATCAATGTCGCACGATAAGGAAAGAAAGATGGGAAATATATCCTAGATGCCCTGTAGCCTCTCGAAGATAGGTATGGGTGTCATCTT
The DNA here is from genome assembly GCF_001879085.1 of Nicotiana attenuata. Taxonomy (NCBI): domain Eukaryota; kingdom Viridiplantae; phylum Streptophyta; class Magnoliopsida; order Solanales; family Solanaceae; genus Nicotiana; species Nicotiana attenuata. The sequence continues at coordinate 31,788,429 of NC_031998.1, read as the reverse complement.
ACCGATCCGCAAGACTTAACTAGACACTAGCTCATGACTCGTAGAACCTATGAGCCTATAGCTCTGATACTAACTTTTCACGACAAAAAATCCAACTAGTCATGATGGCACCTGACCCAACCCGCTAGGTAAGCCAAATGATAGACAACACAATTCAAATACGATAACATGATTCAATAAATTGAATAACTAATATTTCTATTCAAAATTCCAATGATTGGTAGTACATATCATGAGCTTCTAAGACTTAGAATTTACAAAGCTAGTATGAAATAAGTACATCATTTGTTCGACATATACATAAACAGATTTAAAAATCAAGAGTTACCAAGGACAAGTGGAAGTTATAACCGGAACACATGTACATCTTCAATGCCAACTACCATCATACATAGCAAGATCAGATCCAAAATCTGTACGCAAGGTGCAGAAATGTTGTATGAGTACAACCGACCCCATGAGCTCATAAAGTAACAAATCTAACCTTGGGTTGAAATTAATGACGAGCTTAGAAGAATGTCATTGACCAACATCAATAGCTAATAACAGTTCATAATAGTGTGGTGAAGCCAGTAAGGATATATGAATTGTGAGCATGTGATTTTTGCCCTATATGAATTACTCCTATAAAATCAAAGAAAATAATTTTTTTTCAATTATTTGCCTTTTTTTTTGCATTTTGTGCACGTTTAATTTTTATTAAAATCATGAAAAATACCAAAAATACCATGCATTGCATTTAGATTTTATCTTTATATTTTTAGCATTAATTAGTTAATTATTTATTTTATTAAAAATGAAAACCACAAAAAACGGCTCATTATTACATTTTAGCTTTTAATTTTAGATTAGTAATTTTCTATTTTGATTTAGGATCAAGTAATTGTTATAAATATTATAATTAGCTCAATTTTACAATTTAGATTAATTTAGGAATTTAGTTTAGGATTTTTAATTAAAGAAAAAGAACAAGAAAAACAAAAACAAAATAAAAAGGAAATAAAAGGTTAATTGAAAAAAGGGATTTGTTTTTGAATTTGGGCCATTTTAAATGCCAAAACCCGTTCTTATTAACCCAAACCCAAGCCCAAGAACCCAGCATACCCGGTCCAATCCCTTCCCTCCTAAACGACACCGTTTCATAGTCTCTCAATCCAGCCGTTGTATTCATTTGATCCAACGGCTCGGAACTGGTTACCCAATCCCTTATAACTGTCTGAACTCCCCCCTAACCCCAGAAACACCCCCCATTTCACACCATCTCTATCTCTAACCCCAAACCCTAGCCGCCCTGAATTACTTCACCGTCTCCGCCGTGGTCCACCGACCGGAAATCACCTCACGGCGGTGGACCACCTCCAAACACCACCAAATTAACACCCTATGACCTCCCTCCTCTTTCAAAATCTCTAACCCGTTTCTTCAAATCATCACCAAACGTTTCGAATCTTAAATCTAAGATCGACACCTAAAACCCCCAAATCACCCAAACGACCTCAAACTCAGACTATTTAATCCCTAGCCTTCCCTCACCACTGTCCTCCCGTTGATTTCCCAAAAATCCCAACCAAACTCCTCGAATCTTAAATTTCAGATTCATTGAACCCTAATTTGTTTCCCCTTTTGATTTTCCGGTCAATTGTTGGTCATGTGAACCTAAAACGTCCATTAGTCGACTGTTCTTGTTGAGAACAGTCGATTAATGGTAGTTAAAGTTCATTTTCACCTTGATGAAGTTTGGCCGAGTTCATAGTGGGTCCAGTTTGGAACAAACCTAGGTAATTTCTTTTTCTGTTTATTTTGCCTTTTGCTAATTGTCTTTCCTCATGTTAAATTGCTTCCTCTAGCCGCATATTTTAGGTTTATAATTTTAGGTTTTCTTTCCTTTGTTCACAAACTGTTTAGTTGATTATTTGTTTCTGTTTAGTAAGTTAATTAATGCTTGGCTGAATTTCATTATTCAATTGCATGAGTTTGGATTAATTAGGTTTCACTGTTCTTTCATATTAGGTTCACAATTTGTTTAGGGTCTTTTTAGTCTATCTTTACAGTTTTGTTTTCGTTTAATTATAGATGCATTAGTCGTTTGAATTCAGTATTGCTTAGGTTTAATTAGATTAATACTTTTTACGTTAGTCTCAAGTTTAAAATTGCATCATTATCATCCTGTTTGCCCTTTTTAAATTGGATTCTGATCTTTTGATGGCTTTTGTCCTGAATTTGTAAATCATTAGGATATATAGGGACCTAATTAAACTAAAAGAAACTTAGGACAATTTTCAGAAAATATCTAGGAAGAGATGTTTCTAGAAAGTGTACAGATGTCCTAGCTGTTACAAAAGATGCTGAAATAGGATAAAGAGGACAGCTGTATTGTACTATTTTCTGACTCTAGGATAAGGAATATTCCCAAAATATACCCTCCCTAGGCAGCCTATATATATGTAGGCTATTTCATTCTGAAAAAGATACACAATCATTAGCATTCTCTGCATAAAAAGTTCTGAAAACACAGATCTACTGCTCTAAAATAGATACTGATTCTGCAAAAATACCAAGATGAACACCAAAATACTCTAAAAACTGGTTTCTTTAGCTGGGATTTTCTGGTTTAAAGCGGGTTCTTTGGTTGAATTTCTAGGTAGTATTTTGGGTTGTTGTTGTTGTTTGGTTTAACTGTTGCTGCTGGGTTTTTTTGTTGGGTTGTTCTTTCTTCAAAAATCTGATTAGTATTCCACCTTGTTTACTGCTTGTTTTTTTTGTTGCTACAAGGTATTAATCCCACCTCCTCTCATGTACTCTCTGTTTTAAGGTTATATATCATCAGTGAGTTTGCAACCAATGTGTATAATGAATGAGTTTTTTTTTCATGTGATACTTGTTTTTTTTTAGTATGAATGTAGTAGATTTGTTTGTTTGTCTAAAAATGGATATCCTATTGCTAAAATGGTTTCCTCTCTCTCTCTCTTTCTGATTGTTTATTATTTAGGTCAAAAACATACTAGTTAATGAATCTCAATAAATGCTGAAACCTGTTTTATCTTTGTTGTTTTGTATGTGAGTGATCATAAAGCCAAGCAACCTCAGGGCTGGAGTTTGAAATGTCGACTTGTAAGAAACAACTCTATAGCTGATTTCTTGCAAGTTTGAACCTTGGTTTGAAGGATCTGATGGTAGGGGAAAAGCCTGAAGTTAGGAGAAATTTTGCTATTGTTTACTTTTAAAAATTTTCTCTTCTTTCCTTTTAGATGTTAGTTATACTTAGTAGTATGCTGTAAATTCGCGGACATTCAGTAGTAAAATGGACTGTTGGAATGATTTTAAATTTAGTTTTTATTTAATTATTAGTATAAGTTCATAGCAGTTGGACCTCTTTGTAATAAACATTATTCTGCCGCTACAAAAAAAATAGCATTTAGCGACGGAATTTAGCGACAAGCGATATTCCGTAGCTAAATAACGACGGATTAGCGACGAAATTTGTATTTTGTCGGCAAATAAGCTAGAAGATAATTCGTACCAAATATAGCGACGGATTCGCGACAAAAACTTATATTCCTCGCTTAAATTTGCGCTAAATATTAGCGCCTTTATTTTACCTACAAAATTAGCGACGAATGCTGGGCGACAAAAATTATTGAAACTTAGCGACGGATTTAACGTCTAATAATCCGTCGCAGAATTCATTTTACTTATCAAGGCATTCGAAAGTTATTTGCGATAAAATATTCATCACTAATTTCTTAAAATATAATTTTATTAATTATTATTAGCGACAGAATTTCGGTCCGTCGCTATGCCGTCGTTAAGTTTCCGTCCCCAAAATTAAATTACCCTAGGTAAAAGACCTTCCCAACCATTAGGGCACAAACACCCTAATTTCTCCCCTGTTCTTCCTCTTTCTTCTCTTCCTCTTCTTCGAAGGCACAAACGCTGAGACTTCAGCACCTCAATTTTTTCAGTCGACGGTCCTCAACAAAGGCTGAGACCTCAGCAGTGTAGGTTTTCAGAGGACGGTTTCCCATTTTTGCAAAGGGGTTTTGTTCTCAGAGGTATGGGCTTGATTTCTTCTGATATTTGACAAATTAAGTGTCAAATCTTTGACAATTTCGTTACTTTTCTTGTGTTAAGAAGTGATTTTTTTTATACCTATCTGAAAAATAGAAGAAAACCTTTGAAATTGCAATTTTTTGCTGCGGATCTCTGAAATTCGAAGTCATGTGTTTGTAGAATTCTGAAACTCGAAGTCGTGCGTTGATTTTAGCGATTGCATGTCCTTGATAAGGTAAGCTTCTTTGTGATTTTATCTTGTCCTGTGCTTTACTTTGGTGTTTTCTTTTTAAAGTTTCTCCATTTGCCTTTTTGTTCACTGGCATTAATGTTGCTGCAGATATTGCCCTCCCTCCAGATTTCTTTGCTAATTTTATTATATTTAGGTCAGGTTCGTCTCTTTACTAAATTTAATGGAAAGCTCATTCTCTGAATTTCCCTTAATATATGGATATGATATGTCTTCCCTTTCTCTGTGATTGAAATGTCTCTTAATCTAAAATCTGATTGGTAACAACGTGTTGTATTGAAAGCCGAATTGGTTTTGTGAAATATGAAGGAAGCACGTCATTTTTATGTTAGAATTAGTATTTGTCACTTCCTTCAGTTTGTGACTACTGGAAATGTTGGCCTTTATTTGGCTCTTTAGAAGGTTTTTATATTTCTGAGGCTAAATCTTGATTTTTAAGTTTTACTTAATACTGAATAATACACTTGTTTTTAGGAGATTATGAAGCTTAGTTGTAATTCTGTTTATTTGGAATGTTTCCTGTTTTATGTGTTTGGAATGTTTTACTATGATGAGTTTTATTGAATTGTCTTTCTGATAATGCTGCACAAATTGAGGTTCAAGAATGCTTCCTTGTCATTTTTGTGTCTTTTGTGTTTAATGGAATTAAGTTGGGAGTAAAAGAAACTTAGGTAGAGTACAGTGTGATTTTGAGGATTTGGACAATGTGAATATTTCTGCTGTTTTTCACTGTTCCTTGAGCCGTAGGATTACATTGAGTTTGTCGGATAAATGGTTTTTGCTTGAATTTTCTGTAACTTAGCTTCTGCTTGTTTGAATTTTCAGAGATTATACTGCTCAGGTTAAGTTGGAGCAGCCCATTGCAGGCCAAGAAAAGGAGCAATTGGAAATATGCCTCGAGGTAGAGGTCGAGGTAGCGCAGGCCGTGTAGGTAAATCTTCAGTTAGGGGTAATTTTGCTACTCATGAAAATATGCCTACTGTTCCCATTCTCACAATCAATCCTCAACAAGGTGGTACGAGTTCCTTAGGTGGACCGAATCACATCAATCAAGTTCAAACATTAGGTCCTAGTAGTACGCCACCTATTCAAACATCAGGCCATGTAGTACCCCAACTATTAATTTGGAACCATCTCCAAATACCCCTAATCAGAGCAACACAATAGGCGAGGTACATCTTCTCAAAGCAACATAATAGGCGAAACTGAGTGTAGCAGTACCCGCCGATTGCCACTGGGACTCATACAGGTGGCTCTATCAGTGTTGGGGAGCATCGCAAGAGACTTGCAAGTGTATTTATAACTTTTCCCTCTCATTGATAGTAGAATTAGCAATCTGCCATGCCCCTTTGAGAATAGAGGCTTCTCCAACTAGCACTCTTCTTTGACTCAAATAGGTTATTACTACTTGTTTCAAGTAAGTCAAAATAAACCAAATGATACCTTGGAAGTGGGATATGGAATTCATTGACTGTCCATTTCCTCATTCTCTCTATAAACTGAAAATTGGGAAAGGGGATTCTTTCTATAAGGGCATCTTAAATTGGCTCCTCGAGTCCTGGAAGCCTCTCTTTAGTGCTAGCCCACCAAATTGCAGAAGACATAAATGATAGACTATGTTACTACTAGAAAACAAAGAGCATTTTGTTTCAGCTTTTGCTAGGCTGTGATTCATGGGTGCTGTTGGTAGCTCAAATGGTTATTATAGTATAAATCACCTAAAAAAGACGGTATAAAGGATCTTTTGCATGTCTTTTGAACCAAAAAGGTTTATAGATTTTTTAATGTAGTAGTTGCTTTTACCATTATAATTCATCTTTCCTCCTTTTGCCTATTCTCAATCAGTGTCATGAATCAGTGTCATGGAGGAGAGCATGGGGGCAGTGTCATGAATCAGTGTAAGAGTTTAACTGTGAGAGTGTTGGCAAAACAAAAAAAAATTCTCGACTATCAGCAGTTCATAATATACTGATAATGTGCTAACATTATGTGAAGAAATACTAAAAGATGTCTGCATTAACCTAAGCCTGCAGTTGGTTACAACAACAAGAACATACCCAGTAGTTGTAGGAATATAATTTGGAATAGGATGTTTGGAAATGGAATACATTTGAGATGCAGCACTCAAGAAAGTCAACTTTTAACATGCTAGGATGTTTATTTGTTTGGTTCTTTATTTTAGGATTAAGTAAGGTCACTCTCTTTGTAATTTCTTCATTACTTGAGGGTGCCTTAGAAGCTCAGTGAGTATCCATTCTACTGATGTGGCTGAAGTGTCCAATGCTGCAATAAGCATGTCCTGTATATTGAAAAGGAAGCAGAATCAATATTAAAGATAGTTGTATTTTGAGCTTATATTAGTATGTGAATAAGATACAAATACATACAATTCAGTGATGTGGGTAAGACATTTCTACTGAATTTGTTTTCAGTTGCCATGTAGTTCCACATATAGTTTCATTGGTTACTTGTCCTACCTGGAATAGTTTCATTGGTTACTTGTCCTCCATGTAGTTCCACATATAGTTGTAATCCCTGACTAGAATCTGGATTGTTCCTAGAGTATTATTGCTGCCATTAGTTCCTAATTACCCAACTATACCCTTTTGTTTCTCTATCTTCTTAATTGAATAATTTTTGTATAGGCTCTTAAAAAGGGTCGAGATCCAACACCAAGGGAGTTGCATTTGCACGTCCATACATATGGTAATGATGGAAAATCTTTTGTTGCTGAGATATCCCGAATCGTACATGTAAGATAACTTTTTAATTGACTTTACTTTCATATATTTTTTTTATTTTGTAAATTGAATGTTCTTATTAACTCTTCTACAGGAAAAATATCAGGAGATATTACAATAACAAACACAAACTCAATCTGATATTGATAAGTTAAAACATATTATCAAGCCGCGGGAGGAGAAAAGAAAAGAAGAGTATATGGTCTTGGATCGCAAGCAAAATGCTACTACGGGCCAAATCTTCATGGCTCTCTTGGATCTGATGCTACATCGTCAACACCACCTCCAAATTCTCAATCAACACCGACAGGGAATCCGGATGAGTTAGTGATGCGATTGATTCCTGCACTGACAGATCATATAGTTCCTGTAATCGTTGAGCGGGTATGCAAATTAGTTTCCTTACCCTCGCATCAGAGAAATACTGATATGGCACCTACAGTTCCAACATCTTCTACTGCTGCTAACATTGATGAGGTTGATGCATTGGGTTCTGATGATGACCGTAACTCTCCAGCCTACCATAGTTAGCTTACTTTGTTTGGACATTATTGTTGGTCCTTGTGGATTTTTTTGTACTTAATGATACTGTTATATGCATTATGCTATATATTTTGGACCTTGTTGAATTTATATTAATATCAGTGACTTTTTATTAAGTGTATTTAATAGTTTATATAATATGTTTTAACAGAGTACATTTAAAATAATAAATAAAAAGAATTTTAAAAAATCAAGTCAATATATTAAAATAAATCAGCGATGGATACGTTCCGTAGCTAAAATTATCGCGTAAAATTAAAACAAAAAGGTTTTTAGTTAGTCAAAAAAGCAAGGGTACAAATTAAGCTATA
>NC_031998.1:31732894-31780434 GCF_001879085.1 Nicotiana attenuata | reverse complement strand
ATAGAGTACCGGGAGCTATGAGGCTCTTCTAAAATCAACTCTCGAAGACCATCCACATTGGGAACACAGACTCGGCCCTGCAATCTCAAAATTCCATCATCACCTAGGGTAATCTGCTTGGCGCCTCCGTGATGCACCGTGTCTTTAAGGACACACAAATGGGGATCATCAAATTGTCGATCTCGGATACGCTCCAATAATGAAGAACGAGCGACTGTGCAAGCCAACACACGACTGGGCTCAGAAATATCCAACCTCACGAACTGGTTGGCCAAAGCCTGAACATCCAAGGCAAACGGTCTCTCACCGACCGAAATATACGCTAAACTGCCCATATTGGCTGACTTCCTACTCAAGGCATCGGCCACCACATTGGCCTTTCCCGGATGATATAAAATGGTGATATCATAATCTTTCAACAACTCCAACCACCTCCTCTGCCTCAAATTCAACTCCTTTTGCTTGAACAAATACTGAAGACTCTTATGATCCGTGAATACCTCACATGCCACGCCATACAGATAATGCCTCCAGATCTTCAATGCGCGAACTATGGCTGCCAACTCCAAATCATGAACCGGATAGTTCTTCTCATGAATATTCAACGGCCGTGAAGCTTAGGCAATGACCTTGCCATCCTGCATCAACATTGCTCCAAGCCCAACACGAGACGCATTACAATAAACTATATAAGGCCCTGAACCTGTGGGCAAAACCAACACCGATGCCGTAGTCAGAGCTGTCTTGAGCTTCAGAAAGCTCGACTCACACTCATTCGACCATCTAAACTGAGCACCCTTCTGGGTCAATCCGGTCATCGGGGCTGCAATAGATGAAAACCCCTCCACAAACCGATGATAGTAACCTGCCAATCCCAAGAAACTCCGAATCTCTGTAGCTGATGCTGGTCTACGCCAGTTCTTGACTGCCTCAATCTTCTTTGGGTCCACCTGAATACCCTCTGCTGATACAACATGACCCAGAAATGCAACTGAACTCAACCAGAACTCACACTTAGAGAACTTGGCATATAACTGACTATCCCTCAGAGTCTGAAGAACCACTCTAAGGTGCTGCTCGTGCTCCTCTTGGCTGCGGGAATATATCAATATATCATCAATGAAGATTATCATGAACGAGTCCAAATAAGGCCTGAACACTCGGTTCATCAAATCCATAAAAGCTGCTGGGGCATTTGTCAGCCCGAATGACATAACCAAGAACTCATAATGCCCGTACAGAGTGCGGAAAGTTGTCTTAAGGACATCGGATGCCCTATCCTCAACTGATGGTAGTCAGATCTAAAGTCAATCTTTGAAAATACTTTGGCACCTTGAAGCTGATCGAACCAATCATCAATCCTCAGCAGTGGATACTTATTCTTGATTGTAACCTTGTTCAATTGCCGGTAATCAATACACATTCCCATTGACCCATCCTTCTTTTTAACAAACAACACCGGCACACCCCAAGGCGAAACACTGGGTCTAATGAAACCCTTCTCAAGCAAGTCTTGCAACTGCTCCTTTAACTCTTTCAACTCAGGCGGGGCCATGCGATACGGCGGGATAAAAATGGGCTGAGTGCCCAGAACTAGATCAATGCAAAAGTCAATATCCCTGTCGGGTGGCATACCCGGCAGGTCTGAAGGGAATACCTCAGGAAACTCCCGAACAACGGGCACAAAATCAATAGGAGGGACCTCAGCACTAGAATCGCGAACATAAGACAAATAGGCCAAACACCCCTTCTTGACCATACGCCGAGCCTTCACATAAGAAATAACACTACAGGTAGAATGACCAGGAGTCCCTCTCCACTCTAAACGAGGCAAACCCGGTAAGGCTAAGGTCACAGTCTTGGCATGACAATCCAAGATAGTGTGGTAAGGTGATAACCAGTCCATCCCCCATATAACATCGAAATTAACCATGTCCAGAAGCAACAAATCTACACGAGTCTCCAGACCCCCAATCACCACGATACAAGAATGATGGACTCGATCTACCACAATAGAATCACCCACCGGTATAGACACATAAATAGGAGCACTCAAAGAATCACTAGGCATAACCAGATATGGTGCAAAATAAGATGACACATACGAGTACGTAGACCCTGGATCAAATAACACTGAAGCATTTCTATCACAAACCAGAACAGTACCTGTGATAACCGCATCAGAAGCCTCAGCCTCAGGCCTGGCTGGAAGGGCATAACACCGGGGCTGGGCCCCACCACTCTGATCTACCTCTTTGGGACGGCCTGCAGCTGGCTGTCCTCCACCTCTAGCGGTCTGAGCTCCACCTCTAGCACCTCTACCTTCACCTCTAGCACCTCTACCCCCACCTCTAGCTGGCTTGGCGGGCTGTGGAACACCTGGTGCCTGAACCATAGCACGGGAACCCTACTGCTATGACTGAGTACCCACCAACCTCGGACAAGCCCTCCTGATATGACCATACTCACCACACTCACAGCATCCACCTGAACGTTGTGGCTGAGGGAACTGAGACTGACCCTGGCGACATGAATGACCACCCCAAAAACTCTGGAGCGGCGGTGCACTGATATGAGCTGGTGGTGCACTGTAGGGGTGCTGATCAAAATACTGCATGTGAGAACCACGGCCACCTGAAGCACCGTGAGAAACCTAGAGTGCTGACTGAAAGGGCCTAGGATGATGGCCTCTATCATACGAATCCCTGCCTCCAGACGAGGCACCACTGAATCGGCCTGATTGACGAGGTCTCTTGTCTGCCCTGTGACCACCCCCCTGTGATAATACCATCTCAACCCTTCGGGCCACATTGGCCGCCTCCTGGAAGGATATCTCACTCCCAGCCTCTCTGGCCATCTGAAGACGAACCGGCTGAATGAGTCCATCAATGAACCGTCTCACCCTCTCCCTCTCAGTGGGAAGCATAATAAGAGCATGGTGAGCTAAATCAATAAATTTGGTCTCGTACTGGGTGACAGTCATGGATCCCTGCTGGAGGCACTCGAACTACCTCTGATAGGCCTCTCGCTGTGTGATAAGGAGAAACTTCTCCAGAAATAGCTGCGTGAACTGCTCATAGGTCAAGGCTGGCGATCTTGCTGGTCTAGCTAAGCAATAATCCCTCCACCAAGTCTTGGCGGATCCAGACAAGCGAAATATGGCAAAATCAACCCCGTTGGTCTCAACTATCCCTATGTTCCGAAGAACCTCGTGACATCTGTCTAGATAATCCTGGGGATCCTCAGTAGATGCACCGCTGAAAGTAGTAGTGAAGAGCTTGGTGAACCTGTCCAATCTCCACAAAGCATCGGCAGACATAGCTGCACCATCGCCTGTCTGAGCTAACACACCCGGCTGAACTACTCCAACTGGCTGAGCTGCTGGAGTCTGAAACTGGGGAGCTACCTGCTCCGGAGTGCGAGTAGCAGGACTCTGGGCCCCTCCTCCAGCCTGAGAGACGGCTGGTGCTACAGGAAGTGAACCTGCCCTGGTGACCATGAGGCCCACTAGATGGACCAGAGCATCCTGAAGAACTGGGGTGGCAATAAACCCCTCTGGGACCTGAGCTGGGCCCATCGGAACTGCTGGAGCCGGAACCTCATCGTCAAAGTCAACCTGAGGCTCCGCTACGGGGGATGCTGCCCTAGGCTGAGCTCTGCCCCTCCCTCGGCCTCTAGCACGGCCTCGGCCTCGCCCTCTGCCCCTCGTGGGAGCTGCTGCTGGGGGCTCGGGCTGCTGATCGGTAGATGAGGAAGCACGTGTTCTCGTCATCTGCGAAAGAACAGAGTAGAAATTCAATTAGCATTGAGAAACCAAATCGCATGACAAGAAAGAACAAATGTGCAGTTTCCTAACTCTGTAGCCTCTGGGGGATAAATACAGACGTCTCTGTACCGATTCCTCAGACTCTACTAAGCTTGTCTGTGAATTGTGAGACCCATGTCACCTAGTGCTCTGATACCAACTTGTCACGACCCGGATTTCCCACCCTCGGGAGTCGTGATGGCGCCTACTCGTAGAAGCTAGGCAAGCCACGAAATTATAACTCTTTAACTCTTTTGTTTTTAATCCTTTTTACAACTTATATTAAAAAGTGATAAACATTTAAATAACAGCGGAATATGAGATTAAGCGGAAGACTTAAATAAAATAAACCAAGATAATACGATAATCAACACATGCCTCTACCCAGAAACTGGTGTCACAACATTCACGGACTGTCTAAGAATACTACATACAGATGTCTGAAGAAAGGGAAATATTGTTTGTCTCGGATACAATGAAAACAGAACACATAGTAGATAGAGGAGACGCCGAGCCTGCGGACGTCTGCAGGACTACCTCGGGATCACTATGGACTGAAGGCTGGCTCCCTAAGCGCTACTGCTCAAAATCTACTCCGGTATCTGCACATAGTGCATGTGTAGCATCAGCACAACCGACCCCATTTGTTGGCAAGTGTCTGGCCTAACCCCGGCGAGGTAGTGACGAGGCTAGGACCAGACTCCAGATAAACCTGTGCAATTATGTAATATACGGCGAAAAATAAACAGGAATAAGTAGTTTAAATGGGTGGGGGGGTACATACTCCGAGGGACATATAAAATCCAGCAGAAACTTAAAAGAACTATGAGAGGACAGTCCAAAATCTACAACAAAACAACAATAATAATACTGTTGCGGTGCGCAACCCGATCCCTTATCATTTAACAATGTTGCGGAGTGCAACCCGATCCATATATATAACTGTTGCGGTGTGCAACCCGATCCATATAATATAATTGTCGCGGCGTGCAACCCGATCCATATATAATAATAATGTTGCGGCGCGCAACCCGTTCCAAATATACATTCTGCAATAATCATAATAACCGTCCCGGCAAGGGATCAATAATAAACTACACTATCCCGGCAAGGGAACTCAAGAGTACAAGTATATACCCGGCAAGGGATCAACAATAAACTACACTATCCCGGCAAGGGAACTCAAGAGTACAAGTATATACGTCCCGGCAAGGGAGAATCAGCTATAACCAATCTTAGTTCAATTTCTACTCATCTCAGCTAACACCGAATACCCAATCATAAGTACTTTCCACGAAACAAACTCAATTCTTACTCAAGATCGAGAATCATCAATTTAAAGCATCCGTAGTATCATTTCAGAAAATAACAATTTGTAATTTAAGACTCACGGTCATGCTCGACACCAATGTATAGATACTCGTCACCATGCCTATATGTCGTACTCAACAAGAAACAAATAGCAAATAGGACTCAACTCCTAATCCCTCAAGCTAAGCTTAGACCGAACACTTACCTCAAACTTCCACGGCCAACTCAAGCCTCAAACACCGCCTTTCCTTTCGAATTCGGCTCTAAATCGATCGTATCTATACATAATCGACTTCATAACATCAATAAACGTTAAACAATTCAATTCCAATGCCAAATTATAGCTTTCTAATCATTCTTCCCAAAAACCCAAAAATCGTCCCCGGGCCCGCTTGGTCAAACACGAGGTTCGGACCAAAAATCAAATCACCCATTCACCCACGAGCCCAAATATATAATTATTTCCAGAATTCGACCCCAAAACGAGGTCGAAATCACAATTAATCAAAAAGCCCTAACTCTACCCAAATCCCTAATTTTCTACCGTTAATCTCATGTTTTAGGCCTAGAAATCTAGTAGGTGTTGATAAAAAGGGAAGAAAACAAGTTAAAGATTACATACCCAAGAGATTATAGTGAAGAATTGCTTCAAAAATCTCCTAAGAGCTTTGGAGAAGAAGGGGTTTATTAATTTTTATGAAAATCCCGTAATGCTACTGTTTTGGGTCTTTTAAAATAACTGGGCAAAACACTCATCGCGTTCACGACAGGCCCATTGCATTCGCAATGAGTTAGGCCTGTTAGGCCTTCGCGTTCGTGGAGCTTTGGCTCCTCAAGCCTACGCGTTCGCAGGCCAGTGGCTGCGTTCGCGATGAACAAAAAGGTGACCCCTCCCCAGAACCTTACGCGTTCGCGAGTGGAGGGACGCGTTCGCGAAGGGTCTCCCACCTCAGCTTCGCGTTCGCGTCTCAACCTTCGCGTTCGCGAAGAAGAAATTGGGCACCTGGGATTTTTGTCTTACGCGTTCACAAGAGGGACCATGCGAACGCAAAGGGTAAAATCCCTGGGCACTGAACAGCCAAAAACCTGCAACTTCTTGAGTTCCAAAAGCCTCCCGAAACACACCCGAGCCCTCGGGGCTCCTAACCAAACATACGTACTAACTCAACGACATCATACAAGCTTATCCATGCGATCAAATTCGCTAAAATAACCTCATTAACAACGAATTAATCCTCAAAATCAAAGAATTTTTCTCTAACTTCATAAAACATCAACTTTAGCAATTTATGTCCGAATCACGTCAAACGACGTCTGTTTTTCACCAAATTTTAGAGGAATGTCTTAAATCATATATAAGACCTGCACCGGGCACCGGAACCAAAATACGGGCCCGATACCACCATGTTCTAATCAAATTTCATTTTAAATTTCCTTAAACAATTTCAGAAAACAATTTCTTTTAAAAATTTATTTCTCGGGCTTGGGACATCGGAATTCGATTCCGGGCATACACCCAACTCCCATATTTTCCTACGAACCCTCCGGGACCGTCAAATCATAGGTCTGGGTCCGTTTACCCAAAATGTTGACCAAAGTCAAATTAATTCATTTATTAGCCAAAGTTTGTCATTTTTCACAGATTTTCATATTTAAGCTTTCCGGCTACATGTCCCGATTACGCACGCAAATTGAGGTAACTTTAAATAAGCTTTTCAAGGCCTCAGAACATAGAATTTAATTTAAAAGCAAGTGATGTCATTTTGGGTCATCACAACCACAAATATTAGAAAAATCCAAATCCAAATCCAAATCCTAAGCCGAAGCCGAAGCCGAGCGAGCGACGACGACGACGCGAGGCACCACTTCTTCTTAACTCTTTAAGAGCTAGAATATGTGCCTCTCTATATAAGCACAAAGATTTTCTTCCCTTCTTCCAATGAGGGACAAAGTGCATTAGTAAAGTGAACTAATTCAAAATTTTATTTCCCTCCATTTCTTTTTCCACCATTTTCCATTCACACGTCTTTTGTTATTACTAACATAAACCAATAATCCCCCACATGAATGGGGAATGGCGATCCGAAACAAATATGCATGAAAAAACTGTGTAATTTGCAAGTAACAATTAATCGCATCTGGGTAAGTAGGTTTACCTTTGAACTTTCCGTAGTGAACTTATACCGGATATACTCGATCAATCGGTAGATTTTATATCGTTGAACTGCCGAACTTTCGTGTATACCTAGACAACCATAAGTCACACAATCAACCCTTAACCGTCTTTGGTTCTCATTGGTGTGTTCGTTAGCCATGAACACCAGCTGGTTGCATAAGTGCGTAGAGAACTGGCCTTAGAACATTTTCCTTGAAGCGGCTTCCACTTTACACTTACATAGGTGATTCCTAAACGTGTTATCCCGTAGATACACTATATGATATACCCCCTTTCAAATTTAGAAACCACTAAAAATCCCTAACGTTTTATCCTTGGTACTAAACATTGCCTTCATCATGAGAATGGACCAAAATTTTATTTGACAATGTTGAACCGTTACTAATGACTTTGTTTGATCTCCTTGAACCTAGATTTTGGGATCTCCGGTCTTGTAGGTAGAGTTACCACCACAGTGACTTGTCCTCGGCCATAGTCCCATTCCCTCTGATTACTTCTCAACCGCCTCCCTAGGTAGGCCTTTCGTAAGCGGATCCGATACATTATCTTTTGACTTTACATATTCAATTGTGATAATTCTACTAGAGAGTAGTTGTCTAACGGTATTATGCCTTCGTCAAATATAACGAGATTTCTCGTTATACATAATGCTCTCGGCCCTTCCTATTGCTGCTTGACTGTAGCAATGTATGTATACAGGTGCCAAAGGTTTGGGCCAAAATGGAATGTCTTCTAAGAAATTCCGTAGCTATTCAACTTCTTCATCTACCTTGTCTAAAGATATAAACTCAGACTCCATTGTAGAGCGGGCGATGCATGTCTGTTTGGATTCTCAAACAAACTCAGCTTCTTCACCGGCCTTCTCATTATCAACATATCACCCACATATAAACAAATAATGACTATTTGATTTGGAGTATTGTTAATGTAAAAACATTTGTCACACTCATTGATCTTGAAACCATTTGACAATATTGTTTCGTCAAATTTCGTATGCCATTGTTTTGGTGCTTGTTTTAGTCCGTAAAGTGACTTATAAAGTCGACACACCTTCTTTTCTTTTCCGGGAACAACAAACCCTTCAGGTTGTTCCATATAGATTTCTTCCTCCAAATCTCTATTTAAGAAGGCTATCTTTACATCCATCTGATGGATTTGAAGGCCATACACAGCGGCTAGCGCTATTAACACCCTGATAGATGTAATCCATGTTACCGGCGAGTATGTGTCAAAGTAATCAAGACCTTCTTTGTTGTCTAAACCCTTTAACAACTAATATTGCCTTATATTTGTCAATAGTACCATCAGCTTTCAATTTCCTTTTGAAAATCCATTTAGAACCCAAAGATTTATTTCCCAGAGTAAGATCAACCAATACCCAAGTATTATTACTTATTATGGATTCTATCTCACTATTGACTGCCTCTTTCCAATATTGTGCTTCCGAGGAAGACATTGCTTCTTTAAACGTTTGAGGCTCATTTTCCAATGACAGAAAATCTGGTCCAAAGGAAGTAGATGTCCTTTGACGTTTAATACGTCTTGGATTTTCATCATCAAAAGTACTTTCCTTTGCTTCTTCCCGAGGACGCTTAGATTTTTCATTAGACGATTCAGATTTCATTTTATACGGATAAATATTCTCAAAGAATTCAGCATTATCCGATTCAATTATCGTATTAATATGAATGTCGGGATTTTCTAAATTATGAACCAAAAAATTATATGCCTTACTATTTGTTGCATATCCTACGAAAACGCAATCAACAGTTTTTGGTCCAATCTTTACCCTTTTGGATTTAGTGTAACGACCCGGCCGGTCATTTTGAGAATTAGCACCCCGATCCCCTATTAAGTGCTTCCCCGTTATCTATTTCTACTATTGTAACTTGCTGGGATGATTCGTTTTTAGTTTCGGAGTGTTTTGGGACACTTAGTCTAATGGGAGCTCAAGTCTTAAGATTTGGAACATAGTCGGAACAGTGTGAAGATGGCTTCGTAATGGAGTTCCGTCGATTCAGTTAGCTTCGTTGGGTGATTTTGGGCTTAAGGGAGTGATCAGATTGTGTTATAAAGGTCCGTAGCTTATTTAGGCTTGAAATGGCGAAAGTCGAATTTTTGGAGATTCGGACCAGTAGTGGAATTTTTGATATCGGGGTCGAAATCTGATTTCGGATATTGGAGTAGGTCCGTAATGTTGATTATGACTTGTGCACAAAATTTGGGGTCAATCGTACATGGTTTGATAGGTTTCGACATAGGTTGTAGAAAATTGAAGTTTTAAGTTCTTTAAGTTTTAATTGGAGGGTGATTCATGATCTTAGCATTGTTGGAGGTGGTTTGAGAGCTTGTCTAAGTTCGTATGGTGTCTTAGGACTTGTTGGTATGTTTGGTTGAGGTCCCACGGGCCTCGGGTGAGTTTTGGGTGCTTAACGGATCAGGATTGGAATTTATGTTATTGCTGAAGTATTCAGACTTCTGGTGTTTTCGCACCTGCGGTGAGGAGGCCGCAGGTGCGGGACCGCACGTGCAAAAAATTAAGCGCAGAAGCGGATTTGGAAGGTGTGGTCAGGGTCGCAGGTGCGAGGTGCGCAGATGTGCTAAAGAGACCGCAGGAGCGGTGAAGGACCGTAGAAGCGGACATGGGTCTGCAGGTGCGACCTTTTGATCGCAGAAGAGGGCACCGAGTTTTATGTGAAATCCGCACCTGCAATGGGAATTCTGTAGGTGCGGGATCGCAGATGCGGTGGACCCCTCGCAGAAGCGGAAATCGCTGAGCAAAAAAGGGGATTTTCGTGGGTTTGAAATTCATATCACAAAATTTAATTTGGAGCTCAGTGGAAGGCGAATGTTTCCAGAGATTTTGAAGAAGAGCTATTGGGTAACTGCTTCTAACTCGATTTTGCTCATATTACGTTAATTTATCGTTGTATTATTCATCTAATTAGGGGATTTGAGTGCGGAAGTTGGGAAAATGGGAGAAAATTTCCCCAACCAAGAATTTGAGTTTTGAGTGGGATTTAGGCGTTGGTTTTGGATGATTTTTGTACGAGTGAACTCATGAGTGAATGGGTGTCCATAATTCGTGACTTTTACCCGATTTCGAGACGTGGGCATGGGGAGGATTTTTGAGCGTTTTTCTATTTTCTTGCCTTAGCTTTGATTTTATTAGCTAAATTAGTTGTTTGTAGCTATATTTACGTTATGTAATTGATTTGGCTAGATTTGGACCATCCGGAGCCGGATATTCGTGGAAATAGCAGTATTTCAGATTGATTTGAGCTTTGTTCGAGGTAATGTGGCTTGCTTAACCTTGTGTGGGGGAACTCCCATTAGGATTTGGTACTGTTTGATATATGAGCATCGTGTACGTGAGGTGATGAGTGCGTACACGGGCTATTTGTTGAAAAACTCCATTTTCATTAAGTAAAATATCTGTTTTCCTTAAATTGAGCTACACTAGCCTATGTAATTATCCTGTTTAGTTTAGAAAATCATGCCTACGTGCCTTAACTGCCTATCTGAATTCTGTGTAGCATGTTTAGTGAAATTTCATGTTCTTCCTTGACTCGGACTTAGCCTAAATTGTGGTTTTCTTGTTGTAACTATTATTTTTGTTGGTTGAGCTGCATATTTACCTTGGGACTACGGAACGGTATTTCGATAGATCCCCCCTGCATATTTACTTTGGGACTACGGAACGGTATTTCAGTAGATCCCCCTGAATATTTACTTTGGGACTACGGAACGGTATTCCGGTAGATCACCCTGCACATTTACATTTGGCACTACGGAACAGTAATCCGGTACATCTCCCTGCACCTTTACGTTTAGGACTACGGGACGGTATCCTAGGAGATCCCCTATTGTCATCTCTGTGTACTGAGCTGTTGTTTTGTTGTGATTTCATTTTCGTTGAATTTTTGTATTTATCCTTACTACAATATTTCATTCTGTCTTATTTTATTATATATATACCAGCAGGGCCCTGACCTGATCTCATCACTACTCGACCGAGGTTAGGCTTGGCACTTACTAGGTACCATTGTGGTGTACTTATGCCCTTTCCTGCACATATTTTTTGTGTGCAGATCCAGGTACCTCACATCAGTTGCATTACCAGTAAGGTGAGACGATTGTAGAGACTTCAAGGTATATCTACCGCGTCCACAGACCTAGGAGTCCCTATCTACTCTTCCTCAAGTTAAAGACTTCTTGTATTATCTTCGTTGATAGATTCAGGAGTTTAGAAGCACTGTTTTCTTTATGTAGCTTGTGACTTATGACATTTCGAGTTTTGGGAGAGTTTAAGTACTTTTTGAAAATGATTATTATAAATGACGAGCGACATCTCTTTTCCTTGTTTAAATTTACCTGTTAGTTGATAGCTTTTATGTTTTTCATTCCTTTTTCCGCAATGTTAGGCTTACCTAGTCGTAGGGACTAGGTGCCATCACGACGGTCCACGGAGGGAGAACTTGGGTTGTGAAGAGTTGGTATCAGAGCTCTAGGTTCAAAGGAGTCATGAGTCACAAGCTGAATTATTGGAGTCTCGCAAATCGGTACGGAGACGTCTGTACTTATCATCGAGAGGCTATGGAATTGTTAGGAAAATTCCACTTCATTTGATTCCTTGTCGTGCGAGATTATTGACTTCAAAATTCTAAACTTCTGTCTTCTATTCTCTCACAGATGGTGAGGACACGTGCTACTGGAGATGACCAGGCACCCGCGCCTCCTGCTGGAGCCGCCCGAGGCCGGGGCCGGGGTAGAGGCCGAGGACGTGCACGTGGTGCAGCTAGAGCACCCACACGAGTTGCTGTTGAGGAGCCACCAGTAGTTCCAGTCGGAGCATAGGCACCTGATATGCCTACTACTACTACTTCATCTCTCTAGGAGACCTTTGCACAGTTCATGAGCATGTACAACACTCTAGCTCAGGCAAGGTTGATTCCCCTTGCTGAAGCCACATCTCAGGCCGGGGGAGGAGCCCAGACTCCTACCGCCCGCACCCCAGAGCAGCGAGTTCAGGTTTATCAGATCCCAGAGGTTATACCGGTACCGCCTAGCCCCATCTCAGCCCAAGAGTAGGGCAACAGTTTCATAGGAGGAGCAGCGGAGGCTTGAGAGGTATAAGAAGTACAACCCTCCTACATTCAGTGGTATGACCCTCCTACGGTCTCAGAGTATGCCGACCATTTCAGTGACTTGGCTAGGCATGCACTGGCCTTGGTTTCTACAGTTCGTGAGAGGGTTCGCCGATTTATTGAGGGTCTCATTCCGAGCATCAGGTCTAGCATGGAGTGGGAGCTAGAGATGGATATTGCGTATCAGCAGGTGGTGAGTATTGCTAGGAGAGTAGAGGGCATGCTTGCTCGGGATAGGGAGGAGAGAGAGGCCAATAGGTCTCGAGAGTCGAGCCATTATTCTGGTGCCCGTGCCCCACCTACAGTTCGTCATGGTAGGGGTTATGCGAGTCACCCCGTTCATTCAGCTCTTTCAACAGCCAGTGGTATTCTAGCCCCTCTTAGACCTCAGGAGCCTTATTATGCACCTCCAATATGTAGTATGCCTCCTGCACGGGGTGCTTTTAGTGGTCAATCTGGCAGACCTGGACCGAGCGAGTCACAACCACCACGTCCTCCCAGAGCTTGTTTTGAGTGTGGCGACACTCGCCATATGGTGAGGGATTGCCCCAGATTTAGGAGGGGCGCACTTCCATAGACTTCTCAACCATAGCGTGCTCCACCAGGTCCTAATGCTACGGTTACAGCACCAGCTGCCACTCCACCTGCTCAGCCAGCTAGAGGTGGAGGTCGGGGAGGTAGAGGTCGCCCTAAAGGGGGAGGCAGGCCAGATACTATGCCCTTTCTGCTCATACAGAGGTTGTTGCTTCCAGTTCTGTCATTACAGGTATTGTTCTGATCTGTCATAGGGATGCATCGGTTCTATTCGATCCAAGCTCCACTTATTCTTATGTGTCATCTTATTTTGCCCTGCATTTGGGCGTCTTGGGATTCTTTGAGTTCCCCTGTTATGTGTCTACTCTTGTGGGAGATTCTCTTGTTGTGGACCGCGTGTATCGGTCGTGTTTGATCATTCTTAGTGGTTTTGAGACAAGAGCCGATTTATTATTGCTCAGCATGGTAGCTTTTGATGTTATTTTTGGCATGGACTGGTTGTCCCGCCATTATGCTATTCTTGATTGTCACGCCAAGACCATGACACTGGCTATGCCTGGTTTACCATGATTAGAGTGGAGGGGTACCTTAGATTACACTCCCAGCGGAGTCATTTCATTTCTTAAAGGTCAACGAATGGTTGAGAAGGGGTGTAATGCGTATCTAGCCTATGTGAGAGATGTCAGTATTGATTACCCCCACAGTTGATTCAGTCCCAGTAGTGAGGTATTTCCCTGATATGTTTCCAGCTGATTTCCCGGACAGAGACATTGATTATGGCATTGATTTGTTGTCGGGCACTCAGTCCATCTCTATTCCTCCTTATCGTATGGCCCCTCCTGAGTTGAAGGAGTTGAAGGAACAGTTACATGAATATCTTGATAAGGGCTTTATTCGGCCTAGTGTGTCATCTTGGGGTGCTCCTATTTTGTTTATGAAGAAAAAGGATGGTTCAATGCATATGTGCATTGATTATTTTCAGTTGAACAAAGTTATAGTGAAGAACCAGTATCCTTTGCCTCGTATTGATTACCTGTTTGATCAGTTACAGGGTGCCCGAGTGTTTTCCAAGATTGATTTGCGTTCAGGTTATCATCAGTTGAAGATTGCGGAGCCAGATATCCCGAAGATTGCTTTCGGGACTCGGTATGGTCATTACGATTTCCTTGTTATGTCATTTGGGCTAACCAATACCGCACCAACATTTATGCATATGATGCACAATGTATTCCGGCCTTATCCTGACTCGTTCGTCATTTTCTTTATTGATGACATTCTTGTGTACTCCCGGAGTTGGGAAGATCATGAGCAACACCTGAGGACAGTGCTTCAGACCTTGAGAGAAAAGAAATTATATGCAAAGTTCTCCAAATACGAGTTCTAGTTGGGTTCCGAGGCATTTTTGGGTCACGTGGTGTTGAACGAAGGGATCAAGGTGGATCTGAAGAAAGTGGAAGCAGTGTAGAGTTGGCCTGGACCTTCCTCAGCTACAGAGATCTGGAGTTTTCTTGGTTGGCGGGCTATTGATCGGGTCCAAGCCTGCACTACTATTGAGTAGCAAGGCTGGTTGATGCAGTTTTACTGAACTAGGTGGGGATCGAATCCACGGGGAGTTAATTTGTTTGGAGTTAGGTGTATATCTAAGTCTAAATACGGGTTTTTCTCTTAATTACACTTCCACAAATGAATGGTTTGTTTTCTACTTCTACTTCTATTCTATAGCATGCAATATTTGAAACTAAGTACAATGTTTTTGTTGTTGATTTTCAAGGGTTCAAGGGACTAGGGTAATGACTTCTACCTAGGTGGATATCTAACGGGTAGCAAGAATCTAGGAAAATCATGTGATTAATTGGGGTTGTAATATAACCATCACACCCGCGTACTCACTCTATTCCTCTCGGTAGTTTGAGTGATTTTCCCAATTTGGCTTTCTCAAGTCCAAATGAGTATTCATGCAATTCAAATGATTTTAGCTCAAGTCGGGTATTACTATCTCTAGGTTTAACCCTTTAATTGGGCCTATCAATTTTTTGACTTCACCCAAATTCCTTGTTAGCCTAGTTTTCCTAGACTTAATCCCTCTTTCTCAAGTAGAGGCTAAGTCATAAAGGCATAAATCAGTATTTGCATCCACTAATTCAATAGTTCTAGCAAGAATTAGGCTAAATATTACTAACCCAACCATATTCAAGCCCTAAAATTCAAGACCCATCAAATGCCCACACTAGGGTTGGGTCACAACCCTAGCTACGGTTTAGTTACTCATGGAGATAACACAAATCAAATATGAAATAAAGATAAAATAAATAATACTATATAAAAAGATGAAAAATCTAATGGTGAAAGATAATTCTAGTACAAAATTGCCCAAAGTGGAATTTCCAGTCGTCTCACGTGCTCAGCAAAAACAAAAATCAATCTAAGAATGTCAAAAAGATCTATTTATACTAAGCTAAAATTTTCGGATCAGAATACTCCTGCGGAGGTTTCGCGGCCACGTAATTCTTACCGCGGCCGCTCTCTTGCTTCGCGGACGCATAATACTGACCGCGGTTCGCATTTTTAACTTCTGGATCTAGGATGAGGTTTTTTTTGCGGGCCGCATAATTTCCATCACGGCCACGTAATTCTACCTGAACCGAATGTGAACTCTCTGAATCCTAGCCACCGCGGTCAGCATAATTCCAATCGTGGCCACGGCGAGACTTTTGCGGCCGCACATTTCTGGCGTGGACCTTGCTTGACATTGACCTTAAAATGCACTCTCTGATTCTTCACTTCGCGGACCGCATATTTGTGATTGCGGCAGCGTTGTGGCTTCCCCGGCCGCATAATATTTGTGCGATCTGCGTTTCAAGTCTGGCCCAGTCTTGGTTTTTGTTCCAGATTTGACTCCTTTATGAGTTGATTATGCCTCTTTTGGCTCATTTTGATCAATTCCTGCAAGCAAGCATATTACATTAGTTTTCGGAAATACCTTCATGCATTTTAAGCCCAAAACGCAAGTAAAAGAGAGCAAATAATAGATTAAAATCTCCACTTATCAACTCCCCCAAACTTAAGCGTTTTCTTATCCTCAAGCAAATAAGGTAATTCCCACCTCCACTAAAACAAAAGAGAAGGATATTTCAGCTGCCCTAATGTGAATCAATCATGCATAAATTGGGACTAACAATTACCCTCAACACAAATGAACTATCAACAACACAAAACCTTTTTGAGTACCATAGTTCTAATGCGACACTAGAGCATCAAAAGTTGACTTAATTCACCAAGGAAGATCGCTCTATTACGTAGGTCATTGTGGAACCAAAACTCTTCCTCCTATACTCTCCATAAGCAAATCTCACTTTAGATTGTAGCACTCAAAACAAGAATTGTGGAGAAGTACGCTCATCTCTCTCAAAGGAATGTCACAAGTCCAGCTCTAAGTACCATAAGCTTGCCCCTTATGTAAATCACCACTAATGTAAGCTCACTCAACTCAAAATCATATAGCACTACAACATTTTATGCCTACAGCCACACTAATTTAGGAAACGCTTAAAAAGTATTGTCAAAAGTATCTATAGGAACACTTTTTAGGCATGGCCTTTGAGTACATTCTTCGGCCACGGATTTTAAGGTAACACTTTTAAAGCGTTCCTTTTAAATATAAAGACAATATTTTTCAAGTGTTGCCTAAATATAAAATTTTTGGCCACGCTTCTTAGATGTAATGCTACGTTTTTAAAGAGTTGTAATATTATCATATTAAATGCAACACTTTACAAGCGTACCCTAAAAAATTCCTTGTAAAATATTTTCCCAATAATTTTCCACCACAATTGCACTTAATAAAATATTTCCCCCAATTCTCATAATGCCAAAGACGTTCAATAAGGAAGCCCTTATAGGAAAAGGTCTAAAAATTTCTTATATAAAATTTCACTCAAAATCTCCCCCCAAATATTAGAATTAATGAAAATATTTCCCCCCAAATACAATAAGACAATGAAATCATCGCCCTTTCCCCAATTTTTTCCCTCTCTGCAACTTCACCTTAACTGACTCCATAACCTAATTCATTCCTTTCAATTCTCTGCTGCATGTGTCTTCAGATTACTCTCACCATATATTGCAAATCTCCATCCCTTTCTCTATTGGTAAGTATTTCTTTATTCAAAACTTTTCTATTTTTTTTTAATTTTTAGTTTTGTTCTTATACTTTAAGATTCAATTTTTCTAGTTTCTTACTAATGGGGATGAAAAAATAATCTTTTATTGTGTACAATATCTGGGTATCTCGGTACAATCTTTGTTTTTTATTCAAAGTTTTGAACTTTTTATAATTTCAGATTCTTGGCTAAAAAGAAGTAATTTTGTTTTGTTTAATTTTTTGGTATGCTTCGTTAATTGGGGTTTTTGTTTACACTAATTTGGCTTCTGGGTATCTGTAGATTTATTGATATGTACTGGTTTGGACCTTTATTTGTCTGCTTACTTTCTATTTTTTTCTTGGGTTAAATAGTCTAATTTGGGTTTTGGGTAAGTGTATTTTGTTGGTTTTCTTGTGATTAATTGTTTGTGGGTTCTTTAAGATAGACTTTTTATTGATGGGTGAATACTGAATCAAGTGTTTTCTTGTCTCTAGATTCAGAGCATGTTAATTGTTGAATTTTGTTGTAGCACGCTTTCTTTCTGTCTTTTTCTTTGGTCCCTTTTTCTTTCCAATTAACGGGGTTGAACTAAAAGCATTGACAACAAGGAGAGGAAACTCTTTTGAGCTGGGAGATTATTGGATGTATGCACTAAAGAAACTTAAAAGGGGAAAAGCTCTTTTGCAGATAAACATGGGTTTTTAATTTCCTCAGCATCTAAAAGAATAGAGTTCCTTAATGGGTCGTTTGGTACAATGGTGGTGGGATATCCCATGGGATTAGTTATCTCATCTTCTACATGGGATAACTAATCTCATCATTTTAGTGTGTTATCCTAGGGTTAGCTAATACCCCAAACCAAACCTGGAATAAAGTTAATCTCAATTTTTATCTCGGGATTATTATCCTTATCCCATGTACCAAACCACCCCAAAGGAGTGGGTAGATCCAAGTCAAGAAATGTCTGCCTTAGGCTAGAACCAGCAATCGTACAGGACCATAATGTGTTGTTTGGGATAAAGTGTGGTACTAAATTTAATAGGTTTGGTTGACGATATAAATTTATTCTGGGATAAATTTATTTCGTCAACCAAACATAGTATAAACTTTGTCACGACCCTAGTTCACCAACCGTGAACGTGTCATGACAGCACCTGGTCCCCATGACCAGGTAAGCCTAACATTTGCGGAAATATAATAATTGCGGAAAAATAGAGAAAATCAAATCAAATATCTAAAGGAAACTATACTGAATGCCGCATGGCAAGTACAACTCAATATCACAAGTCTAAAACAATTTCCAAAACCCGGAAACTCACAAATCACAAGCTAAGGGATACATAAGAGGCTCTGACTCAAGAATATCTATACAAAGGAGAAATGCTGAAAGAACTATACTTATTACAGAAAACTGGAAAGGGACTCCTCGGTCTGCGGACGTAGCAGATATGCCTCGAAGTCTCTACCGATACGCCTCCTTCCAAGGCTGACAGAATTGAGTGGGAGTACCTGTATATGCACAACAAAAATGTGCAGAAGAGTAGCATGAGCACACCACGGCAGTGCCCAGTAAGTATCAAGACTAACCTCGGTGGAGTAGTGACGAGGAACAGTCAAGGCACCTACCGGTCAATAAACAGTATAATCATAGGAACAATGGAAATGACATATAAATATGTAAAGACTGCATGAATGAACAAGAATGCTACAATTCACAATAAGGGGAAAAAATACAACAAGTAACAACGAGGATATAATAAATGAGGATAGGAAGTGACGGCAGAATCACAATCCAAATCCTAAGGTCACNTATGAGTTGAACCTTTAGGATATGAATTGAACCTTTAGGATATGAATTGAAATTTTGATTTATGTATTGGAATTTTAGTATATAAATTGAAATTTTAGGATATGACTTGAACTTTTGTGGATATGAGTTGAACCTTTAGGATATGAATTGAACCTTTAGGATATGAATTGAAATTTTGGTTTATGTATTGAAATTTTAGTATATAAATTGAAATTTTAGGATATGACTTGAACTTTTGTGGATATGAGTTGAACCTTTAGGATATGAATTGAACCTTTAGGATATGAATTGAACCTTTAGGATATGAATTGAAATTTTGGTTTATGTATTGGAATTTTAGTATATAAATTGAAATTTTAGGATATGACTTGAACTTTTGTGGATATGAGTTGAACTTTTAGGATATGAATTGAACCTTTAGGATAAGAATTGAAATTTTGGTTTATGTATTGGAATTTTAGTATATAAATTAAAATTTTAGGATATGACTTGAACTTTTGTGGATATGAGTTGAACCTTTAGGATATGAATTGAACCTTTAGGATATGAATTGAAATTTTGGTTTATGTATTGGAATTTTAGTATATAAATTGAAATTTTAGGATATGACTTGAACTTTTGTGGATATGAGTTGAATGTCACGACCCTAGTTCACCAACCGTGAACATGTCATGACGGCACCTGGTCCCCATGACCAGGTAAGCCTAACATTTGCGGAAATATAATAATTGCGGAAAAATAGAGAAAATCAAATCAAATATCTAAAGGAAACTGTACTGAATGCCGCATGGCAAGTACAACTCAATATCACAAGTCTAAAACAATTCCCAAAACCCGGAAACTCACAAATCACAAGCTAAGGGATACATAAGAGGCTCTGACTCAAGAATATCTATACAAAGGAGAAATGCTGAAAGAGCTATACTTATTACAGAAAACTGGAAAGGGACTCCTCGGTCTGCGGACGTAGCAGATATACCTCGAAGTCTCTACCGATACGCCTCCTTCCAAGGCTGACAGAATTGAGTGGGAGTACCTGTATATGCACAACAAAAATGTGCAGAAGAGTAGCATGAGCACACCACGGCAGTGCCCAGTAAGTATCAAGACTAACCTCGGTGGAGTAGTGACGAGGAACAGTCAAGGCACCTACCGGTCAATAAACAGTATAATCATAGGAACAATGGAAATGACATATAAATATGTAAAGACTGCATGAATGACCAAGAATGCTACAATTCACAATAAGGGGGGAAAATACAACAAGTAACAACGAGGATATAATAAATGAGGATAGGAAGTGACGGCAGAATCACAATCCAAATCCTAAGGTCACAACACAGTAATGGGAAAACAAGTCAATAACTCATATCCTACAATGATGTTCACAAAGGTCTTATCCAACTCTTTCCACAATTTCACCAAGTCTCGGACAAACCACAACTCGCGAAGACCCAGCATCTGAAATCTAACAATTGGCATCCTGTGCCCCATCAATCCCATGGTCATACCGACAACTAACTGGCTAACTAGGGCCACTCTCACTAACATAATGGATAAACGAGGGCGTACCTCCACTCTTAGCAAAATCAGGAGGAATTCACCTCTAATAGGGGTGTTCAGCTGCGTGTATGCTTGTGCAAATGTTTCTAACAAAATTCTACCAGCTGGTAAACACGAAAAGGAGACGGACCGCACGTACGATGTTTCCTCACAACTTCCAAGCGATAAAGCTCATACCGGTGAGCAACCCACAATCACATTATTAAACAAATAGGAATGCCTCTACAGGCCGTCACATTTCTCTACAATCATCCCCTGACATAGCCCACCTTATTATGCCACGTGTGTAATTAGTAACATAATAAGCACCGCCTTATTTTGCCACACGTGCATCACAATGTTCCCACCTTATTCCGCCACATGCGCAACCCACATATAAGCATATAACATATCCCGCCTTATTACGCCGCATGTGCAAAACATCAATGACAACAATAGCACGGCAAAGACCTCGTGCATCACAGTATCAACAACTACACGGCAGAAACCTCGTGCATCACAATATTAACAACCGCACGGCAGAAACCTCGTGCATCACAATATCAACAACTGCACGGCAGAAACCTCGTGCATCACAATATCAACAACCGCACGGCAGAAACCTCGTGCCTCACAATATCAACAAATGACAATATATATACAGGAACAAAGCAAGAGAATCAACTCAAGAGGTTCCGTTCACCAAAAGACGGTACAACTAACGTACAAGGGATAACTGTAACAGGGAAATACTAAGCGCGATAAGAACAACTCAACAAGGGAGAGATAATACGAAACAACGCTTCCATAATACTCAGTTCTACAACAAGGAAGTTAACATGAATCAAATAATTACAATTAAGGAAGTATCCACTAAACATAGGATATCTAACTTCTTTCCAATTAAGGCTAATTAATTACACGAGAGATAGAAATAATGCTTTCCAGATAAAGACAAGCAGTTAGGAATGATAATGTGACTATAGAAGGGTAAATGCCTACAGTTAAACAAGTAAAAGTCAATTAGGCAACAAGAATAACTAAAAAGGGCAAATAATTCCAAGTAAGTCATGTAAAGGTGAAACTAATAACAGGGAGCTCAATCGTACCAAAAACAACTTCATATTCGGTGATTATAAGGATCTAAGAGCCTAAAAGGGGCAATTTTCCACAAATAAATCCGAGCACGCACTCGTCATCTCGCGTACAAGGAATACAATCAACAAAGAAAACTCAAATCCTAAGGGGAAGTCCCCCACACAAGGTTAGGCAAGATACTTACCTCGAACCGGCTAAAATCAACTAGCAACCACGTACTTGCCACGAGTACTTGACTCTAAATGGCCCAAATCTATTCAATTAAATCACACATTGTAAATAACATCTCAAGCAACTGATTCTACTATTTAATTCAAAGCTAAGGTGTGAAATTAGGCAAAATGACCAAAACTCCCCTCAGGCCAACATCTCGGAATCGAATAATTTTTACATTTTCAGAATCCTCGTACTCTCACGAGTCTAACCATATACAAATCTCCCAAATCGGAGGTCAAATGCTCACTCAAAATCCCAAAGTTTGGCCTAAGAAGTTCTAACCAAATTCCTCCAATTTTAGTCCCAAATTCGAGTTTTAATGATGGATTTAACTACAAAATAATGAAATATAACTAGAAGGGATTAAGAAACGTTACCCAATAAATCTTCTCTTCAAAACCCACTCAAAATCGCCCTCTCCCGAGCTCTCAATTGATTTTGTAACTTATGAACTCAAACCCTCAACATTTCTATTTCTGCCCAGGGATTTCCGCTTCTGCGGACAAGGGACCGCTTCTGCGGTCCCGCATATGCGAAAAAGCAACCGCTTCTGCGGTTTTCACTTAATGGACCAGAGTCCGCTTCTGCGGACACGTAACGCTCCTGCGGTTCTGCTTCTGCGGTTCCTGAGAGGGAGGGCTAATCTCGCTTCTGCGACGACCAAGGCCGCTTCTGCGGCTCCGCTTCTGCGGTTCCCAAGCCGCAGAAGCGGAAGATACCAGAAGCAGCAGTGCTGCTATTTCTCAACTTCCAAAACTCTTCCGTTAACCACCCGAAATCATCCCGAGGCCCCCAGGACCTCAACCAAAAGTATCAATACCACCTAATACCTTATTCGAACTTGTACCAATCTTGAAAACACCTAAACAACGCCGGAAACCCGAATTAATCAAAGATTCAAGCCTAAGAACTTCAAATTCCAACCAAACACACTTTCGATCAAAAACCTAACCAAACCTCGCCCGAATGACCTAAAATTTTGCACACACATCCCAAATGACATGACGGAGCTACTGCAACTTTCGGAATTCCAATCCGACCCTCGGATCAAAAACTCACTATCGGACCGGAAACTTCAAAAAATTCAAACTTGGGCATTTCAAGCCTAAATGAGCTGCGAGCCTCCAAAATACATTCCGAACACGCTCCCAACCCCGAAATCACCTAACGGAGCTAACGGAACCATCGGATTTCCATTCCGAGGTCGTCTTCACACTGCTCTGATTACGGACCATTTTTCAACTCTTAAGCTCTCATTTAGGGACTAAGTGTCCCAAAACACTCCGAATCCCAACACCGAATGTCTCGGCAAACCAAAATAGCAGAATAAACTTAGGGGAAGCAGTTAATAGGGGATCGAGGCGTGAATTCTAAAAACGACCGGTCGGGTCGTTACATCCTCCCACGCTTAAACATTCGTTCGTCCTCGAACGAGCATAGAGAACATACCTGAAGTCTTCAAGTCACTGAGTGCGCACTTCCAACATACACCCACGGGTGATCCCACGTTACCCCAATCCACTTAAGCCTGACGACACCATCCCAACTGAAATTAATCTCTCCTCGCAATACCAATAGGCCTTCAAGCCAGAGTTCTCACCTTCCATCCGTTTCCAAAAGACCCGATCTTAAATCAATGTCTGATATCAGTCGCAACCAGCTATTTCAATACAATCCAACACATACAAGGTACAACCACATAACATGACGCCTCACACATAGGCCCGCAATAACATTTCTGATAGCAATACTTGCCTGAGATCAAATCCGTACCGGCCATAAGCCTCATATTCAATAGGAACTCTTTTCAAACCTGCACAACACTGGTGATGATACAATAACCGCGAAAACCTCATAACAAACACCCGAATAAGCAAATCTCAGCCAACACCAACGGGTACACACCCCACAAGCTAAAACTCAAGAAGCATAAAACTGAATTGACTGAATACGAGAAAGGAAACACATAAGGGGACTAACAAACAAATCAAACTAGCATAGATTCTTCTAAAACACAAATCGACAAAACCTCTAACAAGAAAGAATGGAAGAATATAAAAGACTCACAATGATCTTATACTGATATAACTCCTCACCGCAGTACAAAACCCGGTCTCAACTTATCAAATCACCTGAAATCACGAGGGTCCCGCCCTCGTTACTGAATCACAGTAGGGAACCCATCAACCCATCCAGAGACTCTCACTAGATCAATTCCGGCTACAAATTACAACACAGGCTGGCTCCCACACCGGTGGAGCATAGAAATCACAGCTCGTAACCAAGAATACTCAGCGATCACATCAAACCTACCGAAACAGATAACATGAATTTACTACTAGCCTCATAGCTCTCGACAACAGCTAGAAACGGACGATAGACACGGCTATCACTCATAGAACCTCCCAACAGAATAATCACATAAACAGAGTACAATCATGAAACGCACTCATAAATGGAACAACAAATAAGGGAACTCACCCCGATAAGCAGAACTGTGGTGAACTACAGATAGTGCCCCTCTATAACACAAAGGCTTCAACTCCAATATGGGAGGCTCCTTGATTGAGGGCGTTGTTGGTGGAGTCTTCCGGTTCTCAAGATCCAAGGAAAGTTTCCGGGGCTCATATGTATATGAACCCATTCCTTGCAAAGCATTGACATATTCCACCAAGCCTTTCTTCTCATCTACATCATTATTCAACAACACATCTTCCAGAAGTCTTCCACATTAATCACAACACTTGTATCTTCAACAATCACTTCGGTCACAAGATCCACAAACGAACACACTTTGTTGCTATTAGGCTGCCTTATTGACTTGCAAACATGGAACATAACTTTTCATCGCCCACCTGAAAGGTGAGCTCCCTTAATTCCACATCAACTAAGGCCTTCCTTGTAGCTAGGAAAGGTCTCCCCAATATGATTGGCACCTCGTAGATAACCTTACAGTCAAGTATCACAAAATCTGCGGGAAGTATGAACTTGTCAACCCGAACGAGCACATCATCAATTATCCCCAATGGAATCTTCATTGTCCTATCCGCCATTTGCAACTGCATGGATGTGGGACTTGGTTGCCCAATCCCCAATGTCTTGAACACAGAATATGGCATCAAGTTAATGCTTGCCCCCAAGTCACACAAAGCTTTGGCGAAATCGGCACTACCAATAGTGCATGGGATTGTAAAGGCACCGGGGTCTTCTAACTTTGGAGCCATAGAGTGCACAATAGCACTCATATGATGTGTCATTTTGATCGTTTCACAGTTCATTGATCTCTTCTTTGTTACCAAGTCCTTCATGAACTTGGCATATCCAGGCATTTGTTCTAGAGCTTCAACCAAAGGCACATTTATGGACAAATTTTTCATCATATCAATAAATTTCTCGAACCGGTTCCCATTGTTTTGTTTTGTGAGCCTTTGAGGATATGGTGGAGGAGGCCTTGGCAAAGGAGCCTTGGCATTGGGCACTACCATTTCCGGGATGTCTATCACGTGTTCCCTAGACGGGTTCACATCATTTTGTGTCTCCTCCACATTGTCATCAATGTCTATCCTCACTTCATCATTCATATTCTCATCACTCACTTGCACATCATTGCTTGGCTCATCATCATCTTGCACCAGCACTTCTTCACTCACAACCTTTCTTGGATTAGAGGTACTAGCAACTCCACCTCTACCACTTCTTGTAGTCACCGCCAATACATGCCCGAATTGTTGCCGTTCTTCGGGTTTACTACCGTGTCACTTGGTAGTTCCCCCTTAGGGCGAGCATTCAAAGCTTGAGAAATTTGGCCAAGTTGGACTTCCAAGTTGCGGATAGAAGTGTTGTGGGAAGCTAATTGGGCATCGGAGTTGGCATTTTTCTTTATAATTTGCTCAAACATTGTCTCAATCCCCAATTACTATTATTGTTGCCACCCCAATTGGCTTGGTTTCCTTGGTTACCCCAATTTTGATTGTTGTTGTTCCCTCAATTGCTTTGGTTGTTGTTGTTGCCACTATTCCAATTTCCTTGTTGACTTTGATTTCCCTAATGTCCTTGGGATCTCCACTATTGTTGATTCGGAGCATTGCCCCATTGACCTTGGTAGTTGTTCACATATTAAGCCTCTTCACTTTGATCATCATATGAATCATCTTGTTTGTACCCACTACCACTTTGCTCAAATTGGTCCGGATTGCTTTGAACTTGTTGATCTCGTTGCCTTCTCTTGTTGATCATCATATTCACTCCTTCCATGGCATTCACTTGTTTTGGCCCTTGAACTTGTCGCAACTGAGCCTTTGCCAATTGGTTCATGGTAGTAGTCAACTCGGCTATTACTTGGTCGTGGTCATGGAGCTCCTTGTGTAGGTGAATAACACTGGGATCACCTTATGGCACATTAGCTCGACTTTGCCACGCCGAAGAAGTATCCGCCATCCCATCAAGTATTTCACACGCTTTGGCATATGGCGTGTTCATGAAATTCCCCCCAGCGAGTTGGTTAAATAACACACTGGTCGGTAGTGTTGATCCCCCTGTAGAAGGTTTGCTGGATCATGGCCTCAGTCATATCGTTGTTAGGGCAATCCTTTACCATTGTCCAGTACCTGTCCCAACGGTTCATTTGGCTCTTGTTTAAAAGCGAGTATCTCATCTCTTAGCGTCGCCATATGTCCCAGAGAGAAGAGCTTTGCTATAAATTTCTCGGCCAACTCATCCCAAGTGGTGATGGAATGGTTGGGCAACCTTTCTAGCCAATCCAAAGCCTTCCCCCTTAGAGAAAATAGGAAAGGCCTTAACCTCAATGCGTCCTTAGAGACGTTAGTTTGCTTGCTCCCCTAGCACATGTCAACAAAACCTTTGAGATGCTTGTAGGCGTTTTGGTGTGGAGCTCCGATGAAGAAAACCCTCTGTTCCAAGAGTGTAAGCATGACATTGGTTATTTGAAAGTTGCCCGCCCTAATACGGGGTGGGACTATTGCACTTGCATAGCCTTCGTTGCGCAACACCCGGTGTGCTGCCCTTGAAGGAGGGGGGGTTTTGGATATTATCATAAGGCAGTCGGCCTCTCCATTGTGCTTGAGGTTCGGGTTGAATCTCATCCACGTGATCATCATCTGCCTCCTCCCCTAATTGCAAAATTTCCAAGGGCTTCATTGTTAAGAGCCATTTGATACCTAAGAGCAATTCACACACAAATTAGAAAAATGGAAGGAAAGAAAAACAAAACACACAAATACTCAGATATATAGCTAAAACCGTCTAACTCCCCGACAACGGCGCCAAAAATTGATCGGGTCCAAGCTTGCACTACTAATGAGTAGCAAGGATGGTCGATGCAATTTTACCGAACTAGGTCGGGATCGAATCCACAGGAAGTTAATTTGTTTGGAGTTAGGTGTATATCTAAGTCTAAATGCAGGTTTTGCTCTTAATTACACTTCCACAAATGATTGGTTTGTTTTCTACTTCTACTTCTATTCTATATCATGCAATATTTGAAACTAAGAACAATGTTTTTGTTGTTGATTTTCAAGGGTTTAAAGGGACTAGGGTAGTGACTTCTACCTAGGTGGATATCTAACGGGTAGCAAGCATCTAGGGCAATCATGTGATTAATTGGGGTTGTAATATAACCATCACACCCGGGTACTCACTCTATACCTCTCGGTAGTTTGAGTGATTTTTCCCAATTTGGGTTTCTTAAGTCTAAATGAGTATTCATGCAATTCAAGTAATTTTAGCTCAAGTCGGGTATTACTATCTCTAGGTTTAACCCTTTTATTGGGGCTATCAATTTCTTGACTTCACCCCAATTCCTTGTTAGCCTAGTTTTCCTAGACTTAATCCCTCTTTCTCAAGTAGAGACTAAGTCATAAACGCATAAATCAGTATTTGCAACCACTAATTCAATAGTTCTAGCAAGAACTAGGCTAAATATTACTAACCCACACACATTCAAGCCCTGAAATTTAAGACCCATCAACTACCCACACTGGGGTAGCGTAAGAACCCTAGCTATGGGTTTAGCTACTCATGGGAATAATAGAAATCAAATATGAAACAAAGATAAAATTCATAATACTATATTAGAAGATGAAAATCTAATGTTGAAAGACAATTCTAGTACAGAATTGCCCAAAGTGAAATTTCCAGCCGTCTCACGTGCTCAGCAAAAACAAAACTCAACCTAAAAATGTCAAAAAGATCTATTTTTAAGCTGAAATTTCCAGACAAAAATATCCCTGAGGAGGTTTCGTGGCCGCGTAATTCTTATCGCGGCCGCACTCTTGCTTTCGCGAACGCGTAATACTGTCCGCGGTCTGTGTTTTTAACTTCTGGATCTGGGATGAGATTTGTTTTGCGGGCCGCATAATTTCTATCGCGGCTGCGTAGTGGATTTTTGCAGCCGCGTAGTTCTACCGCGGACTGCACTCCTTACTTTTGCTTGAAATGTGAACTCTCTGAATCTCAGCCACCACGGCCTGCATAATTCCAATCTCGACTCCGGTGAGACTTTTGCGGCCACACATTTCTAGCGCTGACCTTGCTTAACATTGGCCTTAAAATGCACTCTCTGATTCTTCACTTCGCGGACCGCGTACTTGTGATTGCGGCCGCGTTGTGGCTTCAACAGCCACACAATATTTGTGGGGTCCGTGTTTCAGGTCTCCTGGCCCAGTCTTGGTTTTTGTTCCAGATTTGACGCCTTTATGAGTTAATTATGCCTCCTTTGGCTCATTTTAATCAATTCCTGCAAGCAAGCATATTACATTAGTTTCCGAGAATACCTACACGCATTTTAAGCCTAAAACGCAAGTAAAAGAGAGCAATAATAAGTTAAAATCCCCACTTATCAGCTATTACCGTTGATTTGTTGAGGGATTCTCATCTATTGCAACACCTATGACTAGACTGACCCAGAAGAGTGCTCCGTTCAGGTGGACGGAGGAGTGTGAGGAGAGCTTTCAAAAGCTCAAGACAACTTTGACTACAGCCCCAGTATTGATATTGCCTATAGGTTGAGGGTCTTATACAGTCTATTGTGATGCGGCGAGTTGGCCTCGGCGTGGTGTTGATGCAGGACTGTAGGGAGATTTCCTACGCATCCAGACAGCTGAAGGTGTATGAAAAGAACTATCATGTCCACAACCATGAGCTAACAGCTATTGTTAATGCCTTGATGATTTGGAGGCAATATTTGTACGGTGTCCCTTGTGAGATCTATGCTAATCACCGGAGTTTGCAGCATCTGTTCAAGCAGAAGGATCTTAATTTGCGTTAGAGGAGGTGGCTAGAGCTGCTTAAGGACTATGATATCACTATTTTGTATCATCCGGGGAAGGCCAATGTGGTGGCTGATACCTTGAGTCGCCGGGCAGATAGTTTGGGGAGTTTAGCTTATCTACCAGCAATAGAGAGGCCCATGGCGATAGATGTTCAGGCCTTAGCCAGCCAGTTATTGAGATTGGATATTTTTGAGCCGAGTCGAGTATTGGCTTGTGTGGTCTCTCGGTCTTCTCTTTATGATCGTATCAAGGAGCGTCAGTATGATGACCCCCATCTGTTTGTCCTTAAGGACATGGTTCAGCACGGTGATGCTAAGGAGGTCACTATTGGGGATGATGGTCCATTGAGGATGCAGGGCAAGCTGTGTGTGCCTAATGTGGATGGTTTGCGTGAGTTGATCCTTCAGAAGGCTCATAGCTTGCGGTACTCTATTCATCCGGGTGCCGCGAAGATGCATCAGGACTTGAGGCAGTATTATTAGTGGCGTAGAATAAAGAAGGACATAGTGGAATATGTTGCTCGGTGCCTAAATTGCCGGCATGTGAAGTATAAGCATCAGCGGCCAGGTGGATTGCTTCAAAAGTTAGATATTCTGGAGTGGAAATGGGAGCGGGTCACTATGGATTTCATTATTGGACTCCCACGGACTCAGCGGAATTTTGATGTAGTTTGGGTGATTGTAGATAGGCTGACCAAGTCAGCTCATTTCCTTCTTGTGATGACTACCTATTCTTCCGAGCAGCTGGCTCGAGTTTATATCTGTGAGGTTGTCAGACTTCATGGCGTGCTGGTCTCTATCATCTCTGACTAGGGTATGCAGTTTACATCACGGTTCTGGAGAGCCATACAACATGAGTTGGGTACTCGAGTGGAGTTGAGCATGGCATTTCACCCTCAGACGGATGGACAGTCCGAGAGCACTATTCAGATTCTTGAGGATATGCTCCGTGCATGTGTGATGG
The DNA here is from genome assembly GCF_001879085.1 of Nicotiana attenuata. Taxonomy (NCBI): domain Eukaryota; kingdom Viridiplantae; phylum Streptophyta; class Magnoliopsida; order Solanales; family Solanaceae; genus Nicotiana; species Nicotiana attenuata. The sequence goes on along the minus strand of NC_031998.1, from coordinate 31,750,401 downwards.
AGTTTGGAGGTTTTTGGGATCAGTTCTTGCCACTTGCGGAGCTTGCCTACAGCAATAGTTATCAGTCCAGCATTCAGATGGCACCGTATGAGGCTCTGTATGGTAGGCGGTGTTGGTCCCCAATGGGTTGGTTCGAGCCGGGCGAGGCTAGATTACTGGGCACAAACTTGGTTTAGGACGCTTTGGAGAAGGTTAAGGTGATCCAGGATAGACTTCACACAGCCCAGTCAAGACAGAAGAGTTATGCGGACCGAAAAGTTCGCGATGTTTCATTTATGGTTGGAGAGCGAATCTTGCTTCAGGTTTCGCATATGAAGGGCGTTATGAGATTCGGAAAAAGGGGCGAGTTGAGCCTAAGGTTTATTGGTCCCCTTGAGGTGTTGCGGCGTGTTGGGGAGGTTGCTTATGAGCTTACCTTACCTCCCAGCTTGGCAGGGTTTCATCCGGTATTTCATGTTTCGATGCTCCAGAGGTATCACGGTGATCCGTCTCACATGTTGGATTTCAGCTCAGTCCAGTTGGACAAGGATCTATCTTATGTTGAGGGCCAGTGGCTATATTGGACAGGCAGGTTCGAAAGCTGAGGTCAAAGAACATTGCATCAGTAAAGGTTTAGTGGCGAGGTCAGCCGGCCGAGGAGGCGACTTGGGATATCGAGCAGGATATGCGCATCCGTTATCCCCATCTTTTCACCACTTCAGGTATGTCTCTATGATCGTTCGAGGATGAACGAATGTTTTAAGAGGGGGAGGATGTAACGACCCGGACGGTCATTTTGAGAATTAGCACCCCGATCCCCTATTAACTGCTTCCCCGTCATCTATTTCTGCTATTGTGACTTGTCTGGATGATTTGTTTTGAGTTTCGAAGTGTTTTAGGACACTTAGTCCCTAAATGGGAGCTTAAGTCTTAAGATTTGGATCGTAGTTGAAACAGTGTGAAGACGGCTCCGGAATGGATTTTCGTCAATTCCGTTAGCTCCGTTAGGTAATTTTGGGCTTAGGGGCATGTCTAGATTGTGTTTTGGAGGTCCGTAGCTTATTTAGGCTTGAAATGGCGAAAGTCGAATTTTTGGAGATTCGTACCGGTAGTGGAAATTTTGATATCTGGGTCAGAATCCGATACCAAAAGTTGGAGTAGGTCCGTAATTTTGATTATGACTTGTGTGCAAAATTTGGGATCAATCGGACATGGTTTGATAGGTTTCGGCATCGGTTGTAGAAATTTGAAGTTTCAAGTTCTTTAAGTTTGAATTGGAGGGTGATTCGTGGTTTTAGCGTTGTTTGATGTGGTTTGAGAGCTCGACTAAGTTCGCATGGTGTTTTAGGACTTGTTGGTATGTTCGGTTGAGGTCCCGGGGACCTCGAGTGAGTTTTGGGTGCTTAACGGATCAAGATTGGAATGTATGTTATTGCTGAAGTCTTCAGACTTCTGGTGTTTTCGCACCTGCAGTGGGGAGGCCGCAGGTGCGGGACCGCACGTGCGAAAGATTAAGCGCAATTTGGAAGGAGTGGTCAGGGGTCGCAGGTGCGAGGTGAATTCCACATCTGCGATGCCCGTAGATGCGCTAGAGAGACCGTAGGAGCGGTGAAGGACCGTAGAAGTGGACGTGGGTCCGCAGGTGCGACCTTTTGATCGCAGAAGCGGGCGCTGAGTTTTAAGTGAAATCCGCACCTGCGACGGGAATTTCGTAGGTGGGGGACTGCAGATGCGGTGGACCCCTCGTAGAAGCGAAAATCACTGGGCAGAAAAGGGATTTTTGAGGGTTTGAAATTCATATCACAAAATTCAATTTGGAGCTCGGTGGAAGGCGAATTTTCGAGAGATTTGAAGGAGAGCTATTGGATAACTACTTCTAACTCGATTTTGATCATATTACATTAATCTATCCATGTATTTTTCATCTAACTAGGGCATTTGAGTGAGGAAGTTGGGAAAATGGGGGAAAAGTTTCCCAACCAAGAATCTGAGTTTTGAGTGGGATTTAGGCGTTGGTTTTGGATGATTTTTGTACGAGTGAAATCATGAGTGAATGGTGTTTATAGTTTGTGACTTTTACCCGATTCCAAGACGTGGGCCCGGGGAAGATTTTTTGGTATTTTTCTATTTTCTTGCCTTAGCTTTGATTTCATTAGCTAAATTAGTTGTTTGTATATTTACGTTATGTAATTGAATTGGCTAGATTTGGGACATCCGAAGCTGGATATTCGTGGAAAGAGCAATATTTCGGATTGATTTGAGCTTGGTTCGAGGTAAGTGGCTTGCCTAACCTTGTGTGGGGGAACTCCCCTTAGGATTTGGTACTGTTTGATATATGAGCGCCGTGTACGTGAGGTGACGAGTGCGTACACGGGCTATTTGTTGAAAAACTTCATTTTCATTAAGTAAAATATTTGTTTTCCTTAAATTGAGCTACACTAGCCTGTGTAATTATCCTGTTTAGTTTAGAAAAGCATGCCTACGTGCCTTAACTGCCTATTTGAATTTTGTGTAGCATGTTTAGTAAAATTTCTTGTTCTTCCTTGACTCGGACTTAGCCTAAATTGTGGTTTTCTTGTTGTAACTGTTATTTCTGTTGGTTGAGCCGCATATTTACTTTGGGACTACGGAACGGTATTTCGGTAGATACCCCCTGCATATTTACTTTGGGACTACGGAACGGTATTCCGGTAGATCCCCCTGCATATTTACTTTGGGACTATGGAATGGTATTCTGGTAGATCCCCTTGCACATTTACGTTTGGGACTACGGAACGGTATTCTGGTAGATCCCACTGCACCTTTACGTTTAGGACTATGGGACGGTATTCTGGGAGATCCCCGATTGTCATCTCTGTGTAGTGAGTTGTTGTTTTTGTGTGATTTCATTCTCATTGAATTTTAGTATTTATCCTTACTGCAATATTTCATTGTCTTATTTTATTATATATATATACATATATATACATATTAGGGCCCTGAGATGATCTCGTCACTACTCGATCGAGGTTAGGCATTGCACTTACTGGGTACCGTTATGGTGTACTCATGCCCTTTCCCGCACATGTTTTTTGTGTGCAAATCCAGGTACCTCACATCAGTTGCATTACCAGTGAGGCGAGACGATTGTGGAGACTTCAAGGTATATCTATCGCGTCCGCAGACCTAGGAGTCCCTATCTACTCTTCCTCAAGTTAAAGACTTCTCGTATTTTCTTTGTTGATAGATTCAGGAGTTTAGAAGCACTGTTTTCTTTCTGTAGCTTGTGACTTATGACATTCCAGGTTTTGGGAGAGTGAAAGTGATCATTGTAAATACCGAGCGGCATCTCTTTTCCTTGTTTAAATTTACCTGTTAGTTGATAGCTTTTATGGTTTTGTTCCTTTTTCTGCAATGTTAGGCTTACCTAGTCGTAGGGACTAGGTGCCGTCACGACGGTTCACAGAGGGAGAACTTGGGTCATGACATTTAGGAACTTGCACTTTAGTCAAACACCTCCATACTTTAAAATATTTTAAGTTGGGTTTCCTTCCTTTCCATTTTTCATATGGAATGGATTGTGTTTTGCATGGGGGAACTCGATTCAGTATTCGGTTAGCTGTAAGAATAGCTTCCCCCCATAAGTTCTGAAGTAAACCAGAACTTATTAATAAGGCATTCATCATATCCTTTAACATTCTTTTCTTTCTTTCCGCAATTCCATTAGATTGCGGTGAGTAAGGGGTAATTTTTTGGTGAATAATGCCATTTTCCAAACATATTTCTTCAAAAGAAAATTCATATTCGCCGGCCCTATCACTTCTTATCATTTTGATCTTTTTGTTTAGTTGCGTTTCAACTTTATTTTTGTATTGCTTGAATGCACCAATTTCTTCATCTTTACTATTAAGTAAGTAAATATAGCAATATCTAGTACTGTCGTCAATAAAAGTTATGAAATATTTTTTTCCACCGCGAGATGGTATTGATTTCATGTCGCAAATATCTGTGTGAATTAAGTCTAAAGGATTTGAATTCCTTTCAACCGACTTATAAGGATGCTTAACATACTTTGATTCCACACATATTTGACATTTCGAGTTATTACATTCAAACTTAGGCAATACTTCCAAATTAATCATTTTTCGTTAATTTTGAAGTTGACGTGGCCTAAGCGTTCATGCCATAAATTATTTGACTCAAGCAAGTAAGAAGAAGCTGAAATTTTGTTCATATCAATGGCAATTATATTGAGTTTGAAAAGGCCCTCAGTAAGGTAACATTTTCCTACATACATTTCATTCTTACTAACTATAACCTTTTCGGAAACAAAAATACACTTAAAGCCATTCTTGACTAAAAGTGATTCCGAGACTAAATTCTTCCGCATTTCAGGAACAAGAAGGACATCATTTAGAGTCACAATCTTGCCAGAAGTCATCTTCAAAGCTATCTTGCCAGTTCCTTCAATTTTTGCAGTAGCGAAATTTGCCATAAAAATTGTCTTGTTGGGTCCAGCGGGAGCATAAGAAGTAAACAACTCCTTGTTAGCACAAACATAATGAGTTGCCCCCGAATCAATCCACCATTCTCTAGGATTTCCGACTAGGTTGCATTCCGAAAGCATGGCACATAAATCGTCTATTTCATCATTCTTCTCAATCATGTTTGCTTGACTTTTCTTCTTGTCCTTCTTTGGTCACGGCATTCAGCAGCCTTGTGTTCGTCCAACCTTTCCACAATTGTGGCAATTCTTCTTTTTGCTTGGGTAATTCTTTGGTCCAGACGGCTTCTTCTTTTTTCTCGTTGAAGCTTCCTCAACAATATTTGCACCCATTTTTGTTGAATTTCCACGAGACTACTTTTCTGCGGCCTTGTTGTCCTCTTCAATCCTTAGGCGAATAGTAAGGTCTTCCAATGTCATCTCCTTGTGCTTATGTTTAAAGTAGTTTTTAAAGTCCTTTCACATGGAAGCAACTTTTCAATAAATGTCGCAACTTGAAACGCTTCATTTATGACCATACCTCCAATCATTAATTTAGGATTAATAATATAATCAATATCTTTAATAAAAATATTGATTCGATTTACATCTTCGGCAAGGAGGTCATGAACGATGACTTGTAATTCTTGAACTTGAGTTATGACAGACTTGCTGTCAACCATTTTAAAGTCCAAGAACTTTGCGGCAACAAATTTCTTTAGTCCAGCATCTTTCGTCTTGTACTTCTTTTCAAGAGCGTTCCACAAATCTTTCGAAGTCTCCATGAAACTATAAATGTTGTACAAGCTATCTTCCAAGCAACTCAATATATAATTTTTGCACAAGAAGTCAGAATGCTTTCATGCCTCCGTGACCACAAATCGGCTCATTAGCCGAAGTCTCTTCTCCGAAGACTGGAACGTCCTCGCTTATAAAGCGTTGCAGACTGAGTGTGCTCAGGTAGAAGAACCTTTTCTGTTGCCAGCATTTGAAGTCCATGCCGGAAAAATTTCCGGGCTTTTCTGCCGGTGCAGGAGTTGTGTGACTTGAAGACGTCGTAGCCATTGCAGCAGTAATCATTCCAACATAACCATTTTGTTGTTCGGTACTTGTTGTCATTTTCTGTAAAAGAAATTGACACAAACAAAATTAGTATCTCGGTGAAGTTTTTATATCTTCAAACCGAATACAAACAACCAAGTTTTTATATCTCGGATTGAGTAGAAAGTCACAAAGACTTTAATCTGAAACTGGAGTAGAAAATCCGAAGATTTTAATCTCCAAAACGGGAGTAGAAAATCAGTACGATTTTAGTCTCCCAAACCAGAAAGTAAGATGAATACAGAATTAAATTCATTAAGCTTGTTAGAACACTGTATTCAAAATCTTTAAATCAACAAATATTATTTTAAGAAAACAAAACAGAAAAAATTTCGAGCCCACAAGTTTCTTGTGTTTCCTTAAGGATTATTAATCCCCTCATAGTTGCCCAAGGTTTCGTATTAATTCCTCCCATGATGGAATGGAATAACTAATCTGTGATAGCAGCACTTCAAATCACAGAATTTCGGCGAACTCAAATTGTGGAGCAAATCACACAAAATGCTTACGTTTTGCTTTTGAAAACTAATGCAGAATGCAGAAGATTGAGGGGAGAGATTTCAGATTTTCAGTAGTGAAAAATGAGGCTAAGCCTCTCTATTTATAGCAAAGGTGCTTGTTCGTTGATAAAGTGTCTATTCAGCAGAAATTATTAAAATTTCTGTCGAATGGAATGTTTGGTCGCGAGCTCGCGTTGGAAAATGATTCCGCGATATTTTTTCAGCGAAAAAAAAATATTAGAAAAGAAATCAATCATATCAATTAACCAAATTCGAGGCCGGGCGAGCGGCGACGACGATGGCGCGAGGCACCACTTCTTCTTAACTCTTTAAGAGCTAGAAGATGTGCTTCTCTATATAAGCACAAAGATTTTCTTTCCTTCTTCCAATGAGGGACAAAGTGCATTAGTAAAGTGAATTAATTCAAAATTTCATTTCCCTCTGGTTTTTTCTCACCATTTTTCAATTACACCTCTTTTATTTTTACTAACAAAACCAACAATATATAAGTTTTTAAGGGCTTAGTTAAGTAATTATGTTCTATGCACAAATTTTGATAACTTAGAATAAGCAATAAGTAACCTATATATGGTAACATATGCAAAATGACACTAACTATGTAAAACTAAGGGCTTGTTTGGTATGATGAAAAATATTTTTCGGAAAATATTTTCCAATTTTTTCCATGTTTGGTTGGCTTAAATATTTTGGAAAACATTTTACTTATGAACTCATTTTCCTCCAATTGGAGGAAAATGTTTTCCTTATCAAAAGAACGGAAAAATATTTTTCAAAACTCCTTCTCAACCTTCCCCGCCCTATTTTCCATCCTCACCAACCCACCCCACACCCCCACATCCACTCACCCCACGCCTACCCACCCCACCCCCTCTCTCTCCAAAAAGGCTTTTTTTCCATTCAAATTTCAGGGTTTTTTTTCCGTCAAAAAACTTTACCTATTTTTTTTTGTAATTTCAAATTTCTGTTTTTTATTTTTCTGCACCAACACCCCTCCCCCCACCACCACCACCACCACCACCAACCCCCCACCAACCCCCCACCCACCCACCAACCCCGGAAAAAAAAATATTTTTTATAAATTTTTATTTTTAGTTTTTTCATCTTTTGGTTTACAAGTTCGAAATTTTATAAGTTCCAAAGTTATGAGTTCGGAGGTTTATGTGTTCGGAAGGTTACGGGTTTTGAAATTATAAATTTTACGGGTTCAAAAGTTCGCGGTTTCGAAAGTTTAGCGGTTCGGAAGTTTTCGAAATTTATGGGTTCGGAAGGTTGGTGGTTCGAAAGTTTATGGCTTCATGTTTATTGTATATAAATTATTTATGAATACTCTTGAGAAGTTATTTTCCTTAAGTTGCGTACCAAACACCAAAAAATGAATAAGATTACTACTTGTTTTCCAAGAAAATATTTTCCGTTATACCAAACACACCCTAACTTCTTTGGACTTTTAGTTTATACAACTTAATATATATATATATATATATATATATATATATATATATATATAATATATAAAGAGGGGGGGGGGTCATTTTGCATGCATGGTGCAGGGTATTGAGGCTCATAAAGAAGTATATATATATATATGCTTCAAGACAATGGCTTTATCCATGAGCAAATTATGTTATATACCCATAGAAGACAAAATATTTATCCGTATCTACCCATGTTCATTTCTATTACATTTTATACCTATGCGGCGCATTTATTTTACCCGCTCTACCCATTCTTATCTTTGCCATTGCTTAGCATGAAACTTCATATTGTCAGATTCATATGCACCTTTGTTGTATCTTTTAAATGCACCACATTTCCTAGTATGTTTTATATCTTATCATAATAATACTAATTAAAAATAATATAATATAATATTTATTAAATAATATATAAAGTTATAAAAATATATGAACTTGGAGAGCACAAAAATATATTATTATGAAGATTTATTATTTGATTTGATGTGGGTGCTATAAAATATTGCTTATATTATCTTCGAGTAAGCTTCCCAGATCTAAATTTTTATGTGTATTTGAATATCCACCATTGTTGGGCTTGAAGCTCAATTTTATTTTTGAAGATTTCTTGTTTGATTCAAAGTGGGTGCTGTTAAATATTGCTTATAGTACCTTCTGGAAGTTCATACTTAAATTTGATAGCGTTTGGAGCTGATTTGAGGTGATTGAGATCGAAATATTTAGTTGAAAATCGAAGAAGAACACAACTACAATATACCGTTACGGTATACAATATGTTGTAGGAGTATATAGCTATACTACAACAATATACTATTATAGTTTATAAAACAGTATACCGCTACAGTATACTAATATACTATAGGAGTATATAGTTATATTGCAACAGTATACTATTATAGTATACAATATATTGTTATGGTATACTGTAATAATATGCAAGATACTGTAACAATATGTTGTAATAGTATACAATATATTATAATAGTATACTTATTACCAGTAAATTCACTTGTCTTTTCCATTTTAATTTGTTCTAAGCTTTTACCCAGCGTGAGGGGCAAATTGAAAATGCAAAAAAAAAAAAATATATATATATATATATATATATATATATATATATATTATATATATATATATATATATATATATATATTACTATACATATATATATAGTATGCTATATGATGTAACGGTATACTCTTACAATTAGATCCTTTTAAAAATTTTAATTTTGTTTTACAGATTATATTATTTCATTTTAATAATTGAATTAATTTTTTTTTAACTCTTTGCATATAATTGTATACCCTGTTGGTATAACTATATACTATACTGGTATCATATGTTAGTTAATATTTTTTTGGTTGTATTAACTAAATTTAATTGGTAAACAATTTAATTTTTCTTTAGTAATAATATAAAAAAAAGATTAATAAAAAATAATGAAAACAGTAAATAAAATTAGATTATGAAGAGAAAAAGAATATAAAAAATAGAAGTTAAATGAAATTAGAAAAGAAAAAAATAAAACAATAAGAAGAAAACGAGAAAAAAGGAGAAAAGAAAAAAAAAGAAAAAAGAAAAGAAAAGAAGCATAGAAATAAAAAAGAATTGGAGAATAAAGAAAAAATTCCCCACAAAACCTACTATGGGTAGGAAATGTAATTAGTTTATGGGTAGGAAAACAAATGGGTAGACAAGGGTAAATAGTTTTGTTTTTGTGCGTAACTGTGTCAAAAGCCCTTGGGTAGACAAGGGTAAATAGTTTTGTTTTTGTGCGTAACTGTGTCAAAAGCCCTTTATCCATATATCTAATGGAACTTTTAATAAAGTAAGAAAGTCTTAAAATGTAGGGCGAGGATATGAAGCTATCACTCTTTTCAGTACTTCATATGTCTATATTTAATAATTTTTATAGAATTCTCAAACAAAAAGTTACTTTAAAAATTGTTTATATTTTATATTTAAAAATAATTTAACTTAAACTTCTTACTTTACTCTTAATAAGTATTTTAATTATACCACAGAAATATAACATCATGACATATTCACCACAAATTTCAGACATCTTTTTCTCTTTCTTAACCTCTGTGTAATCATACCGTGCCATTTAAAATTACAAAGGGAGTATCTTTTTGTTCTAAGAGAAGAAAAAAAATCTAAATCGAAGTAATAATAGTTTATGATAAGAAGAAGGTAAAGGCGTATGTCATTCTATGGTTTTTTTTTTATGTTTCTTTTTCAACTAACTCGAAAGTTTTTTAAGTCACTTTGGACAATTTTAATATCCAAATTGATTTGCAAGAACTTTGGAACTTGGAAGGGAAAACGCTTGTTGAGGATCAGATTTCCTTGGGTTCTAACTTCTAGTGAAAACGCTTCTTTTCTCTCTCTACAAACAATATAATAGAAAGAGGAATGGATTTGTCACGACCCGAAATTTCAACTGCGGTATCGTGATGACGCTTAACATTAATATTAGGCAAGCCAGCATAACAGATAATACAAAATAAAGAAAAAGCAATAAATATCTGATAGCTGGTCAATAGCATACCATAAACCACCTCAGGATCTGGTGTCATAAGTACATGAGCGTCTAGATCCAGCTAAATACAAGGTTTTCAAGGAAATACATCACTATCCGAAATAAAATGAAAACAGTACAGTAGAAATAGGAAAGTGACTCTAAGGCCTGCGAACGGGGTGCAGCTCTACCTCGAACCGCTGACTGATATCCGCTAAGTACTTCTCAGAACTCCGCTGGTACCAATGTCAGAATCTGCACTAAAAGTGCATAAGTGTAGTATGCGTACAACCCACTCAATGTACTCAGTAAGTATCGAATATAACCCCGACGAAAAAGTGACGAGGCTAAGACAAGGTACCTACTAAAAACCTATGCAGCTATATATATAAACCAACAGAAATAATAAGTAAAGCAATAAAAGAAATAATGGGGTGGGGGCATATAAAATGCGCAACAACCAAAACAATAAGTACAGAGTCACCAAGTATGTCTCTTTCCGAAATAAGCAACGAATCCAGCAGGTTAAATTCACAATCCAAGTATCAAGTAAAAGCAATAAAATTATCAAATTGCACAGTATCACCCTTCGTACTTTTACTCTCATCCTCACCATAAAATAAAAAATGCAATTGCACGGCATTACTCTCATCCTCACCATATAATATAAAAAAGCAAGTGCATGACATCACCCTTCATGCTTTTACTCTCGTCCTCGTATGATAAAGATAATAGAGCAATCAAGTGCATGCACCCTTCGTGCTTTAATCCTCACATTCACTAAATCAATAATAACAATATACAAATAAGATTCGACAATACCCTCTGTGCTTTTCACTCTTCCTCACCAAGCAACAATATTAACCCAAGTATCAAGTAAGGTGGGAAGCAAATTTCAACTTCGTCCATGGTGCTAGAATAAGCAACTTCAACTTTTTCAACATTACAACAACCTCAACATGAGTAATCACACGAAAGCAAGAAATTAAAGAATAAACAATCTAGTAAAGGCATGGAAAGCATAGTAAATGAAATAATATAATACAAATAAGACAAGTTTCACCCGCATGCGTTAACTCATGACGACGTATATACACGGTGCACCTTGCATATGCAACGTCCTCACACATAGTTCATGTAACAAATAGATCAAACAAGTTCTAATTCTCTCAAATCAAAGTTAACCACGACACTTACCTCACTCCGCAATCAAATCAATTATCAATCACGGCTTTGCCTTTTGAACAGGCCTCCGAACCAACCGAATCTAGTCAATTATCGATCAAACAATTCAAAATAAGCCTTAGAAACTACCCACGAATGAAAAAGGTTCAATCTTTAGCTAAATTGAAAAAGTCAACCCCGGGCTCGCTTGGTCAAAATTCGAGATTCGGATCAATTTTCGATTAACCATTCATCCCCGAGTCAAGATGTGATTTGTTTCTAATTCAACCTCAATTCGAGGTCTAAATCTCAATTTCACAAAATCCCTAAATTCTACCCAAACCCCTTATTTCTACCATGGAAATTCATAGATTTGATATTAAAATTCATGGAAAAGTAATTGAAATTTATTGAAAACTAGTTAAAGTTGCTTATCAATGGATTCGAGAAGAAAATCCTCTTCAAAAATCGCCTCTAGAGTGTTTGGGGTTGAAGAATGGTGTAAAATGAGTTAAGTCCTTATTTTCCCCTCTTTTACGCAGTTGTAGACGCCACATTTGTAAACACTTGTCCGTAAATGTGATGTCTGCAAATGCGACATACTGAACGCAAATGCGATCAGTGCATCAAATCACAAAAGTCACAAATGCGATAAAACCTCCGCATTTCCGAAGGTCCCTCCCTCCGCAAATGCGAACTAAGCTTCATTTTTGCGAAGCTGCACCCAAAGTTTTCAGAGTCGCAAATGCGAGACTCCAGCCGCATTTGCGATTTTCCAGCCTTCGCAAATGCAGTTCCGTATTCACAAATGCGAAGTTTCCCAGTCCCAGTGCCTTTCGCAAATGTTATCTTTTGACCTCAAAAGGGATGCTCGCAAATACGAGCCAGACCTCGCAAATGCGAGATCTACAGACTTGCACCAGCAACTATTGAGCACCAGCAGTTGACACCTATCCGTAACCCATCCAAAATTCACCTGAGCCCCTCAGGTTTCAAACCGAACATGCACACAAGTATAATAACATCCTACAAACTTGCTCGCTACCTCAAATAATCAAAATAACATCAAATAACAATAATCGATCACCAAAACTCTAAATTTCAACTAAAACTCAACTTTACACAATCTTTCACATAATGCGCTCGGGTAACCCCAGATCACAACCAAAACATGTGTAAGCACGTGATTTTTGCCCTATACGAAATACTCCTACAAAATCCCGAGAAAATAGATTTTTCCTTAATTATTTGCCATTTTAGGAACTTTATAGATTTTTATTAATTGTTCGCATTTTTCTTGCATTTAAATTATGAAAAATACCAAAATATCACGCATGGCATTTAGGCCTTACTTTTACATTTTTAGGATTAATTGGTAGTTACTCGTTTTATAAAAATTGAAATCACAAAAAAAAAATGCTTCATTTTAACAGTTTTTCCTTTTATTGATTTTTTCTTTTTTAATTTAGGATTAAGTGGTTTTTATAATTTTTATAATTAGCTAATTAGTTTAATTTCACATTTTGGATAATTTCGGATTTTTAATTTGTAGGATTTTAATTAAAAGAAAAAGGAAAATTAGAAAATAAAAGAAAGAATTGGAAAAGAAAGGTTTGTCTTGTGAAATTGAGCCAAAATTAATGCTGAAACCAAAGCCCATACCCAAATCTGCCCAAATCCAATATCCCACAAAAAGCCCAATTCTTCCTACCCAAATACCCATTACCCTTTGCCCTAATCCCTCACATAAAAGGGGAGCTAAAGGCACAAAAATAGATCAGATTTTCCATATTGAAGACCTTGCCCTATTCTCTGAAAAGCATAACAACGACGGCACCCCATTCTCCTCTTCTTCTCAGCGTAAAACAGCACCCCTTCAACAGAAAACTTGAGGTCTGAATTTCAGCTTCAAAAACAAGAAAAATAAAGTAAAGAAAAAGAAAAACGAAGAATTTTAAATTTGGTCCGATTTCCTGCCTCCATTACTTCTACATCTCATGGGTGTCCGAGTTCGATTTCGATTTCAGAAGTCGAAGCTGTGTTCTGCTGAAGTTGTTGCTGCTCTGTATCCGAATTTATTCATGTTTTAAGCTAAGAGGTAAACTCAGAAAACCCCCTTTTGTATTTTGCTATATCTGTTGACAATCAGATTTCTCTTTGGCTGCTCGAAATTTGGTCCTACTGTTGGCTCTACATTTGTTTCCCTCTGAATGATTTAATAAATTCTTCATGTGTGGGAGTCAATTTCATAATGAGTTTGTTCGCTGCAAGACATTGAGTCTATTTGCTTTCCTCAGTTTTCTCGATCTCTGCTTGAAATTGTCTTTGTTCTTTTGCTGTCAATGATTTGTTTGCATTTATTGTTAAATTAATGGGTCTGTTTAAGAACTTTTCTAACTTTCCAAGTTGTTGAGGTCTTATCGAATTGATATTTATTTGAGCATGGGGATTGAATTCGTGTTAATTATTTTGTTTTCTTCAACTCGTGATGCACTAGTCGAAACATTTCCGCTAGTTGGTCAATTGATTCCATGTATTGGAAGCAATAGAATTGTTACCTAACAATGCAGTTACAATCCATATTTAGAGTTGGCACCCTTATGAATATGTTGAAGTTCCATTAATTTCAAATAGCATTTGTTTCGAGTTTGGTAAGTTTTATTGATTTCTTTTTTTGATTGATTCACTGTTTCTTTAGAGTTTAGAAATGTTTCCTTCCGTCTCTTCATCCTCTTACTAGTCGTATAAGTAAAAGATATAAGCATAAATTGTTGGGTTGTAACATTAAATTTTTTTTTTAAAGTATTTTTTGAGTATATTCATGATAGCTAAAATTATATAGTATATTTTTACAATAAAATCCCAAAACCCATGGCCCCTCACTTAACTAAGTTTAAAATCCTTAGAAATCGAGGTGTGCTGCGCCAAACAAAATTCACAAATTGCGTGGCCCTCTTTAATTACCTCTATTAAAATATTTTAGAACTCGGGACGTGCCATTTAGCAAATTTTCATGGCCTCCTGCAAAGTTAATAACACGTTAGTCACTTTAGGCGCGTTCTTTATAATTTTACCTTCCTAAATTCGGGTGTGCATTTCATGTGACCCAAATCCAAATCCCAAAACGTTGAATAAAATGTGTTTGAGGATCCGGGTGCATTTCATGTGACGTGATCCAAAAACATGTTTTAAAACAACGTTCAATTTCTAAAAAATTTAACTAAAAGCGGTAAATAATTCTAAAATTGCACTATAGGATGACATGTATAAAATCGATTTTCAGCCATTTATAATAATTTAAGCGACCGTGCTAGAACCACGGGATCCCGGGGGTGCCTAACACCTTCCCTCGGTCAACAGAAATTCCTTATTCGAATATTCTGGTTCGCAGACTCCAATTGGAAGTCGAAATTTCCTCGATTTGGGATTCAAAATAAACCGGTGACTTGGGACACCAAAAGCCAACCCTATCCCAAGTGGCGACTCTAGAAATAAATAATCCCATTTCGAATAATGTCACTTTAAATGGAAAAACTCCCTTATACATTTATCATTCGGGGTGGTGTGTAAAAAAAGGAGGTGTGACAACATGCGTACAAAAAATATCATACAAACTTACCGGAATCTTCAAAAATACCGATCTGAGGTCGTTTAACCATGAATGTTGACAGTGGTCAACTCTAGCTCATTTTAAAGTCAAAAATCACATTTTCTTTCACAATTTTAGGTAAAAGCTTTCCGGAAAACGACACGGACCACACACTCAAATCAATAAAACATAAATGAAGCTAATGGAAGGTCTCGAAATACTGAAATTAAGGCTAGTATGCAAAATGGCCTATCTGATCGTCACAATGACATAGGAGAAAAGCGTTCATATATAACGAACATATAAACAATACACAACGAATTTAACTTATATGTGTAAAACAGATCGCTTAAAATTTTTAGCAAGTGATATACTTAATTTTTCATTAATAATAGACGGGTTACTTTCTAGTTACAAGAGGTTTACTTTCAAATTATTAATTCCATTTACTATGGACGTAGTGTTTTTCAAAGGACGTTTGAGGGCGCGTGCGGTCGTCAACTACGGCGAGGCGGTAGTACAAGTGGATAGTCTAAACTTGCTTACTGGAAAATGGAAAATGCTTAGATGCAGGCGTGGTGGACGTGTAGTAGCTACAGACTCAGACGAACTTCAGTAATTTTTTTGCTTAAATCCTGTATTTGTATTAGAAGTTTATTAAATAAATAAAAAATATTTAATTGCGAACCCAATGACTAAACCGAGTTAGGAATCGGTGATAAGATCAGAACTCATACTCTTTCGAATCCTGGTTCCGCCCCTGCCTAGATGGTAGGAGATATATTATGTCAGTGCTTTCAGCCAGGACGGATATGATTTCAGATCATTATCCAATGATTAATAAAAGATATGCTTAGTTTATCAGCATTATCATTATCATAGAATTTGCAGCATATGACCAAGCAGTGCTACCATCATCTTATAATTTTGAAGCATATGGCTCCTGTCTGTTGGAAAGCTCAGTGTATATGGACTATAATAATTAATTAACCACAGATTGAACATATATATTAGGTAATGGGATGCACATTATTTTCTATTGTTGGTGACAGGAGATCGAGGCCAGAAGCTGTGACAGGAATTCGGCTGAATTCAATAGTTTTTTTTTGAACAGTATATTTGTATGAATAACTCGTTAAGTATGTATACATATTAAATTTAGACTCATTAGCACTCAAAACTATTTGTTTTAAATTCCAGAACCTATAAAAATTGAAATCATGGCTCTGCCTCTAATTGGCTATTGTATTAACGAACTTGATGACCTTCAGAAAATTAGGAAATGCATGCAAATCTAGAACTAAATTTTTTTTAAAGAAGCATGAAGATTCGCAAAACAGTAAGATGGGCACATAAATAATAGAATAAAGGCATCATATTATATTATAAGTAGTTTGTAGTGCTGGTGGAAAGGTTGCCCAAGAGTAGATAATTAATTATGCGTATACTATTAAATAAAGGTTAATTTCTGAACGTGATTTTCATTTCAAAGAATTGGCAAATTTGATTGTAGTCGATCGTTTTTAGATAGTTTAGGGTACCATTATGAAAAAAATGTTTCAATCTTTACTGTATTTTGGAGATCAAACGCCAAGTCTGTATGATTTGATTCCTCTTTTTCTACTGAGTGCTCGAGGGGATAGAAAAGAGATTTGTGCCGAATATAAATTTACTACGTTTTCCACATTACTTTAAAAATAAGTGGATCGAGTATTTGTTTGTGCAAGCTATTCAACTAAAAAAGAAGGAAATTTTGAAATATTTAATTGCTTTTCTGTGGATTATAAGCCAATAAACCTGTACTAAGCAGCTCTTGGGATTGTTTTTTTTTTTTTTTTTGGTCTCTTTTTTAAATTTTAGAGACAGAATAATCCACCAGCGTAAGCTGACGATAAGTTCATTAATAATTGGTAGAAAAGTGCTGTTAGTCCTTATCATTCTTCCTTTAAACCGTCCTCTTGCATTATATTCTTTTCTTTATGCTTGTTCATGTTTAATTCACGGGATAAGAAAATAAGCAACGAAAAAGCTTAAAAGGATTTAAAATATATACATCGACATTGTAAAGAACAATTTTTATTGTCAGTGAATTAGTCGGTTCTCAACTATTTTTGGCGTAATCATATCAGGCGATATTTAAGAGGTTACCAATTATTATAGCAGACATATACACTATACTTTAAGCTAAAACAGGAGACAGTAATATGTCCAAATAGGTGTTTTAGGCTGTCCTTTTCGTCTTTTTCCCCATAAATGTACATTCAAGTTGTCTATACAAATCAAGATTCTTGGCATTTCTACAGATAAATATAAATAGTACTATGGATTTAACTATTGTCCCAGAGGTAATGTGAACCTTCCACGTAGTTATAGTAAATTGTCTTGGGAGAATCAAGATTAAACTCTTATGAGTTTTAAATCTAGGATAGCGATGTAAGTGTTAGTAATTGGATTCTGAATTTAATTTTTGTACATATATTTGATGAAACTTTTAGTAAAAATACAAAGGTTGGACTTTGGAGTAAAGCTAGCTAGCGAATTCGGCCGAACCGGTAGTTAGCCTTCTAGCTCCGCCCCTACTTGGGAGGATAACAATAACATAGGCTTGAGTGCAAAAGTAGCATATGATGCTCCATTAAATTCTGCTTTGTTGATATGACCCAACTTGGAATCAATCACAATATGTGTTTAT
>NC_031998.1:31653618-31732869 GCF_001879085.1 Nicotiana attenuata | reverse complement strand
ATTAGGGCTGGGCAGAGACCAACGACCGGCAATTCCTTTTAAAAAACCTGGCAGAAATTTTTCTCCCTCGTTGGGCTGGTCTACAAAGACCAATGTGCCGAGAGCTAGTATTTTTTTTAAAACCTGGTATTTTAATTTGGTAATGTACGCTTAGGCCTTCCAAGTTAAGTAGCAAATTTGAATTAAGGGGCCTTCAATAAATGAAAGTCCTCTTTTTTGAATTTGTACTTGATCTTGAGGCCCAAGTTTGTTTGAATGCTTTTAACAATAGTAATTAATAATGCCAATTAATTAAGTTACTTTAGAGACAATCTTTAATAGAAAAATAATGGTCCCTTTAGGATGGCCCTTTAAAATAAAACGAGGTGTGCCGCGCCAAACAAAATTCACAAATTGCGTGGCCCTCTTTAATTACCTCTATTAAAATATTTTAGAACTCGGGACGTGCCATTTAGCAAATTTTCATGGCCTCCTGCAAAGTTAATAACACGTTAGTCACTTTAGGCGCGTTCTTTAATAGTTTTACCTTCCTAAATTCGGGTGTGCATTTCATGTGACCCAAATCCAAATCCCAAAACGTTGAATAAAATGTGTCGAGGATCCGGGTGCATTTCACGTGACGTGATCCAAAAACATATTTTAAACGACGTTCAATTTCCTAAAAATTTAACTAAAACCGGTAAATAATTCTAAAATTGCACTATAGGATGACATGTATAAAAATCAGATTTCAGCCATTTATAATAATTTAAGCGACCGTGCTAGAACCACGGGATCCGGGGGTGCCTAACACCTTCCCTCGGGTCAACAGAATTCCTTATTCAGAATTTCTGGTTCGCAGACTCCAATTGGGAAGTCGAAATTTCCTCGATTTGGGATTCAAAATAAACCGGTGACTTGGGACACCAAAAGCCAACCCTATCCCAAGTGGCGACTCTAGAAATAAATAATCCCATTTCGAATAATGTCACTTTAAATGGAAAAACTCCCTTATACATTATCCTTCGGGGTAGGTGTGTAAAAAAGGAGGTGTGACAACATGCGTACAAAAAAATATCATACCAACTTACCGGAATCTTCAAAATACCGATCTGAGGTCGTTTAACATGAATGTTGACAGTGGTCAACTCTAGCTCATTTTAAGTCAAAAATCACATTTTCTTCACAATTTTAGGTAAAAGCTTTCCGGAAAACGACACGGACCACACACTCAAATCAATAAACATAAATGAAGCTATGGAAGGTCTCGAAATACTGAAATTAAGGCTAGTATGCAAAATGGCCTATCTGATCGTCACAATGACATAGGAGAAAAGCGTTCATATATAACGACATATAACAATACACAACGAATTTAACTTATATGTGTAAAACAGATCGCTTAAAATGTTTTAGCAAGTGATATACTTAATTTTTCATTAATAAATAGACGGTTACTTTCTAGTTACAAGAGGTTTACTTTCAAATTATTAATTCCATTTACTATGGACGTAGTGTTTTCAAAGGACGTTTGAGGGGCGCGTGCGGTCGTCAACTACGGCGAGGCGGTAGTACAAGTGGATAGTCTAACTTGCTTACTGGAAAATGGAAATGCTTAGATGCAGGCGTGGTGGACGTGTAGTAGCTACAGACTCAGACGAACTCAGTAATTTTTGCTTAAATCCTGTATTTGTATTAGAAAGTTTATTAAATAAATAAAAATATTTAATTGCGAACCCAATGACTAAACCGAGTTAGGAATCGGTGATAAGATCAGAACTCATACTCTTTCGAATCCTGGTTCCGCCCCTGCCTAGATGGTAGGAGATATATTATGTCAGTGCTTTCAGCAGGACGGATATGATTTCAGATCATTATCCAATGATTATAAAAGATATGCTTAGTTTATCAGCATTATCATTATCATAGAATTTGCAGCATATGACCAAGCAGTGCTACCATCATCTTATAATTTTGAAGCATATGGCTCCTGTCTGTTGGAAAGCTCAGTGTATATGGACTATAATAATTAATTAACCACAGATTGAACATATATATATAGTAATGGATGCACATTATTTTCTATTGTTGGTGACAGGAGATCGAGGCAGAAGCTGTGACAGGAATTCGGCTGAATTCAATAGTTTTTTTTGAACAGTATATTTGTATGAAGTAACTCGTTAAGTATGTATACATATTAAATTTAGACTCATTAGCACTCAAAACTATTTGTTTTAAATTCCAGAACCTATAAAATTGAAATCATGGCTCTGCCTCTAATTGGCTATTGTACTTAACGAACTTGATGACCTTCAGAAAATTAGGAAATGCATGCAAATCTAGAACTAAATTTTTTTAAAGAAGCATGAAGATTCGCAAAACAGTAAGATGGGCACATAAATAATAGAATAAAGGCATCATATATATTATAAGTAGTTTGTAGTGCTGGTGGAAAGGTTGCCCAAGAGTAGATAATTAATTATGCGTATACTATTAAATAAAGGTTAATTTCTGAACGTGATTTTCATTTCAAAGAATTGGCAAATTTGATTGTAGTTCGATCGTTTTTAGATAGTTTAGGTACCATTATGAAAAAATGTTTCAATCTTTACTGTATTTTGGAGATCAAACCCAAGTCTGTATGATTTGATTCCTCTTTTTCTACTGAGTGCTCGAGGGGATAGAAAGAGATTTGTGCCGAATATAAATTTACTACGTTTTCCACATTACTTTAAAAATAAGTGGATCGAGTATTTGTTTGTGCAAGCTATTCAACTAAAAAAGAAGGAAATTTTGAAATATTTAATTGCTTTTCTGTGGATTATAAGCCAATAAACCTGTACTAAGCAGCTCTTGTGATTGTTTTTTTTTTTTTTTGGTCTCTTTTTTAATTTTAGAGACAGAATATATCCACCAGCGTAAAGCTGACGATAAGTTCATTAATAATTGTAGAAAAGTGCTGTTAGTCCTTATCATCTTCCTTTAAACCGTCCTCTTGCATTATTATTCTTTTCTTTATGCTTGTTCATGTTTAATTCACGGGATAAGAAAATAAGCACGAAAAGCTTAAAGATTTAAAATATATACATCGACATTGTAAAGAACAATTTTATTGTCAGTGCAATTAGTCGGTTCTCACACTATTTTTGGCGTAATCATATCAGGCGATATTTAAGAGTTACCAATTATTATAGCAGACATATACACTATACTTTAAGCTAAAAACAGGAGACAGTAATATGTCCAAATAGGTGTTTAGGCTGTCCTTTTTCGTCTTTTTCCCCCATAAAAATGTACATTCAAGTTGTCTATACAAATCAAGATTCTTGGCATTTCTACAGATAAATATAAATAGTACTATGGATTTAACTATTGTCCCCAGAGGTAATGTGAACCTTCCAACGTAGTTATAGTATTGTCTTGGGAGAATCAAGATTTAAACTCTTATGAGTTTTAAATTCTAGGATAGCGATGTAAAGTGTTAGTAATTGGATTCTGAATTTAATTTTTGTACATATATTTGATGAACTTTTTAGTAAAAATACAAGGTTTGGACTTTGGAGTAAAGCTAGCTAGCGAATTCGGCCGAACCGGTAGTTAGCCTTCTAGCTCCGCCCCTACTTGGGAGGATAACAATAACATAGGCTTGAGCTGCAAAAGTACATATGATGCTCCATTAATTCTGCTTTGTTGATATGACCAACTTGGAATCCAATCCAATAATGTTGTTTCATTTGAAGAGTATATATATGCGCAGAGGAACAATCTCCTTTTTCAGAAAAGGAGTCATCGCTTTGAGAAGAAGGGACTGTGTAACTTTTTAAAGTTGATGATTGTTGTTCTGAATTACCAGTGTTACTGCCAAAGGATTCTGTCAAATGAAACCAATAATCGGTTAGAGAATAAGTTAATTGTGTATAAAAGAACTTTTATGCTAAAAGATAGTTACATTCATAAATAAGTGGAACTAGCTTAGATATATGACCATCGCAATCTGCAGCTTTTCCCACTCCTCCTCAGCCCTGTATTAAAGCATATTCTAAACACAGTTATTTGATGCTTTTTTCGACTTAGAGCGGCTTCAATTGAACCCAATTGCTTTTCGCTCAAACTATATTATATATACAAAGTAAACCAAAAATGTATACGTATAATAAGATCCCCACTTATTCTGAACCGACTGCCTCTGATCTGACATGAGTTTCTACTTTGTTTCGGTACTATGAAGTTTAACATTTCTACATATCTAATTATACCTGAAGCTTTTGCTATATCATCCCAACGACCTTCTCCTAAAATGGATACAATCATAGCCATTCTTTCATCTTCCTCTTGGCACTTCCTCGTGTTGCTTGGAAGCCATTTATGGTTGCCACAACCTAACAAAAAGTTACCCTCCTTATATAGGGACGCCGACGTGGCAAATTGTATATGGATAAAAAGAGAAAAGAGTATCTAAGTAAACATCAGTTTATAATGGAATCTGTGGTCAGCTTAGATGCATTCATCTTCTCAATTAAGGCGTCATCAATAAACGATGGAGTTGTATCTCCTTTTTAGTTTTGCTACAGTACACTAAGGTTGTCTGCTACACAAGCTCTTTTGCACTATTCTGTTTGCATAAAGATTTTGTCTCATTCATAACAATAATATAAACTATAACTACTTTAATTAGGCATGTGCTTACATAGAAAAATCAAGATAACCATGAGGTTTTGGTGCAGAGCAAAATCCAATATATGCATCTCTTGTGGGGAAGACTAAATCCTATAATGCTTCACAGCTTTGTTTGAATTGAGACACTAAGACAAGTTGAATATTACCACTACTGTGAAAACTGCTCACTTTGTAAGACATGTAAAGAAGACCTAAGTTGCGCGAACTTTTCGATTTTGGTGTTGTCCCGGTCCCGATACGAGACGGGGACAGGAGCGGGAGTGGGAAACGTCCTGGATATGGTCAACTGACTTCGGACACTTTGACCGGAGTCCATCGACAAATTTGGGAGAAAATGGAGATTTTAATTTCTCAAAATCAAAATAAAACAGATTTAGGAGAATGAAAGAATAATGTCCATCTTGGCGAATGAAAGATTGAATTCTACAATATTCATGTAAGTTTTTCACATAATATCTCTCAAAATTTACAATATTTTTATAGCTCTATTTTTTATTAGCCGAATCCCCGCACCCGTATCCATATCCGGATCCGCATCCCCGAATCTTAAAATTTAAATTTTGCCGAATTCGATACCCGGATCCGTCCTCGTATTGAATACCTACACCCGAGTCCGAGCAACTTAGAAGAACCCCAGCTTTTAAGAAAGATGGAAGGCTTAGATCACCTTAGTCTAAAATGTTATTACTCTCTGCTAAAAACGCTTTTAAATTCTTTTATTCTTTTAACTATAGTGTCACGATCAACTTCCATGCACCTTGACCATTCGATCGGACATCTGCTATCTCCAACCAGCACATGTTTCGGCTTTCTATCGAAGTACTAGAATTTGAATCTTATCTTCTATGATTTTCATCCACTTCATTGACCGCTAGGCCACACCACCAACGATCAATTCTGTTTATATTTTCTCCTTGGTGTTGTAACACTCCTCAAATTTATAAAAGTTTCAAGACACGCTAAATATAGAATTTAATTTTTTTTCTTAAATTATACTCCTATTACGGATTTAAACCCTTGTGATTGACTTTTGAGTTACTTCTCTATTTATAAATAATTAAATATATAATTAGGAGAATATTAAAAATTTTATTATTATTAATTATTAAAATTGGGTATCATTAATTATTAGTTAAGTAAAACAAACAAAAAAAAAAAGGAGGGACAAGCCTAAGCCCATAAAGGGCTGTTGGAAAAAAGAAGACTTAAAGCCTTAAAGCCTTGCCTTGGACGAAAACTAGGTCCAAAGAAAGCAAAGCAAAGAATAATATACGAACAAGAAACAGAAGCAGCGTTTCAGCGAAATACTCACGCAGGCAACGAAAAGTTCTAGGTTTCTTTACAAATCACTAGTTCTTGAACTCAGGTATATACAATTTTCTATTCTCAATTATCCTACAGTAGTAATAGGTGAGAATTGGATAGTTAATTCCCTTCTTTTTCTGTATCAACAGTAAAGTCCCGTGTTTAGGCGTGAAAATTTAAAATTAATTAAAATGCACTGATTGTTGTAGAATCGATTGTTTGACTGGTGTCAATTGGACTGGGGCCTACGTATTGGCTCGAAAAGTTTTGAGGTGAGTTGATATAACCTTTTACTAAAGTGGTTTAACTCACAAAAGCATGCATACAATGTGTTTGATGAATTGCTTAAAAGAGTTAATATGAACTTAATTGGAGCGAGTGAGTACCTATTAACTTAGAATTATTCTAGCTAAACTTTAGATGAGTTATTATGATATACGTGCATAAATTTTTAGATTTTTGTGTTATTCTTATATGCCATTTTCATGTTAAAAATTTATGAAGAAGCAACAATCATTAGAAATATTTTTGAATGTTTATTTCATCCGTATGACATACCTTACGTTTAAGGATACTGTATGAGTATGTATGAAAGATTTAGACTTGAAAAGCCAAGAAAAGATTTTTGGGAGTATCCTCTATTCTGAGAATGGATCATCGTCTAGGCCGAGGGTCCTAACCAATGCGTTGACTTCCTGAAACTATTTGTGCCAAAGAAGGGAGCACACGAGCCAAGGGTCTCGTTGCTGAGAATTTACTTAGCCAGGTTAAAGTATGATACACGAGCGCTAGAACCATGAAACGAGTGGCACCTCGTGGATTGAGCTTATTCGATCAGGTTGGGATCGAGCCCGTGCCGATCACACGGTGACTTAGACAGAAATAAGTCAGGATAGTTCGAACTCCCGAAGTATAAAGTGAAGTATTTTTTTTGTAAGAAAGAAAATAAAAGAATTTTTTTTAGAATATTCATAAACTGCTATTATACAATTATTTTAGAATTGTTCTTAGAAGCTTTATGTTTTTTATGCATTCGGAATCTTTGCTCGTAATGTATATTGTATTAAAGTTTCGTCCCCTGTCATTGAGACTCACTGAGTACAATGGATGGTACTGACGTTCTCTTTTGGGAACCTACATTGGTCTGAGGTACAACGTAGGAATCGGTTTTGCAGGCGAGCAGGCTACAGTTTAGGCCCTCTCTTCCAGTGCTATTGGTGAGCTCCGCTTTTGTTCGTGGAGTATTCCTTTGAGTCAAATTTATGTAGTTATATTTCTTTGTTTACTTGGAGAACTAGCCAGGCAATCCCATGTCCTAAGCAGTGCGTCAGTTTATTAGTAGAGGCTTCACAGACACAGTCGGCGGGTTAAGATTCAGATGTTTTTTGATAATAACTTAGCAGTATTTCGGTAGTTACTACGAATAAAGTTTTGTAGTTGGTTTATTTTAGATATTCAAATTAATTAAAAGTATTTGGTTAAAGTATTTACTTTGTTGCATATAAAGTTTGAGGTTATAATGGTTTTGATAAGCATTAATGGTTCGCTCGGTCAAATTTAGCGATCGGGTGCCAGTCACGGCTTATTCAGAAAATGGGTCATGACAAACTTGGTATCAGAGCCTCGGGTTTATGGAGTCCTAGGGTCTATGAAGTCGTGCCAGTAGAGTCTTATTTATGGGTATGAAGCGCGTCATACTTATAAATAGGAGGCTACTAGCATTTAGGAAAAGTCTCATCTTTTTCATACTTAAGATCGTGCAGTAGAGCCTACCTCTAAGAAAATATCTAATGTATTCGTTTCTCCAAAACTCGCAAAAATGGCTCGTACTAGCAACTCTGACACCGACACTCAGGATGTTGTTCAAGAAACTATTGCTACTATTGTGGCTCAAGGTAGAACTAAGAAGGCTTCAACTTAGAAAAGGAAGGGTAAATCCAGAAAGGAGGTTCAAGTACCTAGGGTTGAACATGAAGAAGGGGTGGAGCATGATGAACCAGTATCTCAGGATCCAGTGCCGCCCCCAACAATAGCTCCAGCTTAGACGGCTATATATCCAGAAGTGGGTCAGATGTTTAATGCTGTTAACGGTGCTATGGAGATGTTTAAAGCCTTCATGGCCAACCAGAACGAGAGAAGAGATGGAATTCCACCTCAATCAAATAGACAGAACAATTCTAAGTCCTCAAGAGTAACGAATATTTAAAGTTGAGTCCTCTATTGTTCCATGGTTCTATAGCTTATGAAGATCCAATGTTATGGCTGGAGGGTGTCAAGAAAGCCCTCCGAGCGATGAAGGCATCTGATGACTAAGTTGTGGAGCTGGCTGCTTACCAGCTTAGAGATGTGGTTGGCGCTTGGTTTGAGATGTGGGAAAAGGAAAGAGATGAATATGATGGTCTGCCTACTTGGGAACAATTTGAAGAGGCCTTCATGGCTAACTTTATCCCGGAAGAGGATAGGGAATCTAAGGCTACAGAGTTAGAACAGCTCAAGCAAGGGAATAGAAGTGTGCAAGAGTACTACATGGAATTCATAAGGTTGGCTAAGCGTGCTCCTCACATGGTTAAGACATAAAAGCAAAGATTCGCAGGTTTGTTGGAGGTTTGACTTACCACATTAAGGATACGACATCAACTGCAGCGGTAGGAATGACAGCTTTCTCCTTTGTTGTGGGATTCACCAAGCACTTAGAAAAAGACAGACAACAAAGGAGAGAAGAAAAAGAGCATAACAAGAAAGCCCGGACAGCGGGAAGGTTTAATGGTACATCCAACGGAGGTGGAAGGGTTTCCTCTAATAAGGAGTCATTAGCACCAGATCAATCCAGTCATTAGTCAGGTGGTGGGTCTTCCTTCAGACGTACTCAGAGTTATGGAAACCAGTCTCGCCGGAATCAGAATTTTAGGACATCATTCTCACATAGCCAGAGTCATGCTGAGCAACATTCACAACAACAAGGTCTTTATGGAACATGTAAGCGGCAACATTCAGGTCAGTGCAAGCTCGGGTTTCATGGTTGTTATCATTGTGGAGACATTGGTCATATAAAGGCCAACTGCCCAAAGTTGCAACGTAATTTCAGTGGGGGATCAACTCGTCCTTCTAGTTCCTCAGCTACTACAATTGCAACACCTCAGGCTTGTGGTTATCATAATCAGGCAGGGCATGGAGCAGGCAGAGGTGCAGATCGAGTTACTCAGGGAGGGGGACAACCCCATTTGTTTGCTACACTTGATCGTCAGAGTGCAGAGGCATCTGCAGAAGTTATTAGAGGTATACTTCTAGTCTGCTCACATAATTCTTATGCCATAATTAATCCAGGTTCAACGTTTTCGTATGTGACTCCATACTTTGCAATTAACCTCGAGCTAGAACCGGAACAGCTTAGTGAACCATTCTTAGTATCTACTCCATTTGGCGAGTCAGTGAAAGTCACAAGAGTCTACAGAGGTTGTATAGTTTCAGTCCAAGGTCGCAGCACCGAGGCCGATCTCATAGAGTTAGAAATGGTGGATTTCAATGTGATTATGGGTATGGATTGGTTGTCTTCCTGCTATGCCATGTTAGATTGTCGTGTCAAGATAGTCAGGTTCCAATTTCCAAATAAAGAATTCTTAGAGTGGAAGGGTAGTTCAGCATCGCTTGTAGGTAAGTTTATTTCTTATCTTAAGGCACAACGAATGATCGGTAAGGGGTGTCTCGCCTATTTGGTCACATCATTAATCCAGAATCAGAACCACCAGCTCTTCAGTTTGTGCCAGTTGTTAGAGAATTTCTAGAAGTTTTCCCATATGACCTTCCCGGACTTCCTCCTAAAAGAATCATAAACTTTGGCATTGATCTAATGCCAGGCACTCAGCCCATATCTATACCTCCTTATAGGATTGCTTCAGCAGAACTAAATGATTTGAGGGAACAGTTGAAAGAATTTCTTGACAAGGGCTTCATCAGGCCGATTGTTTCACCATGGGGTGCCCCGGTCCTATTTGTCAAGAAGAAAGATGGGTCTCTCAGAATGTGCGTCGACTATCGGCAGTTGAATAAAGTTACCATTAAGAACAAGTACCCACTGCCAAGAATTGATGATTTATTTGATCAACTTCAGGGTGCAAAGTACTTTTCAAAGATAGACTTAAGGCCGGGGTACCATCAGTTGAGAATCAGAGAAGAGGATATATCTAAAACAGCCTTTAGAACTCGCTACGGGCACTATGAATTTCTAGTAATGACCTTCGGGTTGACAAATGCTCTAGCTGCATCCATGGACCTCATGAATAGAGTTTTCAAGCCATTACTTGATACCTTTATTATCGTGTTTATAGACGATATTTTGGTATACTCTAAGAGCAAGGATAAGCATGCTGAACACCTCGGGATAGCCTTGCAGACCCCGAAGAAGAATGAGTTTTATGCCAAATTTTCAAAATGCAAGTTCTGTTTGCAGTCAGTGGCATTCTTAGGCCACGTGGTATCTATTGAAGGCATAAAAGTAGACCCTCAAAATATAGAAGCAGTCAAAAACTGGCCAAGGCCGACAACGCCAACCGAAATCAGGAGTTTCTTGGGGTTAGCTGGCTACTATAGAAGGTTTGCAGAGGGATTTTCCTCACTTGCAGCTCTATTAACTAAGTTGACTCAGAAAGTAGTTAAGTTCAGTAGTCAGACGCTTGTGAGCAGAGTTTTCAAGAGTTAAAAAAGAGGTTGACCACTGCATCAGTGTTAACCTTCACTACCAGGAATTCGCCAAAAACCGACCAAAAAAATCGACCAAAGTTGGTCGGTTAGGGCCAATTACCGACCAAAACAGGACCATTTACGTGTGGACGATATTTTGACGATCGGTTAAGAATACCGACCAAAGTTGGTCGGAAATTACCAACCAACGTTGGTCGGTCAATTAAATTCAAAAAAAAATATTGCAAAAAAAAACCGACCAAAGTTGGTCGATATTTTAATTATGTAGTCAAAAGATTCACCATCTGGGAATCGAATCGAGGTGTGTACTGTGGCAGGATACTATTCTACCACTAGACCATTGGTGCATTTTGTTTTAAGATTGTCCTTTTATTTATTTATACTCTTTAATTGTATTTTTTTCATGAAAATAACCGACCAAAGTTGGTCGGTTTTTTAAAATGACCGGCTTAAGAATACCGACCAAAGTTGGTCGGCTTTTTTAATATTAATTTTTATTTATTTTAATTGAAACAACAACCAAAGTTGGTCGGTTTCTTGAAAAATAAATTTCGTGGGACTCAGAAATAGTTTCCTGCATTTTTGCGCCAAAGAAAACCGACCAAAGTTGGTCGGTTTTGTGAAAAAAAATATATTTTTTGAAAAACCGACCAAAGTTGGTCGGTTTTTGCCGAATTTCTAGTAGTGCTTGCCGACAGGTTCGGGTGGGTTCACAGTGTATTGTGATGCCTCTACAGTTGGTCTCGGTTGTGTTCTTATGCAAAATGGAAAAGTTATTGCTTATGCTTCCGGGCAGTTAACGAATCATGAAAAGAACTACCACACACACGACTTGGAGCTTGCAGCAGGTGTTTGCATTAAAGATATGGTGAAACTACCTTTATGGCGAGCATTCTGAAGTGTTTACAGATCACAAAAGCCTCCAGTACATTTTCAAGCAAAAAGAAATAAATTTGAGACAAAGAAGGTGGCTCGAGCTATTGAAGGATTATGACATCAATATCCTTTATCACCCGGGCAAAGCTAATGTGGTAGCAGATGCACTTAGCAGGAAGTCAATGGGTGTCCTGGCCCATCTTGCGGTACAAAGGTGAACTTTGGGTTGAGAAATTCAAAAACTAGCAAATGATGGAATTAGATTGGATGAGACCGAAGAAGGAGGTATAACTGCTTATGCCTTAGTGCAATCCTCTCTTGTTGCGCATGTTAAGGCTAAGCAAGACAAAGATCCGTACTTAGTTAAGTTAAAAGAAGGAGTTAGAAACAAAGAAATCACTGCTTTCACTCTAGGAAATGAAGGAGTTTTGAAGTTGAATGATCGGTTATGTGTGTCTGATGTAGATGGTCTTAGAAAGGCCATAATGGAAGAAGCTCACAGCTCGAGGTACTCTATCCACCCAGGTGCTACCAAAATGTATCTGGACTTTAAAGAGTTGAATTGGTGCAAAGGCATGAAGAAGCAAGTAGCAGATCATGTGGCCAAATGTTTGAATTGCCAGCAAGTCAAAGCAGAGCATCAGAGGCCTGGTGGCCTAGCTCAAGATATAGAGATACCACAGTGGAAATGGAAGATGATTAATATGGATTTCGTAGTAGGTCTGCCTCGCACATACCGTAAGCATGATTCAATTTGGGTTATCCTAGACCGACTCACAAAGTCCGCTCATTTCCCACCAGTAAAGACGACAGATTCCGCAGAGCAATATGCACAGTTGTACATCAAAGAAATAGTCCAATTGCATGGTACTCAAGTTTCAATCATATCTGATAGAGGCCCTCAATTCACAGTGTATTCTTGGCAGGCATTTTAGAAAAGATTAGGTACCAAGGTCAATTTGAGCACCGCTTTCCATCCACAAACTGATGGTCAGGCAGAAAGTACCATTTAGACTCTCGAAGATATGTTGCGAGCATGTGTTATAGATTTTAGAGGTAATTGGGATGATCACTTGCCACTTATAGAGTTTGCTTACAATAACAACTATCAGTCCAGCACTGGTATGGCTCCTTATGAAGCGTTGTATGGGCGAAGATGTAGGTCTCCAATGGGTTGGTATTGTCACGACCCAAATCGAAGGGTCACGACGGGCACCCGGTGCCTTACTCAACCAAGTACCAACGTAACATATCTTTCTTATCGTACTATCATTGGTAACTGGGCCAACATGGCCACAACTTGTAATGTATAACTATAAGTGGGAAAGCACTGTATCAATGAACCATCTTTTTTAAAACATGAATATATATGGGCCGTCAAGGCCTCTGACATACTGTACAAAGTGAACCTCTGTCTACAAAGCCTCTAAGAGTATTTGACATCAAATGGGACAGGGTACCAACCTACCCATAAGTATGTAGCAAAATTCTGACACGATGACTCATAGACTCGGCTGCACTCCGAATGAGGTGGAGTCTTACCGATCCTTCGCTGAATGCTAACCTCGTATACTATGAGGGCTCGTCAAACTGATTGTCTATACCTGCAGGCATGAATGCAGCGTCCCTAACAAAAGAACGTCAGTACGAATAATGTACCGAGTATGTAAGGCACATAAATAAGTATATAAAAGACATGGAAGAAACATGAAGTAAATGACTTAACTGTAAGTCTGGATAACTCTGTAAATCATGAAATACTTATAGTGTCATGCATATGTGTATGAATGTCATGTCGTGCATAGGTACATGTGTTCATAGCATCATCAAGCCTCTGAGGGCATCCCATCATATCAACTCGGCCACTGTAGGCAAAATCATCAATGTATACCAGCTGATCAGGTGGTGGTGCGTATATAACGCCGTTACCTTTTCCCATATCCTATATACATATAATATACATATCAATGTGTATATAACGCCATCTGGTCATGGGTCAGTGTACATGTATAAATGAATGCAATGCATGAGAAGTACGTCAATAAAATCTCTTGGACCATTACGCCTTTGAGTAATATCATGAAGCAAACTTTCTCAACTTACGTATTTTCCTGAAACCCATGAACAGAAGATGTAATAATAAGACACATGGGAATTCAAGAACATAGGCACCTCTAATACTTCTATGAATAGAGTCATTTATGGAAGTTGTGCATTTACTCGTTTCGTTCGTGTCGCATAGATCATGCCAAAAGGAAAGAAGTGATAGCCTTAACATACCTGAGCCGATTCTCTTGACAATCCCTCTAACACACGTCAATTGCGACAAATCACGTATAGGAGGATCGAAGTAGGGGAAAATCCGTATGATATTCTTGAGAAAGATTGCATTGTACTCCCTGAATCGCAATTCTCACGTTGGTAAGTAGTCTTGTATGAACTTTGTAGCAAATTATGTTTGTAGAGATTAAAAATGAATTTAGAGAGGATTTTCAAGTCTTTGGCTGTGGGCCCCACTTATGTGGCTTAGTTGGCCAAAGGCTTCTCCAAATTTTGCCACCTCTTATGTGAATTTAAGAGTCACATTTGAGCTTTAATTAAGACTCCTTGGCTCCACCTTAGGAGCTTCTCAAATTTATCCAAAATAATTCACCCATTTCCTTAATTAACTTATTAATCCTCCATTAATTCAATAATTAACCAATTACCCATATAATTAAGAATTATCTCAACTTACTTAAAATAGTACTCACTTTTAACATACCTCATACACCTTACTATCATGGTCAGGTAGTACCTTGTATGGTACTAGTCCATAAATATCGGGTATTATGGCTCGAACCGTATTTTATCCCAAATCGACAACCTTCAACGGAACTCATTTTCTTTGATCCGCTTACCCTCTCACCTTCACAAATTTGTTTATCACTTGTTTGAAATAGAATAATACTTATAATCTCCAAATAATCTTGTCCTTGAACTGATGTCAGTTATCTTACGACAAATTCAACGTACAATACTACAGGGTATAACATCATCATAATATAATATTGTGGAGCGTAACATCGACGCAATACTGCAGGGCGTAAGATCATCGTAATATAATACTTCAGGGCGTAACATCATCATAATATAATACTGCGGGCATAATATCGACTTAATACTGCGGGGCGTAATAGGTTTGAAGCGGTAGAGGTGTCGTTGATCGATCCAGAGTTTGTTTGTGAGGCCTTAGAGAAAGTTCAGCTAATCAGAGAAAGGCTGAAAACGGCTCAGAGTCGTCAGAAGTTCTATTCTGACAAGAGGCATCGTGACTTAGAGTTCATGGTTGGTGACAAGGTGTTTTTGAAAGTTTCACCAATGAAAGAAGTTATGAGGTTTGGTAAGAAAGGTAAACTTAGTCCTAGATTTATCGGACCTTATGAAATTATAGAAAAGAAGGGAACCGTAGCTTATGAGCTAGTGTTGCCCGTTGAGTTGTCCTCTGTTCATCCTGTCCTTCATGTGTCTATGCTTAGAAAGTACATTCATGATGAGTCGCATATAATACCATAGAAAGTAAAGAAGGCTTGACTTATGAAGAGGTACCTATAGAAATTCTCGATAGGCAAGTAAGAAAGTTGAGAACAAAAGATATAGCATCGATAAAAGTTTTGTGGAGTAATCATGATTCAAAAGAGGCTACGTGGGAGGTCGAGGAAGATATGAGGAAGAAGTATCCTTATTTATTTGAGGAACAAAGTATGTAAACCTAGGTCCAGCTTGGCATTTATATTTCATTTATTAAATACAAGTTAGCATGTGTTTATGTCCTTGCTAGATTATACTTAGTTGTTTAAATAATTTAGTTTCTGTCAGAGTATATTTAGTTATTAAATAATTTAGTACTATGCCAGAGTACATTTAATTCATTAAAGTGATTTACTTTTGCTGAAGTGTTGTGCTTTAGATTTTTGGTTGGTAATTATGGTACCTCCTTGCCGGAGTGTGAGTAATTAGTTTATGAGATAGGTATGGTGCCTAGGAATGGCTTGTTATGGTGTAGTTGGTGTAATTATGTTATTCGTGGCAGGATATTTTTTTTTTGAATAGTCTAATTTATAGGGAGACTGCCAAAATTTTTGAAAATTTAGGGAGTTTGCCAAAAAATTAGAGTCCCTTGGGAAAGTGAGTAGTGCTAAGAAAACTTAAGAAGTTCAAGAACTTAAGGAATGATTGTTAGCTTAAGAATAAGGCCCTAGCAACATTCAAGGACGAACGTTTTTAAGGAGGGAAATTGTAACACTCCTCAAATTTATAAAAATTTCAAGACACGCTAAATATAGAATTTAATTTTTTTCCCTTAAATTATACTCCTATTACGGACTAAAACCCTTGTGATCGACTTTTGAGTTACTTCTCTATTTATAAATAATTAAATATACAATTAGGAGAATATTAATAATTTTAATATTATTAATTATTAAAAGTGGGTATCATTAATTATTAGTTAAGTAAAAAAATAACAAAACAAATGGAGGAACAAGCCTTAAAGCCTTAAAGCCTTGCCTTGGACGAAAAAGAGTTCCAAAGAAAGCAAAGCAACAGAATAAAATACGAACAAGAAACAGAAGCAGTGTTTCAGCGAAATACTCGCGCAGGCAACGAAAAATTCTAGGTTTTTTTACAAATTACTAGGTCTTGAACTCGGGTATATACAATTTCTTATTCTCAATTATCCTACAGTAGTAGTAGGTAAGAATTGGATAGTTAATTCCCTTCTTTTTCTGTATCAACAGTAAAGTCCCGTGTTTAGGTGTGAAACTTTGAAATTAACTAAAATGCACTGGTTGTGGTAAAATCGATTGTTTGACTGGTGTCAATTGGACTAGGGCCTATGTATTGGCTCGAAAAATTTTAAGGTGAGTTGATATAACCCTTTACTAAAGTGGCTTAACTCACAAAAGTATGCATACAATGTGTTTGATGAATTGCTTAAAAGAGTTAATATGTACTTAATTGGAGCGAGTGAGTACCTATTAACTTAGAATTGTTCTAGCTAAAGGTGAGTTATTATGATATATGTGCATAAATTTTCAGATTTTTGTGTTATTCTTATATGCCATTTTCATGTTGAAAATTTATGAAGAAGCAAGAATCTTTAGAAATACTTTTGAATGTTTATTTCATTCTTATGTCATGCCTTACATTTAAGGATACCAGTATGAGTATGTATGAAAGATTTAAACTTGAAAAGTCAAGAAAAGATTTTTGGGAGTATTCTCTATTCTGAGAAGGGGTCATCGTCCAGGCCGAGGGTCCTAACCAAGGCGTTGACTTCCCGAAACTACTTGTGCCAAAGTAGGGAGCACACGAGCCGAAGTCTCATTGCTGAGAATTTACTTAACCAGGCTAAAGTATGATACATGAGCGCTGAGAACCATGAAGCGAGTGGCACCTCGTGGATTGGGCCGATTCGATCAGGTTGGGATCGAGCCCGTGCCGATCACACGGTGACTACCACAGAAATAAGTCAGGATATTTGGAACTCCAGAAGTATAAAGTGAAGTATTTTTTTTTATAAGAAAGAAAAATAAAAGAATTTCTTTTAGAATATTAATAAACTGCTATTATACAATTATTTTAGAATTGTTCTTAGAAGCTTTATGTTTTCTATGCATTCAGAATCTTTGCTCGTAATGTATATTGTATTAAAGTTTCGTCCCCTGACGTTGAGACTCACTAAGTACAATGGATGGTACTGACGTTCTCTTTTGGGAACCTACGTTGGTCTGCGGTACAACGTAGGAACTGGTTTTGCAGACGAGCAGGCTACAGTTTAGGACTCCCCTCTCTTCCAGTGCTATTGATGAGCTCCGCTTTTGTTCATGGAGTATTCCTTTGAGTCATATTTATGTAGTTATATTTCTTTGTTTACATGGAGAACTAGCCAGGTAATCTCATGTCCTGAGCGGTGCGTCAGTTTATCAGTAGAGGCTTCATAGACACAGTCGGTGGGTTAAGATTTAGATTTTTTTGATAATAATTTAGCAGTATTTCAGTAGTTACTACGAATAAAGTTTTGAAGTTGGTTTATTTTAGATATTCAAATTAATTAAAAGTATTTGGTTAAAGTATTTCCTTTGTTGCATATCAAGTTTGAGGTTATAATAGTTTGATAAGCACAGATGATTCGTTCGGTCAAATTTAACGACCGGGTGCCAGTCATGGCTTATTCAAAAAATGGTCGTGACAGGTGTTACTAGTAATTGCCAAGGACAGAGCAGAATTCATCATTCAAAAGCAGTGCACAAATGTTGACAAACAATGTCAAGCAGTCCTGATGTCGATTTGGCAAAATAACATGCCACTATAGAGGGCAACCCAGTGCATACAGCATCCTGTATTCACGCAGCGCCGAGAGAGAACTATTCCCCAACGAGTGTGATGTATACATCCTATCCTAATGTAAGCATTAGTGGTTGCTTCCACAGCTTGAATCCGTGACCTATAGGTCACACGAAGACAACTTTATCATTGCTCCAAAACTCCCCTTCTTGCTCTACCACTATCATCACCCTTATTTGAAAGTCAATACATGACAAAACTAGGCCATTGTACATAGTAGGCCTTCATTGTATATTCTTATTTTTTCATATAAGCAAGAAAAAGTCATTGTATATGCATCTGCAATTGATTCAGTATCCATGATGAAAGTCTGAAATTTGGGAGATGCTACTGAATAGACTGAAAAATTGAGCCTGTAATAAGATAGCATAGGATCCTGGAATTGCCACAAAAGATCCAAATTATATAAAATTAAGATGTAATTAACATTTTCAAAAAGCCACAACTCCATGCAGCTTTCAAATGTACAATATACTTCAAGTTTGGTAAAGTACAAAATGGGACCTCAAATAAGGAACATTAGATGTAGGATAAATCCAACAGATGATCTCTACAACCCGCTTCACTATTTTTTGACAAGCCTCAAGTAGTTGGTATACTAACTGGTGAAATTCCAGCCACTCTGATGGGAAGTACTAGCGATCGATGAAAGATTTGTTCATAAGATCAACTGCAGAATCCATGAACTGCAACCACGAAAAAATAGCAAACTGTCATAAAGGTAAAATGACACTTGTAATGTATGTAACACAGTTCTCCAGCTAAAAAATGTGCATCTTTGTAATAAAAGGTCTATTTGCACATTCTTGATTATACTGTCGAATGCCTAATGAAACTTATACTAGCTAGGAAGAAGGGATGAGCAGCATCGTCTGATTGCTAATTAGCCAAATCCTCTAATGAATGCATTTATAATAATTACATTCACCACGTTGATTATAGTTTTCACATGTCACAGAAAATGAAACTTTCAACTCCACCTTCTTCAGACATCAACATATTTTTTACCACCTTATGTAAAGGTTGATCCTTCAGAAAAAGTTATTAAAGAAAGGCAAATAGGTGTCACACACTTAGTAAAAATTTTACTGGTTACCATCAGACAATCTTATTTGACCACAAAACAAATGTACATATACATGCACTCGGTTTATGTGGATTTCAGTATTATGTCACTGAGCATCAATATCCATCATTCTTCTTTACAAATGAGTGATAGCACCTACTAACCTTTCTGTTAATATTCCCACTTTAAACAATACCAGTCTCGAGTCCAACAGAGCAAATAGACCATGGAAAGCAAGCTAACTTCCTACAGCGTTTAGGGGCTACTCATTTGCTATATCCAAATTCCATAAATTTCATAATCCATTACTTTAAAGTTCAAAAGATGCGATACTTTTGCAGGTTATATATCTTATAAAGCTAAGTCAGTTCCAAGACAGTGCAGTATCTGCTCGTGCAAGGTTATGCAAAGGAATATACATATGTTTTAATGTCAATCAATCAATAACAGAACCAATTAACTATTTTACTTTCACAAGATCTAAACCAGTCACTAGTTCGTCTCAAAAAGATTCTTCTTTAGATAAGTGGAACACCAAACTAGACAAAGTAAAATTTTACCTTCCCAACTGACTTTAGTTCTCGCCCAACAGGTTCAATAAATTTCAAATCAACTTCAATGGGCCATACCTGCAGGCGTATAGAAGGGAAGGAGCGTTAGGACTTAAATGAAGAGGCACAAGAGAAAAGCCAAAAGATAATTGAGATAAAACATATTTAGCACATAGAGCGAACTCTCATAAAGAATAAAAATTTACTCAATTCAAAAAATACTTTTCATGTCAGCTCCCTGCTCTTACCACACATAAAAGAAAAGGAATCTCATTTCCTTCTTTACATGTACTGATATGCAACATATAATTCCCTTTCCCTAAAAAGTGCAAAGTGGTTTTGAGCCAAGCATCAGTTCAGTCTTAACTATACCTCGGAAGTACGGCTGCTAGAACTTTCAAATATCAATTGCTCGGAAGATTTCAGCATGACCAACTTAAACCCCACAGCAAAGTATTTTTGTAATTCAAAAGATGCAACCATCAGACTGCAACATAGTAATGTTTGAACTCGGACAACCTAAATTAAACTAACAATGAAAAGCACTTGACCTGCTGAATGAGCTAATAACATCACCACCAAAAGCAGTCTTTTTTTTTTTTTTTTTTTTTTCTTCTCCTAACACTTAAAGATGAAATTGAAGAGACCCCTATGCCCTACAAGCTAGCGATAACAACAACTAGATTACAATCGCAAGCTCACGTTAAACAAATCACCAGTCCTTTAAAAGGATCACTCCCACATACAAGCTAGGTTTCTTCAGTCACATTTTATTTATATTTCCATGACAATAGCTAAGCATTGCAGCACCAGACTGAACAAATGGCAGAGCAGTCATATTAATGGCGAAAACAAGAAATAAAAAGCAAACTCAACATCCATCAAAATTTTAAGGAAAAAGTAAAGATAGAAATCACCATCTTTAGCCTATTAACTCTATCACATTCTCCAACAAATTCACAGTTCTAAAAGAGAAGTAAACCATTATAGGCTCTAATGGCAAGAAAAATCTTTGAAATTTGTCACTGTCATCTAATACACGCATTAAATAAAGAAAAAAGAACAAGTTAAATTGTCGAAACAGATAGAAGCACCTTAAAGCCCAGAAGTTTGATAGGTGGATTCTGTCCAGGAACAATGCAATCAGGCCCTGCTGCTTCTACTATTGCCTCTGTCCCCAATCCGCTTCCAATTGGATCCGGGTGCTGCAATCCCCACCGAAACAAACCACAAAGATTAAACCTTTTGAAGTAAATCACATAGCCTCTCACCATTCTATCCCTCTCCCCCCCCCCCCCCCCCCCACGAACACACACACACAGAGGAAAAAAGGAAAAAAATGAGAAAACCACCACTCCAGCAACTCAAAGCATGCACTGCCATATACAAATCAGAGAAATGTGAAAGTTGCAAAATGGGAGAAACTTAGTCCATAGACATGTATCTTTTAGATAAACTCTAATACTCCTCTATTTCAGTTTACACGACACTATTTCCTTTTTCATCCATTCCAAAAAGAATGATTTATTTCTAAACTTGAAAACAATTTAACTCAGAACTTCTTATTTTAACCTCAATGCACTGAGAAGCTTTTATAGTCACACTAATGTTATATCATAATTAGTACCACAAGTTTCAAAACTCATATAGCCACATAAATGTGATGACATGTTTAAAACCTACAAATTTAAAAAGTTCCCTTTATTTCTTACACTTTGTGCCCAATCAAAAAAGTTCACATAAATTGAAACGAAGAAAATATTAACCAATATGCATTTCCACTTTAACTTTTCCATTGAAGAGCCAATAAAACAGAAACAAAAAATTATATATATGGCAGTGGTGAGCAAGAGATAGAGTGGTAAAAGAAGCGAACCTTCATAATGGAGAGAGCATAATCAGAATAAGGGTTTTGAGGAAGACGAAGAATAGGGGAATAATGAATTTTGGGGATTGGTTTTGCACCAGAACCAGCTGCTCTCCACGGCGCATCTTTCTGTAAAAAAGCAGCAGCTCCTCCTCCACCCATTGAATGATTATGGGTTTGGCTGCCAAGTTCTTAAATTTCTACTGAATTCTTTTCCTATTTTGCTGTATTAGTATAAATGCAGAGTCAATTGAGAATTGCAGTGAAGAAAAAAGAAAATGATGTGTGAATGAAGATGAATATAGCAAAGGATTAGCTATAACAAGTGGCGCTGACTGGGTTTCATGGGAGGGCATCTGTTTTTGTCATATTAAGATTTTTTTGAGGTTAAAAAAAGCGGTTTGTGATAGAACTCCTCGAGTTACTGAAGTATTAATGGAAAAACATATAAATGTAAGAAAAATGACTATAGTAAATCAAATCGTTTCGACAGAGCAGAATGATTTTAGATAATTATATAGTTACCCGAAGTAAGAATTCGAATACTGTTTATTGTTTCATTAGTGGTTTGGCAAATAAAAAAATAGACAATTTAAACCCAAGTTTAATAGAAGCCATATAAAAAATGTACAAGCCATATCGCATATCTTAAATGTGTGAATGTTTTGGATGTTTGGCGAATTAGAGAAAGAAAAACACACTACGCTATAAAATTAGGATTGCTAGTTTTGAGTTGCTACAAGGACAGTCAATTCAACAATTGAGTTCTCCGCCATTGACCAAATTACAGATAATACACTATCACATGTAGGTTTCCAAACGTGATAACTGTTTGAACAAAAATATTAAATAGGTAGCATTGCCTAACGACTAGCTATGTGCAACTGGCGTAAACATCAGAAATTGTTGCCTTCAAAGTTCACTAAAGAAAAAAAATGTCTCTAAAGGGAAAAAAAATTACAGAACAAGTTACACGAGATAATACTTTAAACAAACCATTCTTGAGCTGCGGCACGAGACACGCAATTGTCGAATACATATATGAATTACATGCTGCTGCATTCCCTCTCATCTTCAATGATTCGGCACACTGAAAACCAACGAACAAACACTAAGAGAAAATTAGAATACAATTACAACAATGATCATGGTTGTGGATCACGTATCCAGTTTTGGATATGGGGTCTAATTCCACCTTAATGGATCATGAATAGCGATGAACGTGTCCTTTAACATCCTTGTATTGCAGCAGCTGCTAATCTCTGCCATCTTAGTTCTCGTTGCTCTTCCAGTTCAGAGGCTCGAGCTGCTTTCTCAGAATACTGTCTTTGGCACTCATCGAACAAATCAGCATCCATTTCCATGAACATTTTGCGAACATTTACAGTCAGCCCATGGATAGCTTGATTCCAGTGATTATCTATGTTCTTTTGAAGAGCATCAAAAATGATTGGCAATACAACGTTGCGGTTCTGGGCAATCAATCCCACGACATGCTCATTGTTCCATAAAAATAGGGCTCGTTCTGCAACCTGGAATATAAATTTACTTCAGAAATACCAGAAGGATGTTCTAATTGCCATTTCATAATCCTAAGAATTATTCTCACAAGATTTCAATATAAAACTAGTATAAAGTCTAACTTACAACTAGAACATTTCTTAATAAAAGCTGCTGCAAATATATAAAAGAGGAAAACTACAAAATACTGGAAAAAACAGTGAGATTCATAAGATGTAAAAGACTAAAAGGTTGGAATCCAAAGAAAGTTCTGGAATTTTTTTATAAACCTCAATCTTCGTGCTTTAAAAAAGAGTAGCCCGGTGCACAAAGCATCCCTCATTCATGCAGGGGGCCGGGAAAGGACCGCACCCCAAGAGGTGTGGTGGACAGCCTAGACTAATGCAAGCATTAGTGGCTGCTTCCACGGCTCGAACCCGTGACTTATAGGCCACACAGAGACAACTTTACCATTGCTCCAATCTTCGTGCTTTCTGTCATGATATTTCCATGTTGCTACAACTTTTAGATTAAGCAGCCAAGATTTTCCTTTTAAAGAAAGGGAGGATAAGAAGGAAGGAAATTTCGCTATACATTGCTAGTTGTAGCTGGAACAGGAGAGCATTGCGTCCACATGTTTCAGAAATGTAGAAAGAGAAAGAAGAAAGATTTTGGTAATGATAAGGACTTTTAAATGCTGGCGTTTGTCTGATTTTGCTGAATTCTTTTAGACTTGGAAGTACGAAATAACACAAAACTCAGCCATGTCAACACCTCCTAAATCATCACCATGTTAATGCCAAGTCATCATTATATCACTGCCTAGTCAATGCCATGACAGCACCAGGTCAGTGCACCGTCCAAGTGCATTTTGTAATGCAAAATCAAGCAAGGAAAAGATAATACAATTAGTTTCTCCATTTCTTCCTCTTCCCCTCAAATTTTTAAAAACAACCAAGAATCCCCTAAAGCTATTAGACATCGATTTAGCTGCTCCCTCCTCAAGGTGCAGGTACTTCCTCCTATGAGCACTCTGTCTATTACTATATTGACAACATCCTATGGTTCAATGTAAATAGGAAAAAACTGGCCTGTCGGTCTGCATCAAACAACTAATTTCTTCACCATATCAAACAAAGAAAAATGTTGTCTGTTGTCTCCCAGTAAACAAAACTTTTATGAAAAATAATACACTAGTAAAGATATGCTTCTTCTCAACCTCCTCCTTTTCGTAGCTAGAGCTTTAAAGTTTGAGGTTGGTCATTCAGAATCAAGTAGTCACATTAAATATTGCAGGTTCACACTCTCTCATGCCTAAAACTAGTCTTTTGATTTGAAATTTATTCACCTCCTCTATTTTTGTATGCTATCTTGATAACACAGCTGCCCAACACAAAGTGAAGAGTCTAGTAACATATATATCTAATAAAGTAAGCAACACAACAGAAAGCCTTGTGAACCTCATATCACGTATCAAGGATAGGTGAAGGTTATGCACCAAGAAACAAGGAAGAAACTGTGAAAAGCTTGTGGATTTCTTCTTGCTCGTTAGACAAGTCATCATAAAAAAACAAGTTCTTAATAGCCAAGAGGTTATAGTGCAGCCCTAAAACTCTGCCAACAGAAATGACTAGTTCCAGCTCTTGATTTGTTTTCAGTTTCCCCTCAACTAGGACTCATACATTGACCAAGAACAAAATTGAGATAACCACAATTTGATTTCGGTAAAAAGAAGTAGGTCCAGCGATGAAATAAAGCAAAGTTTTCTTTAATAAACTTATTAGCATCAAAGCACCACATTAACTTTGTGATAGTAAGTAATAGATCGAGTACGAGCAATGTATTCAGTAAGTTCCTCTTCAGAGTGCATAAGCCATATTAACAGCCGAAAAAAGGAAAGTAAAGTAGTTGATCTGAAATGGCTAGAGATAATATTACAAGAAAGAACATCACAAGTTTGGTTATAAGGCCAAGATGATCGACTAGGTGATGGGACCTCTGAGAGAACGTAGCCTCTGTCTCGAGAAACAAAATTAGACAGGCCAAAAAAAATGTTAATCTGACCACTAACGACATTCAACTGCGAGGACACAATGATTCGTGTATAGCTATCTTAAATACTGATTTTGTTTCAAAACATTTGTAACACTCTCCTTAGAGTGTCTCATAATTTTAAAGAGAGTGCTTACACTACATCCATTAGTAATTGTTTCATATGTATTGAACAGCACTGACGCCAAGGATATGACAACAGTCATTCCATAGAAGAAGCGCTGACAAGACTAAGCATTTTGTCTGCATTTGTCTGCATTTCTAATGTTCATGTGGCAGGTCTAAATTGGATAGTATTGTGAAGGATAGAAATGCTTTAAAGAAAAGTTGTAGCAAAGGGATCTATAAGAAGCCAAACACAATTTCCACATGAAGTTAGCTTCAAAGACTTGCAAAAGAAAATAGTGGAAAGCAACTCCATATTGTTATGACAAATTAGTACTTATCGAAAAAAGAAAGATAGTGATAAGAAGGAACTGGACAAAGAGAGTGAAATGCAATTGTTAACAAAGAAATTGGATAAGAATCTACATCAACTTGATAGGTCAATTGCCCTTTAGTTAAATTAAAAAATGAGGATAAAAAGCTAGCAATTATGGGAAATATAGCAAACAGCAAGCTAATAAAAACAAGAAAAGAAAATTCATCTTTTCACATGGAAAATAGGGGATCTTCCAAAGACGTCCAAAACACATCCTCAAACACAAAAATTATTCAACTATCCACTCTCAGGCCTGCATAAAGTGCCTTCAGAGAAACACCCAATAAATAGATTAATTAACTGCATATGACAAATCAGAAGGAACATATACTTTTGCCTAGAATTTAGCAACTAACTTCAAAAGTTAGTTACTTAGGCTTAAACTAAATAAATACAACATTGGCGGATTGGAAAAATGCCAAATTTTCTCATCTAACCCCAGGCATAAAATAAAGCTTAGCTTTTATTTATTTTTAAAATTATTAGCATCAAACCACCACCTTAACTTCTTGATAGTAAGCTATAAATCAAGTATGAGCAATGCAGCAAGGAAGCTCCTCTTTTGGGAAGTGTAATAGTCACATTAACAGCCCAAATAGGGAAGTAAAGTAGTTGATCTGAAAAAGCTACAGACATTATTACAAGAAGGAAAAATACAAGTTTGGTTATAAAGCCAAGATAACCGGCTAGGTGATGGGACCTCTGGAAGAAGCTAGCCTCTGGCTTGACAATAAAGTAGACAACGGGCCAAATAATGTTAAATGTACTACTAATGTCATTGCGAACACACAATGATTGGCATGAAGCTATCTTAGATACTGAGTTTTGATAAAGTATTTGTG
The DNA here is from genome assembly GCF_001879085.1 of Nicotiana attenuata. Classification (NCBI taxonomy): domain Eukaryota; kingdom Viridiplantae; phylum Streptophyta; class Magnoliopsida; order Solanales; family Solanaceae; genus Nicotiana; species Nicotiana attenuata. Next base: position 31,706,588 of record NC_031998.1, on the reverse strand, counting down.
ACAATGGTCTCATAATGTTAAAAGGACAAAAAAATTGCTTATATTACATCCATTAGTGATTCTTTCATATGTACTGAACAGCATTGACGCTACCTATCTTAGATACTGGATTTTTGATAAAGCATTTGTGACATACTCCTTAAAATGGTCTCATAATTTTAAAGAGACTTAAATTTTGCTTCTAGTACATCCATTAGTCATTCTTTCAAAAGTTATGACAAAAGTAGTACTTAAAAAAATAAAATAAAAAAACGATATTTATGATAAAAACAGACTGGACGGCAAAGTGCAACTATTAACAAATAAATTTGATAAGAACCTACATTAACTTGATATTTCCAATTGTCCTTTAGTGAATGAAAAAAATGAGGATAAAAAACTAGCAATTATGGCGAATATCGCCAAAAAGAAGCTAAACATATAAGAAAAGAATTTCATGTTTTTTCACATGGAAGATAAGAGAGTTTGCAAAGAGACAAAAAGCACATCCTCCAATCCAAAACGTTTCCAATGATCCTCTCTCAGGCCTGCATAAAGCAACTTCAGAGGAACACCCAATACATAGATTAATTAATGCACATGTCGAATTAGAAGGAAACTTAAACACTTTTGTGCCCAGAAGTTGGCAACCTAAGGCAAAAGTTAGTTACTTTGGCTTAAACTAAAAAAATTATTGATGCATTGGGGAAATGCCAAATGTTCTCATCTAAGCACCATATAATTCATTTCCACTCATTAACACAGTTATACATGTGCTCTCCATAATGATTCTCAAGAAACAAACAAACAAAAGTAAAGGAAGAACATTATTGGACCTAACCAACCAAACAAGAGAAAACACAGTCATATCAATTTTCTTTTCTTCCCTCAATTCAACCAAAATCAAATTGACAATGCAAATAAGAAAACAAAGTATTAGGGGATATACAGCTGCATATGGTGGACAGTCTGGAAGGAGAGGAATGCAAGATGTTTTGAGGCAAGAGCAGTTCAACACAGAAAATCAAGAGTTCTTGTATTTCTCTTTTTCATTTTTGGTGTAAAGAACAGTTGATAGGTGATGTAGAATCACTACTAGACCTTTTTGATTCTCTGTAAGATTTTCAGGGGCTGTACTTGTAAATATTAGATACCAGCCCCGTTTTTTGGGTGCTGAAGAATATAATTGTTACCTTTTTCAAAAAAAAAAATAAGAAAACAAAGTAAAAAAGAATCTACCATAGAAATTACTATTACTAATGCATACTAAATCAATAAATAAAGGATGCAGGTGGAGATAACAAGAAACACTATAAATTCCCCTTAACCTGGAAGTGTGGGCTGTTAAGGCAACGAGCAATCTGTCTAAAAAGAGGAACCATGCAGCGCTGAAATTCTGCCGCCTGTGTGGTCTCCAACACTTCTTCAAGCTCCTGAAGAAAGAGCACTTCCTTTTGACAATTAGTGACAGGCCAGTACTTCAATAAACCCCTTATAACTGTATCAGCTAACTTGTAATCCTTTTCAACAAACTGAACAATACAGTAAGATAATTGCTGATGATACATTGCAACTGGTTTCGGCTTGTGTAGTGGTATGAGTGCCCGAATAAGGAATAACTTATGTTCCTCTTTCATGGGTAACGCGAAACCATTTATAATACTCCCTAGAATCTCCAATAACTCACCTATACCACTATGCCTCTCAGTCTCATATATAAACCTATAAAAGATATTATTAATTCCCTTCCTTATGAATGGTCTATGCACCATAAACTTCCCATACACACGATGTAGAATCGTCTTCAAATACTCTCTTTCTCTAGGGTCCTCAGAATCAAACAAATCCAGTAACTTCAGTACAAATGAATGATCAATAAACCGCTTAGCTACTTTCGTATCAGTATCTGATGAAACCACATACCTTAACAGCAATTCATAAACAAGCTGTAAATGAGGCCATGATGGCTCCAGATACGGCTCGTCCTCCTCCTGTTGTTCCACATTTTCGGATCCTGTATTCTCATGAGACGCAGGAGGTAAACAACGGAATATATTCGCTGATATCAATTTTACCATTTGTTCTTGGTTATTTTCACTGATTTTCCCAGCACCTGATTGAACGTAATCTACAAGCTCAACAAGTGCTTGTCTCTTAATCTCCTTCTCCCTCACAAATTTCTTCGTATCTGTAAAATCAAACTGAAAGCAACAAATCTGTAGTTTCTTAAAAAATAACACTTGCCGTTCGGATATCGGCACGTCACGGAACAAGGGAAGGTTCTCGATGTTTCCAGGTGCTGCTGGAACTGCTGATGACGTCATCACTGAAGGTGAATTTGTTGTTACGATGTTGCCTCTCGAAGCGTGGTTCACGACCACATCGGACGTCGAAACATTGCCGGAATTCCTACCTCCCAGCGGAGGCGGAGGCGCATGACCGTAATCTGATGACACTTCTGATTTTGGCACCTTTTTGTGCCCTCGCTTTATGATTTTATTCAACATTTTAACCTCTAATCAATACGAAAACCCTAGCCCTAACTTTTTACCGGAGAAGAGGAATAGTACCGTCGCGAAATTCAATTAGTGTGTAGAAGCGGCGATCCATGACCGCCGGAGGTCGGGAAAGTGATCGGACGTAGTGGAATTTTCCGGCGATCGGTTGAGATAATGAGGGGGAGAAATATAAATAGAGAAAATGTTATAGATATTACAAAAAAATTCAAGCAGGAGAAGAGAGAGAAAGTGACGAATGTGGAGATAATTACAAATTGAGGGACGCTAATGAAAATGATTGATTGAAAATGCGCTCTTTTGACATTTACAGAAATATATCTTCTTCTTATCCCATTGCTTTTTCTATTTACATATATTTTCCTTTAATAAAAAAAAAAAACATTTCACTTCCTATTGTGCAATTACAAAATAAGAGTCGACTATGGGAGAAAAAACCAGTTAAATACTCCATGTTGATATTAAAAAAATACTAAGTAGTATTAACCTATAGACAGAATTCAGCTTGTAAGAGAGCTTAGGTCTAAAATTTTAATGATTTTAAGACTTTATTTCCTATTTCAAATTAATATTTACTTCATATTATTTTTTGACAGTGCCGGTCAATATATATATATATATATATATATATATATATATAAAATTTGCAAAGCGATATCAGATGATACCCGGAGTATCTCCGAAAAGGGTCTTTATTTTTATTCTAATATTAGTGCTAATGAAGATTTTGCCAACTTATATCCCGTTGGGCCAAGCTTCTTTTTCGCAAGATTTATTTTCAGAAATCACTATTTTTTAGTGGCTATTAACTTTCAGTTACTTCCTATAGTTACTATTCAGTTGTTACGGTAGTGTATTCGCTGTATTCGCGCAACTGTATTCATGATACAGTAGCAAAAGTCGCCTAAAAATAGGAGGTTACAGCTGTACACGACAGTATTCACATGTATCCGCGCCGTGTATTCATGAATACAGTAACGACAATCACCTTAAAAATAGGTCTGTCTAACTGTCTAATAACGGAAATAAGATCAATTAGCGTGATACATTCCTAATATAACTCAACAAAATCAATTCTAACATGCCTTACTATTAACCCAATCAATTAGAGTGATTTTTCAATTGTATATAACTGTTGCATTTAACTTTTGTATTTAGTGTGTTTCAATATTTATTTTTTTACTGTTGCATTCATTAGCTTCAATATTTATATTTACTGTATCCGCTATTTTGTATTCAAGTATTCAAATGTAGTTGTATTAATAGTATTTTAGTTATTCATAATACATGATATTAGTGTTGTATTCAGTATATTTTATTGGTTGTATTCACTGTATTTATATTTTTATTATGTGTATTTTACTGTATTTTAAAATTAAATGCATTCACTGTTTATACTATGTTCTATTTCAAATTTGTATTCAGTACATTTCAATAATTATATCATGTATTCATGCATATTGTATGTTCAGTATGCATGAATACAAGTGTTTTTAGATGTATTAAAAAAATACAGACATTCGAAATACATAAATACAGGCAAAAAAAAATTTATACAAAAATACAATGTGTTTGAGTGATTTTGTACAGAATATAATGCATTTGTATCATTGTATGTGACGAAAAAGCAAAGAAGAGAAGAAAGTTCGTCGAAGATGGCGTTTTCCGGCCAAGAAGAGAAGAAAGTTCGTCGGATCCGTACAAAATATAGTATCTTTCATTCATGTTACAATACCCATGCTCTACTCGGATTATTCCGACATCATTTTTTATCCCCGCACAGTGGCCCTAGCCTCAGAGCGACGAGCCCCTCCTTGCTATGGAGGAATCTAATTTTGAAGAAAAGGTTCGTCTTTTCCCTCTTTCTCCCAACTTTTTGGAAGTATTTTCAATTACAGTAACCCTAGAGGATTCGGCCAGAGAATTCACGATTAAAAGCAGGTATTTTGCTTGAAGAGAAAGAGAAGGAAGAGAGAGAAAAAGAAGAAAAATTCTGAAAGAGAATCGTGTGTTAATTCAAAGAAAGAGAGAGGCAAAAGCGCATACGCCTCAATGGTAGTATATACCATAAATACTTATTTTGCTAAAAATATAAAAGGTAACTATAGAAAATAATATTTTAAAATAATTTTGGTTTATAGTAAAAAGGGTGTATACCTTTGCTATAGGAGGTAAAATTTTCTTGTTTTAACAAAAAGTGTTTTTCTCCCAAAGTTAAAGTGTTTGGCCAAGCTTTTAGAAGGAACAAAGTGCTTTTGAATAGAAGGAGAAGTAAAATTTAAGAAGCAGAAAAAAATAGTTTCTTCAAAATTATATTTTTTAAAAGCACCTTTTGAGAAATAATACACTTAGAAACACTTTTTAAAAACTTGGCCAAATACTAATTGCTGCTCAAAAGTATTTTTTAAATTAATTAAGTCATCACAAATTGTTTCTCATTAATAGCCTATTTGGACAAGCTGCAAAAATCAGCTTATTTTGAGAAGTATTTTTTCTCAGAAGTGCTTTTCTCAAAAGTACTTTTGCTGAGAAGCAGTTTGTATTTGGCTAATGAATTTGAAAAGCACTTCTGAGCAACAATTAGTGTTTGGCCAAGCTTTTAAAAACTACTTCTAAGTGTATTTTTCTCAAAAGTTCTTTTCAAAAAAGTACCTTTTTTTTCTTCCAAAAGGTTGGCCAAACATTTCAACTTTGAATAAAAAGCATTTTTTTTTTAAAGAAGAGCTTCTAGGGTTGGAGAAGCTTGGCCAAAAAGGCTATAAAAATACTTTTATAAAAAAGTATTTCTCGAAATAAGTTAATTTTAGAAGTTTGGTCAAAATAAGCTATTAGGGGTGGTTTGGTACAGGAGATAAGAATAATAATTTCGGAATAAAGCTTAGAATTAATTTTATCCCATATTTAATTTGGATTATTAGCTAATTTTCGAATAATTTTATACTAAAATGATGGAATTAGTTAACTCGTATAAAACTTTGAGCACTGGAGATTAGATATGGTTCAAAAGCCTGGTTAGAAACCATGGAGAACATAAATGAAGGGTTGTCACTTCAAAAAGGTGCAAGCATGACTTTTGACTGACTAAAATATTGTTTTGTCATTAGTTCTTAAACATTACTCTAATAGGTAAAGCCAATTCAAACTAGTACAATGTTTCCCCAATCATATCAAGTTTTGCCTATTCAAATTTCAAGTGTCTCTTTCTTTTTTTCTTTTTTTCTTTTTTTTTTTTGGGTACGTTTCTTCCTTTTTCTTTTGGAACAGAAGATATGTATCCTTGTCCCTTCCTCGAATTCTAACTCCAATTAATTTGTAAAATGGACCATCTTTGCCTTTTTTTATCAAATTAATTATATTATGTATTTTCTTTTTGTGGGGTTTATACACTTTGATGTAATTAACTTGGACCCACTATTTGGATAAGATTATAATAGTGCTACTGTGCTGGTGAGATTTTGACATATTCTCTTTTTGTAGGGACTTATTCCATTTCTATTTAGTTAATCTATTTTCCTACTTTAGTTAATCTCATTATGACCATCCTTTTTTTCTTCTTATCATCACTAGGATTGAAAAATTAACCCCCTGTTTACCTCGAAAATACGAGTAACAATTAAACTTGATTTATAGTTTTAAAGAAATGTGATTTAGTTCAATACTAATTAATAACCAAGAAAACTAACGTATAAATGAAGGAAATAAGTAAAATCAAACCAGTGTGCAAGACAATCTCGACCTCGAGCTAAGGTGGCCTCGAGGTTGGTTAAGAACAATAAAGCAATAACAATCTAGTAAAGAGACGATTCTGATGAAATATGAGCCAAAAAGTAAGAGATTTTATTATTTGCCAATGATTGATGATGGTTACAAATGATTAGGGTCCCCTTTATATAATAGGGGAACCCTAAATAAGGTACATTTCTATTTACAGTAAAGAATCTTATTGGGACAGCTGTCTAACCGCCTAGTACGGATTAGTACTAACTCGTACAAATCTATTCCGGAATTTACGTCACGATCTTGGGGACGTGGCATGAATCTTGCTCATTCTGTTACAAAGCCACAACGGCATTATCTCGAGTCCGGTCACGTTCGGCCTCGATATTCTTCGGTCACTTTGATCTTCGATCTTCGAACTCTGCCATCGGGCTCGAACCCAGTGTACTTCGGACCGATTCTTGAAGTGGTTCCTCGAGCCCACTAAATCGAGCATACTTGATTTTGACCGTATTCAGATAGTCTCCGCATTTCTTAGAATAAGATGATAAGAAACGACTTGATCCTCGATGCTCCGATGCCTCGATCATGGTGTCAATCTCGTGACGTCAGCGACTGAAGCGATTAAAAGGTCGCTTCTGCGTAGTTCCCAAGGTCATTAATTGGAGGCAACTGATGGTCGGCCGTTGGTTTCCCCAAACCGTTAAGGTGGCCTCTATAAATAAGCCAATTTCACAATTTTTGCAATCTTTACTTCTCAAATCATCCTTAAAATTTAACTAGCTTCTTCAACTTCTCTAAGTTCACCCTTTTCTCAATTTGTTCTTACTACAGCATCAACTCCTTCTCTTCTCTTGAATTTCTCAACCACAATGGCTAAAACATCTAAAACTGTTCCTCAGAAAGAAAAAGCTTCATCATCGCGGTCGGCCAGAGGTAGAACGGTGGTGCCACCTCGTATCGAGGAGTGTATTCCCGGGCCATACGAGCTAACTTTCGATTTTAAAATCGAAAAACTTGCATCGACACCAGGCCGGTGTGATCCCATGTCTCGATACATCTCCTTTTTAACTCAAGATGAACTTGAGCAGGTGAAAAAGGATTGCAATTGGGAGAATAAGGATGTTGTGATCCCGTCCACCCAAGAGGACATTACCACCCATAAAGTAGGGTACTTAAGTGTGTATACCTACCATTTTACATTGGGTCCCGTAGATTCAGCTCTGGGTTCCATAGCCCCAGTGATTCTTGATTTTTGCCAACAATACCTAGTGACGCTTGGCCAGATCTACCCTTCTTTCTGGCGCATCGTCAATCTGATCAAATATTTCTCGAGCCTGGTTGAGGGAATGCCTTTTACCCTTGACCACCTGATCAGGCTATACAGCCTTCGCCTTTATCGAGGTAGCCTAATAAAACTTCAGCGTTGATCCTCGAAGTCCTTTTTCTCCAGCATCGATGAGGACAAGGACAGAGGATGGATGAGGCGGTTTGTCCGAATCAGGACCTCTTATCTGATTCCCGCTGAGAGGATGCCATTCCCCGAGGAGTAGAACATGAAAAGTAAGTACAAACCTATCGATGGTGATTAATATCCTGCTTTCCCTACTCTTTCTCGATCTAACTCTTTTCTGATGATGCAACTGTCTCTTAGTTTCCTTGTGCGGTCCCGGACCTCGCAGGTTGGGTCCGGCAACTGGCCTCCACTTCTTCCTACGCGGAATGCAGTTGTCGTGATTTTGTCAAGGGTCGATAGGTAGCTAAAAACCATGGTGAGTTCTCTTGTTTACATATTGATGTTTCTTAATGGAATACTCACTTTACCATTACGCAAGCCTCAGAGACATCGTTGCTATGCGGCCACCCCCACTCGGTGAAGAAGAAATCCCAAAATCAACCAAAGAGAAGAAGAGGAAAAGGGGGTCGCCTGCAAGTTCCCCGAAGCCAAAGAAAAGCAAGGCTCGAAAGCCTAGGGCCGATCCCGCGGCCCTATCTTCAGGAGCGTCCCAACACCTTCGGGATGACGAGGAGGAGGGAGAAGATGACGACTACCTGTTGGTAACTCGGAAAAGATGAAGCACTAAGGCTTCGAATGCCACTGAACCGATGGTGGCTGATGCGGTTCGATATCGAACCGAAGAAATTTCGAAGGGGAGCTCGAGCAGAGTCCCCGAGCCATCAGGTGGTAAAAATGCATCTTGTCCCAGGGGACATTTGGCGGGCGAGCCCGAGGAGCCTAGTTCCGAGGCCCTCCAAAGGGAGGATAATATCCCAAGTGAATCACTTGGGATAATTAATGTAGATGACTCGCCGCCGGGCCCTGTGTTCTCCGAATGGCAATTCCGAGATGCTCGGGCCATGAGGACTCCTGATATGGGAACGACCCATGAAGGGAGTGATACTTTTCAGGAGTGCCTTGCAGGGATCGAATATGGCCCTGATCCTGACGCCTCGTTTATCTTCGATGAGGCCCAAAGGCTTCTCAAACAAGTAAGTTTTTTTTCTTCATAATTACGCACGAGTTTTATTCTCGTTTTTCTAAGTCTGACTCATTTTCTTTGTGTGAAGGCCATGGAGCTTCATCAACAAGTATTTTCCAAATCTCGAGCCGATCTTGCCCGATGCGAAGCCAAACTCAAGAAGATGGTGGAAGAGAGGGATGGCCTCAAGCGCCTCTGTATACAGAAAGAGGAGGAGGTCAGAGTTCTTCGAGCTGAATTGGTGAAAGCTCGTCAAGAGCAGACTAAGATCATTGAAAAGGTAATGTATCCCTTGCTCTATTATGTGCTCATTTGATTTAGTGATTAACACTTCAACTTTGCAGAAACAGCAGAAAGGCGAGCTGGTGGAGCAGCTTCGAGAGGAGCTCAAGGTGAAAGAGGCCGAAACCTTGGGGTGGAAGCAACATATGGATCATCTCGCCTTGGAGAAAGACACGCTTCGGGATCAGCTGACCTCGATCGAGCACCAGCTTCAAAATGTAAAAGGGGAAAGCCTGGCCCGGAGCCAAAAGATTGATGAGCTCGAATCTAAATCGGCCGCTAAGCTTGCGAAGGCCAAATCCGATGCAGAGGCGTTTGTGTCCTCTTATCGAGCTGACGCCGAAGCTGCCAACATCCGGGCACAGGAAATCTCTATAGAGGCTGAAGTCAAATTATCATGTGCTCTTGATCACGCCAGGCGACAATCCTGGAGAGAAACTCTCGAGGAGGTGCACGCTCGTGGCTTCGACCTCTCAGCTGACATTGAAAAAGCAAAAACTTTGGAGGACGAGGCTGCCGCTTTACTCTTTGATGATGAGGATTCCGCTAGTGGCTCTGAGAGCGGAGGAGATGAGGATGAAGTCCCTGAGGAGGAGGTTTCTGAAGACGCGGCTCCCGAGGATGTGGCTTCCAAAGATGTGGTTCCCGAGGACGTGGCTCCCAAAGTAGATTAGGCTCTTTTGTTTTTTGTTTTTGTATAAGTCCCCTTGTGGGCATTGTAAATACTCTTTATGAATATAAGGAATTCCCATTCTTTTCGCTTTATCTCCATTATGCTTCGTCTTCATTTGTGAAAATTTTTGATGTTATAACTTTAATGATCAAGTGAGCACTGCTCGGACTCAGAATAGAACAAACCCTTAGGTTTTTTAGTGATCAATGGGCGATCTTTTCAACTTATAATAGAATACCTCTTAAGGTTTTTGTTAATCCTCGAGCTATGCTTAAGTTGATTTGATGTGAGCACGGGATGATGGGACTTTTGAGTTCGAGTTGAGTGAGATCAAGGTCTTGAACTCTACATGCTTCGGCCCTTAGGCTTTTTTATATTGGCCCTTAGGCTCTTTTAGGTCGGCCCTTAGGCTCTTTAAGTTGGGCCAATTCGCCCTCTAAAGCGGCTATAATTTTTCCCTCTTTTCGGCTAAAAGACTTAGTGAAAATTTCTTTATGCCTTAGCATGTGTTTTTTGTACCCGTTGGGTTTTCCGAAGGTTCGATCGATCGGAACCTCATTTGTAATCCGTTTGTGTTACGATTATTGAATACCTCTTGAGGCTTTTTCGAAGGTTGATGTTATCGAAGCCTTTAAGTTATTCGAGGGATGATTTTATCGAAGCCCTTTTTTATTTTCTTTTGCCGAGGGTAGCCTAATTTAACCGGTCTTTCAAAGTATTTGAAGGCCTTTAGCTTATGGCGGAAGTCAGACGTCTCCGAGCCGCATTATTTCGGCCGTCGCCTTTTTTATATGACCGTAGTCTTTAATGTGTCCGTAGCCTTTAATATGGCCGTAGCCTTCGGGTATGTCTCTTGGACATGTTTCCCGATAACCTTCCGAACTTGTTCGAAAGGTTAGTCCCCAAGTATGATGGCGTTGGCCTTTATGTCGAGGGGATGCCTCTTTGAGGTCTTATGAATTCGAGTTAGGATGACTTGAATGTGTTGACTGTCGATGACAGTCCCCGAGTACTTGAGGTGTATTCGTGTTTTGGCCCTTGAGCCATTTCTCGCAAGATCACAAGTATGATGTTCGTATAGTAGCAAATTTCTTTGAGACACAAAGTGTTTTGATATAGAAAGAATGCTTCTTTGAATAATTGATACATGCATACATGTTTTGCCGTCGGGGCTCGACTATTCTACATGGACACGGTTCATCTGACCGTTTGGCCCATTACAAAGTTTTCCTATCGAGGCCCCCTTTGGCGTGAAGTATTTTCCTCGAAAATATAATCTCCGAGGGTGATGCCCCCCAGTATTCGAGGTTGATTGAAAAGAAGCCTTGGATACTGTTGAATTCTCCTTAGGTAGCACATAGTTGTTGCCTCGTTAAAACCTCGCAAGTAAAACCCATTTGGGACAAAACCCGATCTAAGGAAAAAAGAGTGAAACGTGTGCTTTAAAACCTAAGGTCTTCGTGTAAAAAGGCGCCCTCGATGTCTTCGATTGAACACCTGCAATGAGTTAGTTTTAAATTCAAATGGACAAAAGGAGAAAATCATACCTTAGCAGTAGTATCGTTTGAGTAGTGATATATTCCAATTGTTCAGCAGTTGTTCGCCTCCCATCGTGCCAAGTTTGTAAGATCCTTTACCGACAACTCCGATGACTCGGTACGGTCCTTCCCAATTCGGTCCCAGTTTCCCTTCATTCGGGTCTCGAGTATTGAGGGTGACCTTCCGTAGAACTAAGTCCCCGATTCTGAAGTGTCGAAGGTTAGTCCTTCTATTATAATATCTCTCGATTCTTTGTTTCTGCGCCGCCATCCGAACAAGTGCAGCTTCTCGTTTTTCATCTAATAGCTTGAGGCTAGTATTCATAGCCTCGTAATTTGACTCCTCCGATGCATGCCGAAACCTGGCGGTGGGTTCTCCGATCTCGACCGGGATTAAGGCCTCGGAGCCATATACTAAAGAGAACGGAGTAGCCACTGTGCTGGACTTCGATGTCGTTCGATATGCCCAAAGGACCTCGGGTAGAACTTCTCTCCATTTTCCTTTTGCATCGTCCAACCTTTTCTTTAGGTTTTGAATGATAGTTTTGTTTGTTGACCCGGCCTGTTCGTTCCCGATTGGGTGGTACGGTGTTGATAAGATCCTCTTTATTTTATGTGCTTCGAGGAACTCCGTTACCTTGTTTCCGACGAATTTCTTTCCATTGTCACATACAATCTCGGCAGGTATCCCGTATCGACATATGATGTGGTCCCAGATGAAGTCAATAACTTCCTTTTCTCTGACCTTCTCGAAGGCCTGTGCTTCCACCCATTTTGAAAAATAATCCCTCATAAACAAAATGAATTTAGCTTTACCAGGGGCCGTTGGTAGAGGGCCGGCAATGTCCATTCCCCATTTCATGAAAGGCTATGGGGACAGGACTGAGTGAAGTTGCTCTCCGGGCTGGTGAATCATTGGTGCAAACCGTTGGCACTTATCACATTTTTTAACAAATTCGTTAGTGTCTTTTTCCATGCTATCCCAGTAATACCCTGCTCTAATAATTTTGCGAATCAAAGACTCAGCGCCAGAGTGATTCCCACAAGTACCTTCGTGGATCTCTCGTAGAACATAATTGGTGTCCCCCTGCCCTAAACACACCGCCAATGGTCCATCGAACGTCCTCATATACAATGTTCCATCTTCATCTAATGTGAACCTAGCAGCCTTGGTTCGTAGGGCCCTTGACTCTTTATGATCCGATGGGAGTTTCCCATTTTTCAAATACTCGATATACTTATTCCTCCAATCCCAAGTCAAACTTGTAGAATTTATCTCGGTATGACCTTCTTCAACCACAAATCTCGATAATTGGACAACAGTCCCCGGGACGATATCATCTTCTTCAACCGATGACCCCAAATTAGCAAGTGCATCGGCCTCACTATTTTGTTCTCGAGGCACATGATCTAGAGTCCACTCCTTGAAGCGGTGCAAGGTTACATGTAGCTTATCCAAGTACCTTTTCATCCTATCCACTCGAACTTCAAAACTTTTGTTTACTTGGTTTACTACCAATAGTGAATCACACTTGGCTTCAATGACTTCTGCCCCCAAGCTTTTAGCTAGCTCGAGACCTGCAATCATGGCCTCATACTCGGCCTCATTATTAGTCAACCTAGAAGTTTTGATAGATTGCCTAATAGTACTACTTGTTGGTGGCTTCAAAACAATGCCAAGCCCGGACCCTTTCACATTCGAGGCACCGTCCGTGAAAAGGGTCCATAACCCCGATGATGTACCCGATTTTAGCAGAAGTTCTCTCCACTTCGGGTACGAGGGTTGGCGTAAAATCGGCCACGAAGTCAGCTAGGATTTGAGACTTGATGGCCATTCGGGGTTGATACTCGATATCGTACCCGCCAAGTTCGACGGCCCATTTGGCCAACCTGCCCAACAGTTCGGGCCTATTCAAAACATTTCGAAGGGGATAACTGGTCAACACATATATGGGCTGACTTTGAAAATATGGCTTTAACTTTCTAGATGCGCTTATTAATGCGAATGTCAATTTTTCTAAGTGTGGATATCTAGTTTCGGCATCCCCTAGAGTTCGACTTACATAATAAACAGGGAATTGCGTACCTTGCTCTTCTCGAACCAGTACCCCACTTACCGCTATCTCGGACACTGCCAAATATAAGTAAAGCTTTTCATCTACCTTCGGAGTGTGAAGCAGAGGTGGGCTCAAAAAATATCGCTTCAATTCATCCAATACTTGCTGGTATTTCGGGGTCCATGCGAAATCCTTTTTCTTTTTGAGCAAGGAAAAGAACCTGTGGCTTCGATCCGATGACCTTAAAATAAATCGACCCAAGGCGGCTATTCGTCCTGTTAACCTTTGTACGGCTTTCACACTATCTACGATAGTGATATCTTCGATGGCCTTGATCTTGTCGGGGTTGATTTCGATCCCTCGATTTGATACCATGAATCCGAGGAACTTACCCGATCCGACCCCGAAGGCACATTTTTCTGGGTTAAGCTTCATGTTGTACTTCCTCAAGATTTTGAATGTTTCCTGGAAATGAGTTAAATGGTCCTCTGCACGCAGGGACTTAACCAACATATCGTCAATGTAAACTTCCATTGATTTACCTATCTGTTCCTCGAACAATCTGTTAACTAAGCATTGGTATGTTGCTCCAGCATTTTTTAGCCCGAAGGGCATTACATTGTAACAATATGTTCCAAACTTAGTGATAAATGAGGTCTTTTCCTGGTCCTCCGGGTTCATCTAAATTTGATTGTACCCGGAGTAGGCATCGAGAAAGGTTAGGATCTCGTGGCCGGCCGTGGCATCGATCATGCGTTCGATGTTAGGCAGGGGAAAAGAGTCTTTAGGGCATGCCTAGTTTAAATCCTTATAATCTACGCACATTCTAAGTTTATTTCCCCTTTTTAGGGACTACAACCACGTTGGCTAACCATTCGGGGTATTTTACTTCTCGAATAGACCCTATTTTAAGAAGTTTAGTTACCTCATCCTTTATGAATGCATGCTTCACCTCGGATTGGAGCCTCCTTTTCTGCTTTACCGGTTTGAACCTGGGGTCGAGGCTTAGCCGGTGTGTTGTTATTTCTGGTGGGATCCCTGTCATGTCTAAATGGGACCAAGAAAAACAATCCATATTATCAATAAGAAATTGAATGAGTTTTTTCCTGAGTTTGGGGGTCAACCCCGTTCCTAGGTATACCTTTTTCTCGGGCATGTACTCGATCAGTATGACCTGTTCTAGTTCCTCGACCGTTGACTTGGTCGCATCTGACTCTTCGGGAACAACGAAAGTTCGAGGAGTAAGTAAATCCTCTTTTTCTTCATCGATTACCTGTTCCTTCGGTTCGGTCGAGGCTGGGGTCGGTGATTGCTATTTGCTCGTCTGCTTATCTTTGGTGCTCGATTTTTCCGAGGTCGAAGGCACTGGTATCGGTGTTACCTCATCGACTGCAAACATTTCCTTTGCAGCGTGTTGTTCTCCGTAAACCATTTTCACACCATCCACTGTTGGGAACTTCATCATCTGATAAAGGGTTGAAGGTACTGCCCTCATGTTGTGGATCCATGGCCTCCTGAGAAGTGCATTATATCTCATGTCGCCTTTGATGACATGGAATTTTGTATCTTGGATGGTCCCGGCCACGTTCACTGGTAGGATTATCTCCCCCTTCGTTGTGTCACTTGCCATGTTGAAGCCAATTTGGACTCGAGACACAGGTACAATTTGGTCCTGTAGGCCGAGCTGCTCTACGACCCTCGATCTGATTATGTTTGCCGAGCTACCTGGATCCGCTAGAACACGTTTAACTTGAATTTTATTTAACAAAATAGAAATTACCAGGGCGTCATTGAGCGGCTGAGATATGCCTTCTATTTTCTCGTCATCGAATGATAGGATGCCCTCGGGCATATAGCTCCGAGTCCGTTTTTCTCTGGTGATCGACACTTTGGTGCGTTTGAATATAGGTCCTTATGGAACATCGACACTGCCAACGATCATATGAATCACATGTTGCGGTTCCTCCTGCATATTTTTTCTGTTTGCATCTCTTTCCCCGAAGTGGTTCTTAGCTCGATCACTGAGAAACTCTCGAAGATGACCCTCGTCGAACAACCGAGCTACCTCCTCCCTCAGCTGTCTGCAGTCTTCGATCCTATGGCCATGGATGGCATGATACTTACACATCAAGTTTGGATTCCTTTGAGAAGGACCGGATTGTGTAGGCCTGGGCCACCTGGTGTCTTTGATTCTTCCAATAGCTGACACGATCCCCGAAGCATCTACGCTGAAATTATACTCCGACAACCGAGGTGCTTCCTCGGGGTCGATATGTTTATCAAAACCATTCATACTCATAAGTCGCCGAGAGCTTTGACCTCGATCATATCTTCGATCGTTTCGAGGAGCGTTACGCTCCGAACCGTTGTTTCTCAGATCGACATATGGCTGATACTGTTCCTTGTTTGATCTTAATTCCCTGACTGTATCCCTCGGGGCTTAACTGCCAATCTATTAGGACGAACCAAACCCGAGGGGGCTCCCAACTGGTCGTCCTCGACCCTGATCTTCGATTGGTAACGATTATGTACGTCTGACCAAGTCACAGCTGGGTACTCGATCAGATTTTTCTTTAATTGTCGTGACGTGATCGAACTCCGCTCGTTCAAACCTTGCATAAAAGCTTGTACTGCCCAGTCGTCCGAGACCGGTGGTAATTCCATTCGCTCCATTTGAAACCGAGATACAAACTCCCTTAGCATCTCATCGTTTCTCTGTTTTATCTTAAAAACGTCCGATTTGCTTGTCGCCACCTTTATGGCCCGGCATGTGCTTTCACGAAGGCGTCTGCTAACATAGCAAACAAATCGATAGAGTTCGGGGCTTGTGATACCAAATCATGGCTCCCTTTGACAAAGTTTCCCCAAAATTTTCAACAATACTGATTCGATCTCATCATCATTCAAGTCGTTTCCTTTAATTCCGCAAGTGTATGAGGTAATATGTTAATTGGGATCGGTTGTCCTGTTGTATTTAGGTATATCGAGCATGCGAAATTTTTAGGAATGGGCTTCGGAGCCGCACTCGGAGGGAATGGCTTCTGTATGAATTTTTTGGCATCCAAACATTTCAAGACCGGGGGTGCCCCCGGTATTTGATCAACACGGGAGTTATAAGTCTCCACTTTTTTGTCATTATCCTCAATCTTCTTCTCCCCGGACTCGATTCTCTTGGTGAGTTCCTCGAGCATCCTCATAATTGTGGGATCAGTCCCCGAGCCATTATCGTTTGATCTTTCCGGTATCGGCTCAGTACGTCAAGTGTTTTCTGGTTCGACTATACTTGGAGTTTTGTGCTGACTTTGAAGTTGAGCGATAACAAATTGTTGAGCTTGTAGCATCTCGAATATTACTTGGAGGCTGACTCCTCCTTCTCCTATACCCTGTGTTCCTTGGCCCCCAGATCGGGCTTCCTCGCGTACACTTCCTCCGGGGTCTACGCCTAAATCCGCATTCAAAGCAATGTGTGAGCTAACATCAACTGGTTCCACATTTGGCACTTCCCCAGGGTTTATCGGTGGTATACCGACCCCTACATTGTTGTTTTTCCCATGAAATCCAAGATCATCGTTGTCGTGTACAGGTGCGTTTTGCGAGTTTGACATGTTTTAACCCGAGAACAGAAATTCTTGACAAGAACAAGTGTGAAAATAACGTATGTTATCAGAATCAGTACCGAAATAATCACTATTATCTTTAGCCTCACTGTGGGCGCCAAACTGTTTACCTCGAAAATACGAGTAACAATTAAACTTGATTTATGATTTTAAAGATATGTGATTTAGTTCAATACTAATTAATAACCAAGAAAACTAACGTATAAATGAAGGAAATAAGTAAAATCAAACCAGTGTGCAAGACAATCTCGACCTCGAGCTAAGGTGGCCTCGAGGTTGGTTAAGAACAGTAAAGCAATAACAATCAAGTAAAGAGACAATTCTGATGAAATATGAGCCAAAAAGTAAGAGAGTATATTCTTTGCCAATGATTGATGATGGTTACAAATGATTGGGGTCCTCTTTATATAAGAGAAAATCTCACTTTATACCCATCAATTCCAAACTATTTACCCTTTAATGCCCAGGCCCAAACTATTTACTACTCCTACCCATGCGGCCCAAACTATTTACCCGGTTATTAACTTTGTATAAACTCTTCCACAAGAAAGAATCTGAAATACAGTGAAACAAAAAAACCAAGAAATAGCAAAGAAAAAGGTAGCCATGGATGCGGAAGAAGGAACACAACAACCCTAGCTAGTTCTTGTACACAAACTCTTCCTTTTGACACACCCAGATGTTAATGACTTGGATAAAGTTCGCCTCCATGAAGAAGACTTGGACAAACTCTTCCATTTCCCTTATATCCTTCTTTAAAAAGAAATTAGATCTGATTATCTGAGAAGTTGACCTCTGGCTAGTTTCAATGCTGCTCCACTTTTTTGATTATTCTTTCCCTAGCTCTTGCTCTTGCCTTGACCCTTGAATTTAAAATTTATTTTGAAGATTTCTTGTTTGATTCAAAGTGGGTGTTGTTAAATATTGCTTATAGTACCTTCTGGAAGTTCATACTGAAATTTGATAGCATTTGGAGCTGATTTGAGGTGATTGAGATCGAATTTTTCAGCTAAAAGTCGAAGAAGAACACAACTACAGTATACCGCTACGATATACAATATGTTGTAGGAGTATATAGCTATACTGCAATAGTATACTATTATAGTTTACAATATACTGCAACGGTATATTGTAATAATCGAAGAAGAACACAGTTACCTAACAGTATACTGCTACAGTATACAATATACTATAGGAGTATATAGTTATACTGCAACAGTATATTATTATAGTATATAATATATTGTTATAGTATACTGTAATAATATGTAATATACTGTAACAGTATGCTGTAAAGTATACAATATACTATAATAGTATACTTATTACACGTAAATTCACTTGCCTTTTCCCTTTTAATTGGCTTTAAGCTTTTACCCAGCGTGAGGGGCAAATTAAAATGCAAAAAAATAAAATAAAAATTATTATAGTATGATATATAACATAACGGTATACTCTTACAATTAGATCCTTTTAGAATTTTTTGAAATTTTTATTGAGAACTGATATTATTTCAGTTTAATAATTGGATTAAATTCTTTTTAACTCTTTGTGTATAATTGTATACCCTGTTGGTATAGCAATATACTATACTGGTATCATATGTTAGTTAAAATTTTTTGCTTGTATTAGCTACATTTAATTGGTACACAATTTGATTTTTCTTTAGTAATAGTATAAAACACGAATAATAAAAAATAGTGAAAACAGTAAATGAAATTAGATTATGAAGAGAAAAAGAATATAAAAAAAAGAAGTTAAATGAAATTAGAAAAGGAAAAAATAAAAAAATAAGAAGAACCCGAGAAAAAAGAAAAGGAGAAAAGAAAAAAAAAAGAAAAAAAGAAAGAAAAGAAGCATAGAAATAAAAAAAAATTAGAGAATAAAGAAAAAATTCCCCACAAAAACTACTATGGGTAGGAAATGTAATTAGTTTATGGGTAGAAAAACAAATGGGTAGACCAGGGTAAATAGTTTTATTTTTGTGGGTAACTGTGTCAAAACCCCTTTATATAATAGGGGAACCCTAATTAAGGTATATTTCTATTTACAATAAAGAATCTTATTGGGACGGCTGTCTAACCGCCTCGTACGGATTAGTACTAACTCGTGCAAATATATTCCGCCATTTACGCCACATCTTGGGGACGTGACAGGAATCTTGCTCATTTTGTTACAAAGCCACAACGGCATTATCTCGAGGCCGGCCACGTTCGGCCCCGATATTCATCGGTCACTTTGATCTTCGATCTTCGAACTCTGACATCGGCCTCGAACCCAGTGTACTTCGGACCGATTCTTGAAGTGGTTCCTCGAGCCCACTAAATCGAGAATACACCCATCTTTGTTTAATTTTTTTTATATATTTTTTTTCATTGAATTTGTTTTTTCGCTTAAATACAATTATCTCTTACTCTTAGGTATTGTATTCGACGGTAGCTTAGTCATTTGTATGTATTTATGTTTACTACAAATATCTCATTATTTGTACATCTATTATCCAGCAATATAGGACATGGAGTATAGCGGTTTAACAACAAGTGAGATTTCTGTTCATATGAAGTATTTGAAATCGCCTACTCTATGCCTTCATAAGATTTCTTTACTCCTGGTTACGTTTTTCTAATTACAGAGAAGGGGAGAACAACATTTAATCTTCATCTTTTTCTAATCTTCATCTAAATCTAAGCAAAAATATTCCAGACTATAATCAGGTCAATGAAGAAGCTAACTAGTTACCGCCCACCAGACAAGTTGATGCCAGATTTGGACTTGTATCTAACAATCCGAGATAAAATATAAGTAATACCAGAATTATTTATACCGAAATTTGATATTGTTTTTATACCACATTCAGACATGAGATGACACTAAATGGAGTAACACTGGCAATTGGTGATTCAATAATCGACCCTAATTTGTTTGGTACTAGGGGGATAATTGTTGTTCTTGTTGTTATTGTTGTCTTATACCATATTTAACGTACGTGGGATACCAATCTCGAGGTTAGCTAATCCAGGGATAAACCAACCAAATAAGCACTTCTCTCAAAGTCCTTTAAGAAGGCCAATATTAAAATTAAAGAAATAAATATTTATCCAAACATATCAGGTAGAAAGCCTAACATATATGGTCTCATTGTTAATCCAATAGACCAACCATCTATTAGTACAATAACCCACTATAACAACAACAACAACAAACAAACAGTAAAATCACACAAGTAGGGTATGGGGAGGATAGTGTGTACGCCAGAGCGGTTGAAAATTGAACCATAACCGTTAGTCGAACCGAACTGATGACTTATTGGTATCGGGTTATTCGGGTAATGGTTGGTAAACGGATTGAGATTTTATAATTAACGGCTTAACGGTTTGGAGGCGGATTACTCAATTTTCATATCGGATAAACCGTTAACCCGTTAAGAATTTTTATATTTACACTTTTACACTTATGTATATAAAGTACTATTGGATTCGGCCTGTGTCACTGACTACCGTGCATATGTGATCCTCTGTTTAGAAATGCACTTTAGCGTACAATCCTTTTACAAGTGATTGCAAAGAGCTGCCCATAATAGTAGAGCTTTAGGTGCAAGAATTGGGCTTTCAATTTGGTTTTCATTGTGAAAATAACACGGACTAGCCAGTTTTCGAACTGACAATTAAAAAATAGCCAGCGTTTGCAAAGTCATTGGAAAATAATCACTATTTTGCTGCAACACGAAAAGTTCCAGCATAATATACTGGAGATTGGTGCACCTGTGTATGAACTTCTAGCATATTATGTTGGAAAACACAGAAAGTTCCAGCATAATATACTGGAGATTGGACCACCTGTGTATGAACTTCCAGCATATTATGCTGGACCAATATATTATGCTGGAACTCCAGTATATTATGCTGGAAGTTTACATATAAAAAATTCGAACTCTAGTATATTATGCTGGAATATTTTTCGGATTTTGAACAGTGTTTTCGTTCAGATTTATCTTTACATGAAAAGTGCTAAATTTCGATTACCTTCAAAACTATGGTTATTTTTCAATTACCACTTGTAAATCTGGCTATTTTTGAATTTCTCGCGTTTTTCTCCTATTATCAAAGAATACATGGTGATCAAGATAATATATTATGCCAGTTTGTATCATGATGACCCTTGGCTCTCCAAATTGGACTTCAGAAGTTCAAGTGTTTATTCTTAACTATGCAACCAAAAGAACTAACGTTCAGTTTTTTATCTTTGATTAGCCAATAAACCGTCCGATAATCGTTAATCCGATACCAATCCGCCCGTTGTCTTATAGGATAGCTAGCGGATTACTTCATTCATAATCCGATAACCGATAAGCCGAACCGTTAAGCGTAATACTCCGCAGGATAACACCCCTAGTGTACGCAAACCTTACTCCTACCCTGGGAGGTAGAGAGGGTATTAGCCTGTTTGGCCAAGCTTCTAAAATTAACTTATTTTGAAAAGTGCTTTTCAAAAAAGTGCTTTTGGGGAGAAACTACTTTTTTCTACTTGTGGTCCATGAATTTGAAGACCCTCTCTTCTTATGCTTCCAAGAACAGGGGAGAGGTTGGATTCAAACTTTTCACTTACCGAAAACAAAGGCTGCTTTCTGAACTGTGCATAAATGATTGAATGAGAAACATAAATCCATATTCCAATTATTGATGTCCCCTCATCTGATTTTCGAACAAGCTATATTGGGATAATAATGTGGAGATTATAATTGGAGATTAAACAATAATTGAATTATATAGTGGACATATTGTCTGTTTGGCCAAGCTTCTCCAAAAGCACTTTTTTTTTTCAAGTGTTTTTTTTCAAAGTTGAGGTGTTTGGCCAAGCTTTTAGGAAGAAAGAAAAAGTGTTTTTGAGTAGAAGGTTTCCTCTGAACATATTGTCTTATAAGAACTGCCAGATTGTTTATCCAAAGGTCTAAACAGGGGGTTATAATTACCCCCATTTCATCCGACCCGTAAAAATATCCTCACTTCATTAACACAAAAAACAAATCAACATCTCAACATGATACATCCACACATATCATCTAAATCCAAACATTAGTTCTTGGATACCGGAGCAACTGCATCTAGTAGAGCTGACTTAACACCAAACAAATTTCTTTTCTAGTCTAGGACTTATAGTTTTGGAAATTAAATTAATCCTGCAACTCCTCCTGAAATGTTGATCTGTGATCAGAAATGTCTAGGCGGGATCTTGGATGAAAACTCTTGAATTACTGTCTTTTGAACATTTGAACTGTGTCATGAAAATTTCCTCTGAACATACCATATTATAAGACATAAAGGAATAGCCAGATTGTTTACCCTAAGGGAAAAACTGTCTAACCAAATTACACAACGAGATACCTGTATCCAGATCTTACACCAAAAGCACTGATAGCAAGCTGCATCGTGTCAACTCCAAGGAATCAAAATCTTCGAAAGATATTTGAAATCATATGCTGCTGCCTGCTTTTGTCCATTGACGTCAAGTAACTGCATCTTATGGACAGAGCATAGTTCAGGTTCTCTGCTTAAGAGTAACTTCATTGATCTGCACACGAGTTTTGGGTCGATGGTGGTCATCTGTATCTACTTCTTCGATTTCCTGAATAGCCATAACCAACCATCAGCATTAAGGTGGGGAGAGAAAAGAACAGAGAATACTAAAATTCTCATCGCTAGGCTTGACAATGGGGTTTTGGCCAGTTTCCCGATGACTTATCATTCCTTCATGAACCATAATGAAATAATTTTCCAAATATACTCCCAGTATGGACTTGAATTTTCACTAAATATTAAATAGTGTGGAAATCCGGTGAAATATCGAATCTCTAACTCTGTCCTTTAACCTCTTCATGCAAAAACTGATAGGAAAAGGAAAAGGATCTATACCTGGACAACCTCTTCTCCCTTGATGACACGTCCAAAGACATTAATCTTGTCATTCAGATCCGGGATTGGTGCTGTTGTAACAAATAGATCAAATCCTCCACCTTCATGTTTCACCTTGGAAGTACCAAGCATAAATGCTTCGTGCTTAAGACTGAACATTATGATAGCCAATTCAGCGATGAGAATGAAGCAAGGGGATCCCAAGGCAACTGTAAAAGACACAATAACAGCAAATGATGTGCAAGGAAGACCTTGGATCCAGTTGGCTATAATGTTTTCCCCTCAAAGTCCATTCTTCTGTAGCTTCAGGTCTTTCAACTTTACTACCGTGGATGACAGAGTCCTTGATTACACGAATAAATTGCATCTCTTTAAAGTGACCCTTCTGACTGCAAACACATAACAACAATATCATACTTAAGTATCCATGTGAATCATCAGCAAATGGACCAGCATGCCAAGATTTTTATCGCTCTTGTTCTAGGCATCTAGTTGAGGCAGCGTTTTATTTTGCATCCATTGATTGTGAAGAAACTAAATACACATTGTAATGTCCTTAAAGATTCTGATTTTAGGATAAAGCAGAAGATGAGTTCCTAATGAGGAATTTGTGACAAGCTGTCCATAGCAAACGTTAGAACACCCATGAATCTGCAGATTGTTCTCAAAGTTCCGAATCAAATATTAAATTTCAGTTCAATAAGAATGGGAACGTTGAAAATTTGGGGTTCCAAAGAGAAGCATATAGCCTGAGCATGGATTAAGTGGTGGAGATTCATGAAATCAACACTAACCTTTCATCAGCTTGAAACCGTGAACTGCCACAACCACAAATTGTCAAATTATCAACCCCCCGACCCCTCCTTAAAGGAGAAAAGAAAAAGGTAACGATGGTGAGATTCAAAATCCATCTTTCCTGTGCTCTTATAATTGTCATGGGAAGGAATGAAGAAGACTATAGATCCAATCAAACATATGAATCCCTCTCTCTCTCTTTTCTCTTTTTTCCTCTCAAAATCCATCTTTCCTGTGCTCTTATAATTGTCACGGGAAGGAATGGAGAAGACTAGAGATCCAATCAAACAGATGAATCCCTCTCTCTTTTCTCTTTTTTCCTCTCAAAATCAGGGAGAAAATAGAAAGAACAGAAAAAAGTGGATTTAACATGTTCAAAAGCTTTTTATCCCGACCCTATTTTCCAAAAATTGAAACCTAGGTAAATGTTTCTTAAAAATATGTCCCAAAAAACATCCTTTCGCCCCTTATTATTTCAATCGCAGGTTGTTTTGAATGTTTTCTAGGATCTCATATAAGCACCATCCCAAAATTTCTCCTTCTAGAAGCATGTGTACAAGTTACCAGCTGCTGCATGTGAGGTAGGGAAGAGATGAATGCTTGGACTTGTCAACTTATTAGACAAGGTTGCTTGTTAGATCTATATGAACTAGGAGAAATTTAATTGCCATCTCTGTTAAAGAACAAACCAAAAACAAAAAAGGAAAGAAAATGAATGAGAAGGTATACCAATTACGCACCTGAAGTCAATGAATTCATCAACAATGTCAGGAGAACCATCCTTGTAAAGTTCCACGGTTATCAGGCCTTTCGAGGTGCTTATAAGCTACCAGAGATATAACAAGTTAACAAAGTCTAGGAAAGATAAGGATTACAAAACAAAAAAACCTTGAAATATGCAATTATAGCCAATAAAAAACATAGAGGAAAACTTCACATTTGAAAGAGAAACAGCGGTATCCTATCATATGCTATAATGCAAGGAAGATAAGTAGATAAATTTTACCCTTGACGATAGGCAAAGATATAAAAAAAAATTCTTTATCAATTTTTTTTCCCCTTGAATGAAAATGACAAGTTAATATTGAATTATACCACCAATAGACTTGAAAAACAAGCTAGTAGTATGACAGTGCTTGCTGACTAGCTAAGTGAGATAGAAACAGTCATGAAAACCAGCTCCGCGAGAAAGCAGGAAAGAGGATTTTCTGAACTTACAGCGTATTTAGGAATATCAGATTTCTTTCGCTCAATAGCCTGCAGCAAAGAAAAAGGTAAAGATATACATGAGTGCAAAGGA
Source organism: Nicotiana attenuata (assembly GCF_001879085.1). Taxonomy (NCBI): domain Eukaryota; kingdom Viridiplantae; phylum Streptophyta; class Magnoliopsida; order Solanales; family Solanaceae; genus Nicotiana; species Nicotiana attenuata. The sequence continues at coordinate 31,681,725 of NC_031998.1, read as the reverse complement.
ATATATAGAAAGGCAAATGCAGTTTCTAGGATTTAAATATGAAGTTTGCACCCAAGGGTGTTGCCTAGCAGTAAATAAAGTGGGTGAAAATCATGGGAGTGCAGGGTTCAAATCCAGCAGAGACAAAAAAGCAAGGCGATTTCTTCCATCTGCCTAAACCTTGGTGGGCAAAAATACCCAGTGCATGTGCTAGTAGAAGTTTACAGGTACCCGGTGGAATAATTGAGGTGCGAGCAAATTAATCCAAACACCACACTATTGTAAAAAAAATGATGTATCTTAGTCGAGACCAGAAAAAAACTGCATAAATTGGTCACTGGAGCTCAAGAAAGAATATTTGCAACTCCCGATCAAATATTATCTACCAACCAAATTAAGTGTTGTAGAATTATTCATACCTTGCTGGTAGATAGATCATCCTGTGTCTGAACAATTGATCTAGCCAGAAAATAAGAAGGTCCAAGTATGAGGAAAAAACATCTATTCAAATGCATCTTGTTATAAAATATTCAATAAATGTACAAGTGAGGCATTGTTGATGAAACAAATATTCATCCCATATCATCCTTCCTCAGCAATCATACATTATTTGGAGTTCTTCACACCAGAAAATTACTAAGTTTACACATATTATGATGGACTCATGCAACACTTGGATCAGCGATAATAAGGGGCTCAAAATGAGCTCTTTCTGTCGAGATAAATTAATAAATAAATAAGAGTATGGATAAAACTTTAAATGAGGTGGTCACTCAATGTAACATGAAAGAAGCACAGGCAAAGGTCTTGAGTTCAAATCTCATTGCTACCATTATCTAAACAAGTATTTCTATGTGCTTAATCCAAGACCTAAATAGTCCGATTTTCCTCTAAAAATATGAACTGCCCTTAGATAACCACGTCTAGAACTTTTCGAATACTCTCTTACAGAATAACAGTCATAGAATTCACAGTTCTCCTCCAAGCAACAGCATCCGAGCTAATCTCTGGCTGCCGTTACCACCTTAGTACAACACCACCCGGCCATCAACTGCACATTTACTTCTCGATTAGACTGTCATTTACCCTATGGTAAGTAGCATTAGCACTAACACTAGTTTTGTGTCAGACATGGACAAGCAAATTAAAAGAAGTTAGCAAGTTGCAGAACATATGATACAAGAATATGATAAAGGTATATTCTTATGTCCATAATTATTTTTCTATATAGACATAATTTAACCCAAAAAAGGAAAGCTAGTAACAAAAAGGCACAAATAACATACTTCATTTGGAAACTTCCCCACTATCATAAAGACTCGTGTCATTTAATATCAAGTAATGATTGGAAGAAGATCCAAAGTAGCACTTCCTCCGTTACTTTTTATGTTGACTGGACATGAAATTTAAAACAAAGGAAAACTGTTACTAATATATAAGCTAAATAGATATGAAGAGTAAGAAATTTGCCCTTACTACTAACTATTATATGGTAAGAGTTCCACACGTTCATGTCTTTCTCTCTCCTAACAAAATATCAACTTCTAAAATAGTATGTTAAATTAAATAATTTCCAAGTGCATAAAAATGTCAATCTTTTCTCGGACAGAGTAAAAAGAAAATAGTTTCACATGAAGTTAGACTTGAGGAGTACCAAAATACTTCTGAAAAAGAAAAGACGCACGACTAGAAGTCTCTTAGTATCAAACAATGTGAAAGAGTTGCAAAAACACTATATTATAAACATCATTATTGTCCTTATTTCTGGCACTCCGACAATATGGTCCCCACAAAAGCAAACGAGTTTCTGGAATGGATATATCAAAACTCAAGAAGCTCATGAAATGGACATGATTAGGTTACTGTTGGACATATATAGAAGTGGTATACAAAAAGTTCTGGTATTAATTTTCTGTACAGTGCAAATATGGAACCAGAAATTAGGGCATTCCACACCTTGCACTTTACATCCATTCAACTACTAGCTAGGGCCATGCCATATCCAAACACTTTGTCACCTCACTTTTTTTCCAAATCATCAATGAAAAATTGTATGAATCAGAAGCATTACCAAAAATGCCAAGTTAAGAATCTTGACAACTGCCAAAGAGAGCTTTACTCTCTGAAGCAAAGAACATTGCATGAGTTCAAAAATATTAGAAAAATAACAACTTTCTCTGTTACTCCCAGAATGTAGTTTCGTCTCTATACTTATGCTATACGTCAAAATTTAATCTAAGTAACTACATTGTTTTCCAAGTCAAAGCTAAACAATCAAACGATAGGCAATAATAAACAAATTGAACAGAAAACTTAGATAATACAAGCAGCTCTGAACAATTATCCAAGAAAAGATTTTGACTAACCTTCGAAACCAGTATCTATAGGTAGAATACAGGGAAAACACCATCACAGCAACAATTAGGATGCATACTATAATTGTATTAACACTGACACCACTTGGCCCCTTCTTCTTTTTGCTTTGCAATAGAAGAGCTTGAGGTTTTATCCTCGCCATTACCTCAAGTAAGTATTAATCTCTGAAATTATCATAAAATTAATCATAATTCAAGTCAAAATTATCATCCCACCTTTTCAATTAAAAAACAAAAGAACAACACAATTCAGACTCGGCAACAAAATCGTACTTTAGATATGAATTAGACGGTATAATTAGGCCCCAAATAAAGTAAGTGAATATGACCTTCACGTCGCATAATTTTATTTGAAGCTCATAGTTCATTGCAAATACAAGACAAGTAAAAATGATTAAAAAGTGCATGTATTTCTAGCTATAAAATAGAAATGAACAATTACTTCATACACCTTTTTTAAACCGATCTGATGCTTGACCTCAAAACTTGAAATTACAAAATTTTCAGACAGTGAGATAAAATTCAAAGTTAGAACAATTTAAATAATATACCTGAATCGTCTGCGCTAGATTGAATTGCCTACGTTGGATTGATTGCTTTTCTTCGTTACTGTATCCTGCGTGGGATTAGGAGAAAGAACCAAGAAGGCAGTTGGTATAATTTTCAACCCATTCTTTTAAGTATGCATTTCAAACCCCCAAGGTTTAATGAATTACAAGTTAGTACTATTTGAAGTCCATTGAGTTCTAAATTGGGACATATACGCGGGTGCTCGGGTTACAAAAAAGAGTGAGTCAAAAACGTTTCATTTTGAAAATTATTATGCTTCTATTACGAAATTTAGCTCAAAGTAATAATATAAAACAAGAAAATAGATAAGAGATATAGAGAAAAAGAAAGGAGAGTTTCTTATTTCTTCCATGTATTCAAGTATCTACAATGTGATGCCCAAACCCTCTATTTATAGGATGATATAGGTAATACAAAAGGATGCCATAAACATGGTATTAACTATTGAAAACATGGGGGAAGATCATGGAGGTGTGGGAGTTACATCCATAATGGTAAGAAGTAGTGGGAGGTTAATGGAGAAGAGTAGTGGGTGTTACTCCCTTAGGAGTTATGGACATCCACCATAATCAAGTATTTCATAACACTCCCCCTTGGATGTCCAAAGATAATGTGCCTCGTTAAAACCTTACTAGGAAAAAACTCTATGGGAAATAATCCTAGTGAAGGAAAAAGAGTACACATATCTTGTAATACGCATTACTTGCTGCCTCATTAAAAACCTTGCCAGGAAAACCCAGTGGGATAAGTACAGCACATATTTGCCTCCCCCCGATGAAAATATCACTTTATTTCTCGGAGACGACGAATTCCAAGCTTGTCTAACAACTTCTCTAATATTGAGATCGGCAACGCCTTGGTGAATTATTCCGCCAAATCACTTGAACGAATTTCTTGAACATCTATTTCATCATTCTGTTGAAGATCGTGTCTGACAAAGAACTTTGATGAAATATATGATTTATTCTGTCTCCTTCAATATATTCTTCTTTCAATTGAGATAAGCAAACATCAGCGTCTTCACTATTATTGGAATCTTCTCTTCAAAGAAAAGTCACACATCTTGTGAAATGATAATATGACAATTCCTCACATACAAATAGATTGTTTGAAGAACAGACTTCAATAAATGCCTGCATTTGCATAAACAACAAAACCTTAACAATATTTGTTAGAATAAACAAATCTATATCAAGGATTTTTTTTGCGATATAATACTGATCATATTTCAATATCTCCATATAGTCTTTATACTTTCAGCTGTTGGGACTATTCGTCCAACTTCATATTTTTCAGATGAAGTCAATTTTCATTGCATATTTTTCATTTGGCCAATCATTTATTTGTCCAAATTCCATGACAGATTTGAGCTCAAGATCCTCGTCAACATTAATAGTATTGAGCGCCACATTATATCAACAACATTGTCGACGATCATTTAACGTCGGTTCCATCATCAGTCAATAAAGACATAACTTATCGAGATCTCATTATTTTCAGGTACATGAGCCTCTTCCATGAGGTCTTATAGAGTTTTATGTCGTGGTGCTCTTCTAGAGCACTTGCTCTTTATAATGACCATCTTGATCATTTGCTCCACTCCTTCTTCAAGGAGTTTTATCTTTGGAACCAACGTGTCATAGACTCTGTCCATCTTAGACTTTATTTTAGTTGGAGCATTAGCAGCTGAAATATGACATTTAGCTTTGGGTCAGCAGATGCCCTGGCAATATTTTGCAACTGAATTATCACTTGAACTTCAAGTTCACATTTTATTGTAAGAGGATCTACATGTACTCATAATAATTCATTCCATGTATTACTTTTTCAGCTGCCTATTTTCTCCCCCTAATGTTGGGATCACCAACACATTTTTCAACCTTCTTTGGGAACCCATATTTGTGCGTTGTAATGGGATATTAAATCATATCGCACATCCATATTTCTAGATGGAAGTTATTTGGTTCCTGACCCTGAACCAATTGTAACAGGGAGAATTTATCATAACTTGTTGGCAAGATGCGTACAAGTGATGTTGTATATTAAATAATATACCTCATACCAAATTTCGATTTGGGAGTTTTATTCTCATAACCAATGGTTTAGCTTAATTAGAGGCATACAATTTCTGCTAAACCAACTTTGATTTAAACCAGCATTATCAAAATAAATTATCATAATTTATATTCTGGAACTGTGCTCTAATAACTTGAGCAAGCAACCTTGCAAAAGCCAAACTGCAAGTTGACAACAAACGCACATGTGACCATACAATAACTGCATCTTTTAAAATCATATAATAGTAAACGGTCCACATGGCAGGTGACTGGGGCCATATATATATATATATATATATATATATATATATATATATATATATATATATATATATATATATATATATATCACCTTTTATTCGTTTTAGATTAAGGGATTGAATCCCAACCTTAAGTAGCACAAGAGAATTCTTGAATAATCTTCTATTTCTTCAATATATACCAATGTGAATTCTCAATTAATTTTTGCATCATAATTGAACCGGGATGGCCAACCGGTCGTGCCAACTAATATTTGTTTCAGTAAATATTTAATTTACTATGGCATGTGATTCCATCACCATGCTTATACATCTGTAATACAAATAGAAGAAAAATCGGGTAACCTTTCATATTTATCCGGTATGATTATAGTAATATGAAGATATTCAATCTTCCTTTCATTTATAGTCTCAATATGCTAACCACTTTGGCTAATATATTTGGAACTCAAAAAGTTCCTTTTTGAGACTTACTACCATCAATACCATAAATAATTTTATTTATTCGGGTAGTAACAAATTCGCTCTTTCGGAGCTCTCAATAATTTTGTACTACAAGATCTTTTATACCACCATCCAGTGGTGAATTTTTCCTCCACACAAAAAATTATCTTATCATTGTCACGATAAAAAATATTATAGACAAGACTCATTTCTTGCTTTACTTTTGCCTTTAATAACTTTTTAAGGCATGGCAAAATATTTTCGGCGTACCACATGTACACGACCAATGACATATTTGTGTAACCACATAGTAATGTTCATGATCTTTATTTCTCTTAAACCTCCCGTAGAGGTGAGTTGTAGTATTTATTCAACCATGCATAAATACATTCTTGTGCATAATTTGTATCACATATATATTTCCACACTCACTTCAGGAATGAGTCTGCATTTACAATGCTTATCACAAGTCGCATACTTTCACAAAAATGGACTATAATCGTCTGAGCGTGTCTCATATTTACAGACCATATTGATACACAATTCCTTCACCGTTGAAGGATTATTTTGAGAACCCTTATTGCTCTCCTTTTTTACATTTACCATAATGATGACTGTTGTTATTGCCTTTGGCACGCGCACGCTCATTGGTCAACCACTTGTCTTCATTTAGACTTATTATGCACCGCTATCACATTCACTTCAAAAATGGAGCAAATCAAGTGGGACAAGCTTCATACTTTTTCATGAAAAATACATTATTTTTCATTAGTCATTATTATATCATCAATATGGTGCATTGGGGACTCAAACCCAATGCCTTACCCATATAAATGCATGTTAGCTTTAATGAAGTGGAACTCAAATCTAACTCTTATCATCATAGTGCACCAGGACTTGAACCTGATGTCTTAACACGACCAATTGCATAATAGGCCAAAGTGCTTCGGGACTCACCCTCGAGCCTTTAAATTTGGCAAATAAATAGTGGATATGCAACAAATGACGTAAAATTTGTTGATAAAATAATAATAATAGTAAAACAATTGTATACAATGATTGAAAATAATGCACACTACATTAAACAATTTAAATAAATATACACACAATATAAGCAGCATGATGTGCTATGTTAATGTAACAAATTAACATATACAAACATGCATGTACAGACTATACATTAATGATGATAAAACACCGACCAAGTTGCTGTAGAATACATCATATAGTCTACGTATATATTAATTTTAGCATTCTGTTATTATGTTAAGCATAGTAGTCCTATTTGATCAGTCGGACTTTGATAATAAATTGTGATATAGTAAACTAGATATTAAAGAATGATCTCTAGCTTGGAAGTGATAAATCACCCCACCGAATTCATGTCTTTTTAGCAGAATATAAAATTAGATATTTGTGGATTAGTAAAAACGCATAAAGACTCTTACCTTATATGTGAAGAAAGTTTAACAAAGAGTTACCTAATGGCCTAAAAGGTATGAGTAAGCCAAGGCGTGGAAGTAAAGAAGCACATACAATTTGTTCTTTACCAAGAATGAGCGATTCGTGCTGATAACGTATTACGAAACTTAGCTCAAAGTAATAATATATATAAAACAAGAAAATAGATAAGAGATATAGAGAAAAAGAGAGGAGAGATTCTTATTTCTTCCATGTATTCAAGTATGTACAATGTGATGCCCAAACCCTCTATTTATAGGATGATATAGGTAATACAAAGGGATGCATAAACATGGTATTAACTATTGAGAACATGGGGGAAGATCATGGAGGTATGGGAGTTACATCCATATTGGTAAGAAGTAGTGGGAGGTTAATGGAGAAGAGTAGTGGGTGTTACTCCCTTAGGAGTTATGGACATTCATCATAATCAAGTATTTCATAACAGCTTCATACTATTTAGGAAAAAATTATTACAAAATACAATAACTTTGTACAGCTTCAAGATATATAAGTCATTTTTTTGTATACCTTACTGGTATACAACAGTTTTAGAATTTTGTATACTCAGAAGGTATACAACAGTTTTAGGAATTTGTGTACTTAGAAAGTCTATAAGATACATAACTTTTACAATGATTTTTTAAGGAGCAAAATTTGTAAATGAACGCCGTAGAAATGACACCACGTAGCCATGTTAAAGAGATGTTATTTAGGAATTAGTCTAACATGTCCTGAATTTCAATTTTTCAGTTCAATTTTAGGAACATCAGGTAGTCACGTTAAATGACTCAATTTTTTATATGAAGAAGAAAGATGCATTTGCAATAGGGATGCGTTTTAGCGTTCGATTTTATTTAGCGGGTGGGCAGCCCGGTGCACTAAGCTCCTGTTATGCGCGAGGTCCGATGAAGAGACGGACCACAAAGGTCTATTGTACCTAGCTTTACCCTGGAATTTTATTTTTAGCGGGTTAGGTTAGGTGTATGAGTGGGATTTCTATGTTTTGTTTGGGTGTTTATTATTTTATTTTGTCCAAAAATATGAAAAATTCATATGGATTGCCACAACACATTTTTCCATCAGAAAATTTGATAATTCTGATTGAGTGACCATTTGTTTGCAATAGGAATAGTCGTGTGGCCTTCCTGTTAAAAATGAGATTGAACTCAAGTATTAGAATGAGTCTTATTAGGTTGGTTGCTTTACTTCCTTACCTCGGGTAGGTTGAAAAAGCTGCTAAGAAAAGAAAAGTGACTTTAGTTCATAATTTTGGTTAATTGAGTAATCATCTGAGTAACGGACTCAGATGATCAGCAGGACATGATGTGGCTTCAGATTTTTGAATACATGGCCCTTGATAGAAAGGTGTGGAGATCGAGCATTAGGGTTATAGGTTAGCAGGTAGTTGAGCATTTTTCTACTTCGTCCCAGATGTTAGGGTTTGTCTTAGACTGATAGTGGTTAATATTGTGTTCACACTATTCTCCCTTTTTCCTTAGCATCGAGCCTTATTTACTAGTTATTGTTATTGCGTTTCAACTATTTTCTGGTTCTTATAATGTTGTTATCATTTTTATGGTTTCTATTAATGGTACTAATATATTGTCTTTTTCTTCCTTTTCATGTTCTTGAGCCGAGGGTCTTGTATACGGTAAAATCATGTGCCCCACCAATTTTTTGGGCTCGAAGGCTCACATCGAGGAACAGAAGGCTCATGTCGAGGAATAGGCTCACTATGAACCGAGTTCCCCGAGGGCAGAACACGAGGCTCGAAGATCTACGTGTTCAAGGAACGTCGGAGCCCAATGTAACCAACCCCGAGACAATTCCGTTATGGGTTTATAACAGAGTGAGCAAGATTCCTGCCACGTCCCCAAGATCATGGCATAAATTCCGGGATAGATTTGTACGAGTTAGTACTAATCCGTACTAGGCGGGTAGACAGATGTCCCAATAAGATTCTTTACTGTAAATAGAAGTGTACCTTATTTAGGGTTCCCCTATTATATAAAGAGGACCCCAATCATTTGTAACAATTATCAACCATTGGCAAAAGAATATACACTCTTACTTTCTTGCTCATTGCTCACCAAAATTGTCCTTTGCCTTTATTGTTCTTACTTTATTGTTCTTGACCTACCTCGAGGCCATCTTAGCTCGAGGTCGAGACTGGCTTGCGCACTGGTTTGATTTTACTTATTTCTTCCATTTATACGTTAGATTTCTTGGTTATTAATTAGTAAATCACATATCTTTAAAATCATAAATCAAGTTTAATTGTTACTCGTATTTTTTAGGTAAATAGTTTGGCACCCACTGTGGGGCTAAAGATAATAGTGGTTGTTTCAGTACTGATTCTGATAATGCACGTTATTTTCTCACTTTTTCTTGTCAAGAATTTTTGTTCTCAGGTTAAAACATGTCAAACTCGCAAAACGCACCCGTACACAGCGACGATGGTCTTGGATTCCATTGGGAAAACAACAATGTAGGAGTGGTGTGCCACCGATTAACCCCGGGGAAGTGCCAAATGTGGAACTAGTTGATGTCAGTTCACACATTGCTTTGAATGCGGATTTAGGCGCAGACCCTGGGGAAAGTGTACGTAGGGAAGCCCGGTCTGGTGGCCAAGGAACACAGGGTATAGGAGATGGGGGAGCCAGCCTCCAAGTAATATTAGAGATGTTACAAGCACAACAGGTTGCTATCGCTCAGCTTCAAAGTCAGCACAAAACTCCAAGTATAGTCAAACCAGAAAACACTCGACGTACTGAGCCAGTGCCAGAAAGATCAAATGGTAATGGCTTGGGGACTGATCCCACAATTATGAGGATGCTCGAGGAACTCACCAAGAGAATCGAGTCCGGGTAGAAAAAGATTAAGGATAATGACAAAAAGTGGAGACTTGTAACTCTCGTGTCGATCAAATACCGGGGGCACCCCCGGTCTTGAAAGGTTTGGATGCCAAGAAATTCATACAGAAGACATTCCCTCCGAGTGTGGATCCGAAGCCCATTCCTAAAAAGTTCTGTATGCTCGATATACCTAAATACAATGGGAAAATTGATCCTAATGAACATATTACCTCATCAAATAGGGAACGGTATCAGCCATATGTCTCGGAATGAAGAAACAGCGGTTCGGGGTGCAATCCTCCTCGGAACGATCGGAGAAATAATCGAGGACAAATCCTCGGGGAATTATAAGTAAACATGGTTAAACATACCGACCCCACGGAAGCACCTCGGTTTTCAGAATATAATTTCAGTGTAGATGCAATGGGGATCATGTCAGCTATTGGAAGAATCAAAGACACCAGGTGGCCCAGGCCTATACAAATCGATCCTTCTCAAAGGAATCCAAACTTGATGTGTAAATATCATGGCACACATGACCATAGGACCGAAGATTGCAGGCAGCTGAGGGAGGAAGTAGCTCGATTGTTCAACGAGGGTCATCTACGAGAGTTTCTCAGTGATCGAGCTAAGAACCACTTCAGGGAAAGAGATGCAAACAGAAAAAAAGAGCAGGAAGAACCGCAACATGTAATTCATATGATCGCTGGCGGTGTCGATGTTCTACTAGGACCTATATTCAAACACACCAAGTTGTCGATCACCAGAGAAAAACGGACTCGGAGCTATGTGCTCGAGGGCGCCTATCATTCAATGACGAGAAGCGGAAGGCATATTTCAGCCGCACAATGACGCCCTGGTAATTTCTATTTTGTTAAATAAAATTCAAGTTAAACGTGTTCTAGTGGATCCAGGTAGCTCAGCAAGCGTAATCAGATCAAGGGTCGTAGAGCAGCTCGGCCTACAGGACTAAATTGTACCTGCATCTCGAGTCCTAAATAGCTTCAAGATGGCAAGGAAACAACAAAGGGGGAGATAATCCTACCAGTGAACGTGGTCGGGACCATCCAAGATACAAAATTCCATGTCAACGAAGGTGACATGAGATATAATGCACTTCTCAGGAGGCCATGGATCCACAACATGAGGGCAGTACCTTCAACCCTTCATCAGATGATGAAATTCCCAAAGAATGATGGTGTGAAAACAGTTTACGAAGAACAACACGCTGCAAAGGAAATGTTTGTAGTCGATGAGGTGACACCGATACCAGTGCCTTCGACCTCGGAAAAATCAAGCACCAAAGATAAGCAGACTTCAAATAGCAATCACCGTCCCCAGCCTCGGCTGAATCGGAGGAACAGGTAATCGAAGAAGAAGAAGAAGAGGATTTTCTTACTCCTCGAACTTTTGTTGTTCCCGAAGATTCGGATGCAACCAAGTCAATGGTCGAGGAACTGGAACAGGTCATACTGATCAAGTACATGCCCGAGAAAAAGGTATACCTAGGAATGGGGTTAACCCCCAAACTCAGGAAAAAACTCATTCATTTTCTTATCGATAATATGGATTGTTTTGCTTGGTCCCATTTAGACATGACAGGGATCCCACCATAAATAACAACACACCAGCTAAGCCTCGACCCCAGGTTCAAACCGGTAAAGCAAAAAAGGAGGCCCAGTCCGAGGTGAAGCATACGTTCATAAAGGATGAGGTAACTAAACTTCTTAAAATAGGGTCTATTCAGGAGGTAAAATACCCCGAATGGTTAGCCAACGTAGTTGTAGTCCCTAAAAAGGGAACAAACTTGGAATGTGCGCAGATTATAAGGATTTGAACAAGGCATGCCCCAAAGACTCCTTTCCACTGCCTAACATTGATCGCATGATCGATGCCACAACCGGCCACGAGATCCTTACCTTTCTCGATACCTACTCTGGGTACAATTAAATTCAGATGAACCCGGAGGACCAGGAGAAGACCTCGTTTATCACTAAGTTTGGAACATACTGTTACAATGTAATTTCCTTCAGGCTAAAAAATGTTGGAGCCACGCCCCAACGCCTAGTTAACAAAATGTTCGAGGAACGGATAGGTAAATCAATGAAAGTTTATATTGACGATATGTTGGTTAAGTCCCTGCGCGCAGAGGACCATTTAACTCATTTGCAGGAAACATTCAAAATCTTGAGGAAGTACAACATGAAGCTTACCCAGAAAAATGTGCCTTCGGGGTCGGGTCGGGCAAGTTCCTCGGATTCATGGTATCAAATCGGGGGATTGAAATCAACCCCGACAAGATCAAGGCCATCGAAGATATCACTATTGTAGATAGTGTGAAAGCTGTGCAAAGGCTAACAGGACGAATAGTCGCCTTGGGTCGATTCATTTCGAGGTCATCAGGTCGAAGCTACAGGTTCTTTTCCTTGCTCAAAAAGAAAAAAAGATTTTGCTTGGACAGCGGAATGCCAACAAGCATTAGAGGAATTGAAGCGATATTTATCGAGCCTGCCTCTCCTTCACACTCTGAAGGTAGATGAAAAACTTTAATTATATTTGGCAGTGTCCGAGATAGCGGTAAGTGGGGTACTAGTTCGAGAAGAGCAAGGTACCAATTCCCTGTTTATTATGTAAGTCGAACTCTAGGAGATGCTGAAACTAGATACCCTCACTTAGAAAAATAAGCACTTGCATTAATAAGCGCATCTAGAAAGCTAAAGCCATATTTCCAGTGTCACCCGATATGTGTGTTAACCACTTATCCTCTCCGAAACAGTTTACATAAGCCCGAGCTGTCAGGCCGATTGGCCAAATGGGCAGTCGAACTTGGCGGGTATGATATCGAATATCAACCCCGAACGGCCGTCAAGTCTCAAATCTTAGCTGACTTTGCGGCCGATTTTACGCCGACCCTCGTATCCCGAAATAGAGAAAGAACTTCTGCTAAAATCAGGTACATCATCGGGGGTATGTGACCCTTTTTAAGGACGGTGCCTCGAATGTGAAAGGGTCCGGGCTCGGCATTGTTTTGAAGCCAACAACAGGTAGTACTATTAGACAATCTATCAAAACTTCTAGGTTGACTAATAATGAGGTCGAGTTTGAGGCCATGATTGCAGGTCTCGAGCTAGCTAAAAACCTGGGGGCAGAAGTCATTGAAGCCAAGTGGGATTCCCTGTTGGTCGTAAACCAAGTAAACAAAAGCTTCGAAGTTCGAGAGGATAGGATACAAAGATATTTGGACAAGCTGCAGGTAACTTTGCACCACTTCAAGGAGTAGACTCTAGATCATGCTCCCCGAGAGCAAAACAGTAAGGCGGGTGCACTTGCTAACTTGGGGTCCTCTGTTGAAGAAGATGATATCGTCCCGGGGAATGTCGTCCAATTATCGAGATTTGTGGTCGAAGAGGGCCATGCCGAGATAAATTCTGCCGGTTTAACTTGGGATTGGAGGAATAAGTATATCGAATATTTGAAAAATGGAAAGCTCCCTCCGGATCATAAAGAGTCGAGGGCTCTACAAATCAAGGCTGCTAGGTTCACATTGGAAGATGGAACGTTGTACAGGAGGACGTTCGATAGACCATTGGCGGGTTGTTTAGGGCCGGGGGACACCAATTATGTTCTACGAGAAATCCACGAAGGTACTTGTGGGAATCACTCTAGCGCCGAGTCTTTGATTCACAAAATTATTAGAGCAGGGTATTACTGGGATAGCATGGAAAAAGACACTAAGGAGTTTGTTAAAAAGTGTGATAAGTGCTAACGGTTTGCACCGATGATTCACCAACCCGGAGAGCAGCTCCACTCAGTCCTGTCCCTGTGGCCTTTCATGAAATGGGGAATGGACATCGTTGCCCTCTACCAACGGCCCCAGGTAAAGCTAAATTCATTTTATTTATGACTGATTACTTTTCTAAATGGGTGGAAGCACAGGCCTTCGAGAAGGTCAAAGAAACTTTATCTGGGATCACATTGTGTGTCGATTCAGGATACCTGCCAAAATCGTATGTGACAACGGGAAGCAATTCGTCGGCAACAAGGTAATAGAGTTCCTCGAAGCACACAAAATACAGAGAATCTTATCAACACCGTACCACCCGAGCGGGAACGGACAAGCCGAGTCAACAAACAAAACTATCATTCAAAACTTAAAGAAGAGGTTGGACGATGCAAAAGGAAAATGGAGAGAAGTTCTACCCGAGGTTCTTTGGGCGTATCGAACAACATCGAAGTCTAGCACGGGGGCGACCCCGTTCTCGTTAGTATACGGCTTCGAGGCCTTGATTTCGGTCGAGGTCGGGGAACCCAACGCCAGATTTTGACATACATCGGAGGAGTCAAATCACGAGGCTATGAATACCAGCCTCGAACTACTAGATGAAAAACGAGAAACTGCACTTGTTCGGATGGCGGCGCAAAAATAAAGAATCGAGAGATATTATAATAGAAGGACTAACCTTCGACAATTCGAAATTGGGGACTTAGTTCTACGGAAAGTCACCCTCAATACTCAAGACCTGAATGAAGGGAAACTAGGCCCGAATTAGGAAGGACCATACCAAGTTATCGGAGTTGTCGGTAAAGGATCTTACAAACTTGGCACGATGGGGGCGAATAATTGTCAAACAATTGGAATGTATCACTACTCAAACGATATTACTTCTAAGGTATGACCTTCTCCCTTTTCCATTTGAGTTTAAGACTAACTCATTGCAGGTGTTCGATCAAAGATGTCGATGGTACCTTTCTACATGAAGACCTTAAGTTTTAAAGCACGCGGTGCACTATTTTTCCCTTAGATCGGATTTTGTTCAAATGGGTTTTCCTGGCGAGGTTTTTAACGAGGCAACAACTATGTGCTTCCTAAGGAGAATTCAACAGTATCCAAGGCTTCTTCTCAATCAACCTCGAATACTGGGGGGCATCACCCTCAGAGGTTATATTTTCGAGGAAAATACTTCATGCCAAAGAGGGCCTCGATAGAAAACTTTGTAATGGGCCAAACGGTCGGATGAATCGTGTCCATATAGAATAGTCGAGCCCCGATGGCAAAACATGTACGCTTGTATCAAATTATTCAAAGAAGCATTCTCTCTATATCAAAACACTTTGTGTCTCAAAGAAGTCTACTATCATACGAGCTACATATTTTTAATTCTGTGAGAAACGGCTCAAGGGCCAAAACACAAATACATCTCGAATACTCGGGGACTGTCATCGACAATCAACATATTCGAGTCATCTAAACTCAAATCCATAAGACCTCAAAGAGGCATCCCCTAGACTTAGAGGCCAAGGCCATCATACTCGGGGACTAAACCTTTCGAACAAGTTCGAAAGGTTATCGGGAAACAAGTCCAAGAGACATACCGAAGGCTACGGCCATATTAAAGACTACAGTCATATAAAAAGGCTACGGCCGAAATAATACGGCTCAGAGACATCCGACTTCCGCCATAAGTTAAAGGCCTTCTAATACTTTGAAAAACCGTTTAAATAAGGCTACCCTCAGCAAAGCAAACAAAGAAGGGCTTCGATAAAATCAGCCCCTCGAATAGTTTAAAGGCTTTTATAATATCAGCCTTCGAAAAAGCCTCAAGAGGTATTAAATTATCGTAACACAAACGGATTACAAATGGGGTCCTGATTGATTGAACCCTCGAAAAACCCAACGGGAACAAAAACACATGCTAAGGCATAAAGAAATTTTCACCAAGTCTCTTAGCCGAAAAGAGGGAAAAATTATAGCCCCCATAGAGGCCGAATTGGCCCAACTTAAAGAGCCTAAGGGCCGATATAAAAGAGCCTAAGTGCCGATTTGGTAAGCCTAAAAGGTCAATACAATTAGAGTTCGAGACCTCGCTCTCACTCAATTCGAACCCAAGGGTTCGATTACCCCAAACCTAAACAAGTCATGGTTCGACCGTGGCTCGGGGACTACCATTACCCGGTATGAGCCTGTAAAGGTCTACACCCAAAATCTCGAACTTATTCGAGCTCGACTATGGCAGTTTCGAAGAAAACATCTGAGATAAAATCTCTAACAAACAGCTAAAAAGGATAAAGTCATTGCAAGAAATGTACAAGGCAAGAAATATCGAAATTCTTCTTTTATATATGTAGAAAAGGATATATACAAGGGACTGATAAAAGGTCTTACAAAAAAAATGATACAGTAAGAAAGAAAAATCCTATCTATGCCCAGGGCTGGTCTCTCCTTCGGGAGCAGCTTACCTTTCGGGCCCAGCTTCATCATCGGACCCGCTCTAGCTGCCTTCATCATCGTCATCGTTGTCGAAGGAGATGAGGAACTTGGCATCTGCCTCGAGTGCTTTTGCTTGGGCTATCTCATCAGTGAGGTCGAAACCTCGAGCGTGGATCTCTTCAAGGGTCTCCCTCCGGGATTGACACTTGGCCAAATCGGTGACCCGTTTCTCCCGGTTGGAGTCTTCCCTTAGTTCATTTTGAGAAGCCTCGGCATCCTTTAAATACACAGCAATGGTCTTGTCAGCCGTGGCCTTCGTCCTCTCGACCTCGGCCCTGGCTTCGGCAACCTCAGCTCCGGCTGCGGTAAGTTTAGCCTCGAGCTCATCGATCTTCTTGGCCTGGGCCGGATCTTTTACTTTGAATCCCTGGAGCTGGGCCTCAGCCAAGGCCAGATTTTTAGGCTCTTTCTCACTAGCAAGCCAATCCATGTTTTCCTTCCACTGGTTGCAATCGGCCTTAACTTGATCGACCTCCCTTCGAAGCTGCCCTATCATGTCCAATTTTTGCTGCAGCTGAGACACTGAAGTGTTAGCTTCCACAGATGGGTCAATTAGGCCATACTCTTGCAAAATGAGGGTTACCTGCTTGTCCATCTCAGCCTCATTTTGATGAGCTTTGTTCAAATCTGCTCGTAAGTCCTTGAGCTCCTCCTCCTTTTTATTGCAAATGAGCCTCAAGGCCTTCCCTTCATCCGAGGATCTCTTGAGATTGGCCTCACATTAGCTCAACTCGGCTCTAAACTTAGTAATGGCCTACACAGAAAAAAGGAGATATCAATTAACGCAGAAGGAGAGAAAACAAAAAGTTTTGCAACAATAAAAGTTAGTGCTTACCCGAGGGAAGAGACGATGAGCCTCTTCAAAGAGGATAGATGCGTCATTGAGGTCGACGGCATCATCGACCCCAGTAAAACAATTCTGAAAAGGATCTTCTTCGAGGACCTTGCTCGGGTCAGGCGTTTGCAGAGCTTGAGCGTCCTTTATTTCCTCCTCGGAATAAGATGGTAGAAGAGGGGAGTGACTATCATCATGGACCCAAGCTCCTCACTCGGGGCGCTCTGATTAGCCTCGGGATTCTCGGCACTTGCCCCCTCCGGTGTACTTGTTGAAGGCGGGGGAATAATCTCGATCTTAGGGGACTCGGGGGCTTTGCCCGAGTCTTTCTTCGGAGTTTCCTCACCACGAGGCGAGGTCTCCGATTTGGAGGGCTTGGTGGCCTTTACCGGTTTCCTAGTTCGGGCCACCAGCGCCGATTCTTCACCCTCATTTTCTTCACCATCCAGAAACTGGTGGGCCAAATCTACGTCCACGTGAATAAGTTTCCTCCTTGGCCTTCGAGTAGGGCCCCCCTTATCCTGGGGCCTTTTCCTCTTGTTATCTTTCCCTGATTTGGGAACCGAGGACTCGGTCTCTTTCCCGGGCGGGACCGGCCTCATTTCGGAGACATCTCCAATACCTACATAAATAGGCATGAGTGAGATAACATCTCCAATAAAAGGAAAGCATCAAAAAATCTGGGAGAAGAACTTACCATGGTGTTTGGCCTCCCATTTGCTCTTCGATAAGTCACGCTATTTGCGCCCGTCATACGAGGAGGTCGCGGTCAGATTTCGGACCCAGTCCTCGAGGTCAAGGATCGCATGGGGCATCCAAGCAACAACTGCAAAAAAGGTAAAGGCGTTACAAAAAGCATGAATGAAGTATAAGAAGATATTGGGAAAGGGACTTCACTTACGATTGGGATTCAACTTTTCCGGGAACGACATTTTTCCCTTAGGAATGACGTCTGAGGTCCTCACTCGGACAAACCGGCTCAACCAGCCTCGGTCCTTATCCTCATCATTACTGGGAAAGAAGGCTTTGCTTGATCGACGTTGAAGCTTGATCAACCCTCAAAAGAGTTGAGGCCGATTTAGCCGAATGAGGTGATTGAGGGTAAATTCTACTCCCTCGGCTTTGCTAGAGAAGTAGCGCACCATAAGCACGATACGCCATAAAAAGGGATGGATATGTTTTGTAAAAGTCAATCATTACTGGATGAAGGGGACCCAGTGCGAAGGGGTAAGTGTAAACACTTAAGAACCCCTCCACATGAGTAGTGATGCTCTCCTCGGGGTCGGGGATTTGTACCACGACCTCGTCTCCCCTTCCACAATCTTTCTTCATGGCCTTGAGATGCTTCTTCGTTATCGAACTAATATATCGAGATACATGTTCGCATCGGGCTGGGATTGCCGGGGGAATTTCAATGCTGAAGTCTTCTTTATAACGTAGGGGCCGGGAATAATCTCGTGAAGGGCCGGCGCCACAAGTTTGGCAGCCGGCTGGGAGGAGGAGGAGGAAGCTTTCTCCTTTTGGGGAACTGTCTTTGAGGTTTTCACCATTGATTCGAGTTAGAGGAAGTAGAAATAGATGGAGTTTGGTATTTTCTGACACTAAAAAGAACGGGAGTAGCAGAAAATGAGAGAAAAAAGATGGAAAGAAGGAGATATAGAAAATGCTTAGAGATGGTTTAAAGATTGAAGTAAAGCTTTCTCTGAATTTAAACCTTATATTTATAGGCGAGCGGCGGGGTTCAACGGCGCTAGTGGCCGACCACCACTGGAGAAGCATTTAATATTTTGGGAAAGTGAACCGAAGGGTTGTTTCAGTCACTTCAAGTGCCTACGTCATAGGAATGACATCATCATCAGGGACTCCGAAAGATCGAGGTTCAAATCGTTTCTTATCGTTTTACTCTAAGAAACGCGGAGACTATCTGTATACGGTGAAATCATGTGCCCCCGATTTTTTAGGCTCGAAGGCTCACATCGAGGAATAGAAGGCTCAAGTCGAGGAATAGGCTCACTATGAACTGAGTTCGAGCCCGAGGGCAGAACACGAGGCTCGAAGATCTAAGTGTTCAAGGAACGTCGGAGCCCAATGTGACTAATCCCGAGATAATGTCGTTATGGATTTGTAACAGAATGAGCAAGATTTTTGCACATCCACAAGATCATGGCATAAATTCCGGGATAGATTTGTACGAGTTAGTACTAAGCGGTTAGACATCTGTCCCAATAAGATTCTTTACTGTAAATAGAAGTGTACCTTATTTAGGGTTCCCCTATTATGTAAAGGGAACCCCAATCATTTGTAACCATCATCAATCATTGGCAAAAGAATATACTCTCTTACTTTCTTGCTCATTGCTCACCAGAATTGTCCTTTAACTTTATTGTTTTTACTTTATTGTTCTTGACCTACCTCGAAGCCATTTTAGCTCGAGGTAGAGACTGGCTTGCACGCTGATTTGATTTTACTTATTTCTTTCATTTATATGTTAGATTTCTTGGTTATTAATTAGTAAATCACATATCTTTAAAATCATAAATCAAGTTTAATTGTTACTCGTATTTTCGAGATAAACAGGTCTATCAGAAAACAACCTCTCTACTCCATCGAAGTAGGGATAAGGTTTGCTTATACACTACCTTCCCCAGACCCCTTACCTATGAAATTTTATTGGTGTGTCTGAGTAATGGACTCCACAATTAGAACAAGGGAATTCTACAAAGGTGATATTTATAAGAAGTTTAGAGAGCAAAAACAATCTATTGATCCTAAGGAAACAATTGTCTCAAAGGCATCAGTAACACCAGCACTAGCATGATCTTCACCCAATATAGTTAGGTAGTTGATATTAAAGTTATATACACGTCATGAAGTTTTACATCATCATGTCACTTTTTTCTTATAGCGGTTACTCTGTCTTATTTTACAAATCTCATTTCAAGGAAATAGTACCTCCTGACGAGTAAGGACATTAAAATTAGGAGTCCGAAACTTTTTTGATGATTTTTTGGATAAAAAGCACCTTTTTAATGCTAAAAAAAAAAGGATACACAAATAGGCATTTCGCAGTACTATACTGCGAATTTGCGTTTTATTAAAAAATTAATTTTCTTTAAGCAATTCGCAGTACTATACTGCGAATTACATATTAATTGGGCCCAGTTCTGAAGGACTCCGGTAAAACGCAGTATTATACTGCGAAGTAGACTGAAACGTATTATTTTGCTGCCTTTTACTCTGATTTTTGGCCCCACCAATAATTTAACTGACATAACAATAATTCAAATACATAAAACGTAGTATTGTACTGCGAATTCCTTAAAAAAATTCTACACCCCAAGCTCGGACTTGCCTTATTTATAGGCGTTTCAATTTTATGAAAATTCATTCAATACTTAACTTCAAACTTACGTTCATACTTCTCTCTTCTTCTTATCAATCATTTTTTTACAATGTCTGAAGTGCCAAAAATAAGGGTTTCACTATATTGGGGGGGGGGGTGAGGTTGTGCTGGAGAATAACTCTGTGAGGTATAGCTCACCTCCATAGTGTCATGTTAAATTGCCGCTTACTATGGAGTACGATACATTGGTATCGCTGTTACGTAAAAAATGAGTGAGAGGAGGCGTTCGGTTAACCTTAAAGTAACCGATAGATTTTCGTATTCAGTGACTCCGCAGGGGTTTGCTTATTATTCTGAATTTAGCATCGAGGATGATGAAACTCTTAGAGATTTTTTGCGGATTCCGGATGAATACAGGGAATTTATTGTAATAAAATTATTGAAAATGTACGTCAAGGTGGAAGACGTTCCCAGTAATAAGGGCGTGCATAGCAGGGATAACCCCCAGTCATCGGGTGGTTATTCTGGAGCAGTTTTTGCCGGACAGATTGCTGATGAAAGAGCTTGCCTTGATTTAAACTTGTCACCACCGGCGAATGAGCAGCCACAAAATAATTTTTCGACTTTATATAATCAACAAGACGACTGGTAAACTTCAATTTTACTACGCTTTAGCGATGTTTATTTTATGTTTTAATTGGATTTGTATTAGCACTCATATTTTTCACATGGGGTACCGTCCGGATATGAGTTTTACAAGTTATGACCCCGCCCCTAGTTGGAATATGCGTAGTTCTGGAGTATTGGACCACGGTGGTCCATCCGGGAGTCATCACCAACAAGAAAATATCCATCATGAAACGTCAAGACAGTACGATTTGTAAGTAAAGTGATATAGCTATATCTAAAGTATTTTTCCGGAGTTTTGGGTAACTTATCTTTTTGTTCTTTTTGTGCAGTGAAAACAATCTTCTTGAAGCTCCTGACCTCACACAGTTGCCCATAGACGACGTATTTACTCGTGATTTGGCAGATGCGCAGAGTCAGGAAGATGATAGTGATTATGACAACAATGCGGATGAGTCTGGGGATGACACACCCTTCCATGATGAGGGTGATGATGAGGGTGATGATGAGGAGGAGGAAGTGAATGTTGAACCTGAGCTGACGAGGGAGCATGTTCCTCCACCTCCCGCTAGACCAAGAGTGTACGAGTCCCACGTGCCATTTCATGAGCGGAATATTCCCTACCTTGATAATTTGCCAAGCATGCCGAACGTGGATGCCCTCACAAGGGATGATGATGAATTTCGGTCAGCGATGTGGGATGAGTCTAGACCAGCTGTTCTGACAAAGGGCATGTATTTCCCCGATAAAGCTCGCCTAATTAGGGCTGTAAAAATCTATAGTATAAGAGAGTGTCGTGAGATGACGGTAAGTGAGTCAACTACGGAGAAATACAAGGCTTATGCCGTAGGTGGTTTATGGGTTGTCACTGGATGTTGCGTGCCACCAAGAAGAAATCAGGTTTGTGGAAAGTGGGTAAATTTATTAGCGAGCACAGATGTGAAATGGACACATACAATGAGAATCACTTCAACTTGGATGTGGACTTGATTTCTCTTGTCTTGATTCCATATTTGGAAGTGTCCATTAGGTTCAAGATTAAAGAGTGTATTACAGTCGTCCACCAGGAGTATGGTTGTACTATAACCAAAAGAAAGGCATATCTCGGTCGCAAACGTGCCTTTGAACTTATTTATGGCGACTGGGATAAGTCTTTTTCAAATCTGCCCAGGTACATGGCCGCACTGCAACACTTTAACCCCGGGACTGTTGTTGAATGGAGGCGTGAGCGGAGTCCGGACAGACCGGAATATATTTACAACTATGTGTTCTGGTCATTTAAACCAACAATTGATGGTTTTATGCATTGTCGTCCTGTAATTTCCATAGACAGTACTTATGTCTATGGAAAGTATGATATTAAGCTTTTGATTGCAGTTGCAGTAAATGCCAACGGACAAATATTTTCACTAGCTTTTGCCATTTGTGCCAACGAAAGCGAAGAGACGTGGACGCATTTTTTGAACCACTTGAAGCAGCACGTTGTCAAACAGCATTCAGGTATTTGTCTAATATCTGATCGGCATGGTGGTATTTTAAGTTCTGTACGTCACTTGCCTAAATGGCATGAACCATATGCATACCATCGTTACTGTGTGAGGCACCTGAAGGCCAATTTCCAGAAAAAAATTTCCTGACAAGGCCTTGCATAACTTAATGTGGATGGCTGCAACTGAGCACCAGCAGTGCAAATTCACGAGGCGCATGGAAGCGATCCGGCAGATAGATCCACAAGCCTATACTTGGTTGATGCGACATGAGCTTCACATGTGGACATTGCATGCTGATGGCAGCAGACGATGGGGACCCCTCACTACAAACGTGTCGGAGTCATTCAACGGCTTGTTGAAGTCTGCCCCTGGACTGCCTGTCACTGCCATGGTCCGCATGACATTCAAACAGAGTGCGGAGAGGTTTGTTGAAAGGCATGCAGCTGCATCGGCATTGATGGACACGGGTGTTGAATTTATGCCAATACCCATGAGAAGATTTGAAAGGTCCAGGAGGCGAGCATAGTGGCATTCATTTCTTCATTACGATCATGAACGGGGTATTTTTGAAGTTAAGACCGCTATCCGCGGACACCATGGGAATAATCTACAGACGGTGAATGAAAATAGAAGGTTATGTTCATATGGGAAATAGACCATCTACCACATGCCGTGCGCACATGCATTGAAGTGCATTCAACAAGTTGGATATGGGGCAACAAACTATATTGATAGGCAATACAGTATTGCTGCATACGTAGACACGTATAGTGGGAAGTTGCATCCATTAGGTGCTGAGCATTATTGGCCGCCGGAACCTTTTAAGATGGTATGTAGCAAGGACTATTTGTGCAAGCTGCAAGTGCAAAAGAGAACGCGTATACGGAACCAAATGGATGTTGGTGACACCGTTTACGCGCGTAAATGTGGCATATGCTTGCAAACAAGACACGACCGTCGTAAATGTTCTTCAGGTGGTGTGCGTGGCGGTGGTAATCCGGCTCCTGGTGCAAGTTCGTCGAATATACCGAACTATCAAGGATACCCCTAGTCTTTTATTTTGGTATTGTTTTTTGTAATACGTGTTTGTACTTGTGTATGTTGCAATATATATCAAATAAAATTATGTTCGACAATCTGGAATGAGTGAAGAAAAAGCTGTTTAATTGCTGGAAAATGTAATATGTAAAGCGTGGTTTGATAGTTTCATATAACAACACAAGCACTTAAACTTAACTTACACTTCAATTAAAATAAAATTTAGTACAACAAACAAGGAAAACATTACTACAGCACAAACACAAACGTAGCAGGCCAACATAATAAAAATACATGAAATATGAAAATACACTAAACACATACATGCCAATGTTTAGTCCCGGTTGCCATTTACTCTCCGCTCCAACCACTTAAATCGTTCTTCCAGTTGTTCTTTTTCTTCTTCTACCTCTTTCAGTTTCGCCTTCACCTCCGCAAGTTCCCGTTTATATTTTTTTTTACGTTCATTTTGTGCTTCACAATTCCATTGTGCTTTCCATTTTTCTTCTCCCACCTCCTTCAGTTTCGCCCTCATTTCTGCAATAATTCTATTGCTTTCGCTTTGTGTTTCCTGTTGGCGTAAACACATATTATGAAGAAACTGCAGTTTTTCTTTGTAGTATTCCTGATAACATGGTTCATCAACCCATTCCTCAAACTCACAAATAGGTTCGCCGGGAACCTTGTAAAACTGGTTCATACAGTGCCAGTAGCGGCGTCCAGCTTCACCACCGTCCCAACAACTTTGCATCATGCATAATTTTCCACAGTAGCACTGTGGTGGATGAAGAGATTGAGCCATATAATGAAATATTTACTTTTAGTAAAAAAACCTTACTTTTAATGAAATATCTGCTTTTAGTAAATTTTGAGCAACCAAAATAACTACAATGAGCCCGTTATTTATAGGCGAGACAAAATAATTAATTCGCAGTATAGTACTGCGTTTTGTGAAGTTGTCTTGTCGTTCTGAAAAAGATGAAAACCATGTGAAAAAAGCTGTTGTCTTGCAGAAAAATTTAATAATTAATTCGCAGTATAGTACTGCGTTTTATGGAGTTGTCTTGTCGTTCTGAAAAAGATGAAAACCACGTGAAAAAAGCTGCTCTCTTGCACAAAACTTTAATAATTAATTCGCAGTATAGTACTGCGTTTTATAGAGTTGTCTTGTCGTTTTGAAAAAGATAAAAACCATGTGAAAAAAGCTGCTCTCTTGCAGAAAACTTTAATAATTAATTCGCAGTATAGTACTGCATTTTATGGAGTTGTCTTGTCGTTAAAAATGTAATAATTAATTCGCAGTATAGTACTACGTTTTATGGAGTTGTCTTCTCATTCTGAAAAAGATGAAACCCATGTGAAAAAAGTTGATTTCTTGCAGAAAAATGTAATAATTAATTCGCAGTATAGTACTACGTTTTTTGGAGTTGTCTTGTCGTTCTGAAAAAGATGAAATCCATGTCAACAAAACTGCTTTCTTTATGTTTCCTTTTAGTTCTACTATTTGTTTTTGTGTTAGGTTTGCAAGTTTTGTGTTTGTGTTGTACTGTTTAAGTTAAATTGTTGTTCAAACGCAATTAAAATAAAATTGTTGTTAAAAGATAATTGTTACCATTATTTACATAATGCACTATTTACACAAAGTAAAAACACAATTAAATCAGTGAGTCCCGCAACCTGTGTGCTTCAGTGCAGCTGCCAGCCTAAGTCGCATCCCCTGTCGCCCGGGTACACTATCTGGATCATCATCATCAAGCCGCCTCTTTATGTGAGGATGTGCAGCAGCATCGACACCACAGCTGGCAGGATCGGAAGAATAGGCCGTCGGGCCGTCAGCAACCTACAAAATAAGTAGTAATCTTACCATGTGAAAAAGTATATTTGTATTGTACGTGTTGAGTCAAAAACATTTTCTCACCGTGGTCTCGTCCGCCGCCTGAGTATATGCATCCGTGGTGTCCTCATCAAAGCATGTAGTGGCCTCGAAGATGGGCTGGGACGAAACCTTCATAAGAAAGTTAAAAATTAATTAATGTCAGCTCATTAAGGAAAAGAAAACAAATTGAAATTTTAAAGTAATACAAACATACCTGCGCCTGTGGTAGATCCGCATCAACCGCTGGGGATGAGGCATAACTCAACCTGCGCCCGCCATCCACGTCCCGGGTGGGCCGATCCTCAGCTGCGGTAGATGGGCATGAAAAGTACTGGTCTACATCCCCGTCGAATGTAGCCGTGATCGACAATGCTCCTGACGGGGTGACCTACGATGCTGGAAGAGATAGCTGAAGGTTGTACGACGGCGTACTGCTAGACGGCTCATCTACCTGAGGTCCATAACCCGGCTGATCATCTCCAAGAGCCTCATCTCCAAAATCCCCATCATGTCCATCCACAGGTGGGCCAACAAGTGCCTCATAGCCCCTTGCTGGGGACCACCTCCTCGCCGTCCCCCACGACCCCCACGACCCCGTGGGGCACCCCTCCCTCGTGCCCTACCCCTGCCTCGTGGGACACCCCTACCCCGATGGTAGTCCTCTGGCGCCGCATACTGAGCCTCGGGTCCAACCTCGCGGTATCTCTCGCCTGAAGCAGGGTCCGACGAGCCACCTATTTCACCCGCCGGCCATAGTCAACGAGTGCAGGATTGTCGGCATGCTGCTGCATCTCCTGTCCCATCTGGCAGAGGTGATGATGCCCAATAGCCTGTGAAACATTTAAAATATTAATTAAATAACGCTATATCACAATTATAAAATATTAATAAGCCACAACAACATACCAGTGCCTCGTGCCTCCCGGCGTATGGTCTGTGGCGATCGCTAAGCACATGAATGGGGTTCCCGATCATCAGTCGGGTGTGATGGCGGTACCATGACGTATACAGATGAATAGTGGCCTCCTGGGTAAATGTAGGTGGTGGCGGAATACGGTGACCTCGCTCCTCCCAAGTATGGACCTGCTGCTCTAGCCATCCCATATATATAACGTCCACCCTGGCACGGTCGTCCCGCTGATAGTGTGTAGCCTCCCATCCAGGATCCCCCGGTATAGGCTGGGGACGGTGAAACTGGCGAAGCACACGCTCTGTGGCATGATACTCAACCATATCGAAGAAGATCATCGGGACCGAGGTGCTCCAAGCAGTCTGTCGACTGAGCAAATATCGGGCAGTTGAGCTAGCAACTCGTCGCTGTATGGCGTCCAGATGAACTACCAAATAATAACATAAAAGTGAGTATGCGCAACACAACTCAATTACTAATTCGCAAGTGTAGGTACATATTTACATGTCCGTCCACCAGCATATCTAACACATCCCTGACAAGGGGGAGATTATGATGAGCATCGCTCCCTCGGTAATTCCCACGCCGGAGAATCCACCTAGAAGCTAGAGGGAGAAATGGATAAGCCTCACCGGGCGCAAGTGGTGGTAGAGGTGGCTGCAACGGCATGATCCGCTGCCAGGCCCAAACCTAAGATAAAAGGTTGATGTAAAATTTATGAGTCATTTCGACCATATAGAATTCAGAGTAATGAACAGAGTATTCGAAAATGTTGTCACCTGTAGGAGGGGCAGAAAACCACATATGTCCACTGCTGGGCCCATGCTCGCCCGGCACATGCTCCTATACAGGTATGCGAGAACAGCAGCACCCCAGCTGTACTGAGGTAAATCATCCAGCCGCTGAAGATGATGGAGATAGCGCATACTCACAGTACTCCACGAAGTGTTCGTGAACAAGACACACCCGAAAAGCAGGAGCAGCGCCAACGGCATGTACCTCTCAATGTGGAGATCCTCCGTCTCGCCGGTAATGTCAGGGTGCAAAACAGCCATATGATCTCTAATGGCTGACAAAAGAACGCGACTGCCCCCAGCGCCACCCTTAGGTCTATAACCAGTAAACTGCCCCATCATATCCAAAAACTGGGCACGCGTCATGGATCTAATGTACTGGGGCAGTGCCACGGCCCGTCCATCTACGCGTAGCCCGTTTAAAACCTGAACATCCTCCAGCGTGATGGTGGCCTCTCCAGTGGGCAAGTGAAAAGTGTGCGTCTCCGGTCGCCACCGCTCTACCAACGCCGTGATAAGAGACCAATCAAGCTGCATCCGTCCAAGCTCAAAAATAGTATAGAAGCCCGTAGCCTGTAGGCGCGCGACTACGCGGGCATGGAAAGGATGCTGCACGATGAACTCCCACAAATCATCAGGTCTCCTAGGGCGGAGAGCCTGCTCCGATAGCTGTCCCTCCCATACATAGGAGGACCTATGGTCGCCCTGCAACACTAACAACTGATCCTCGGCAGGTCCAGGATGCGCAGGCGGAGGAAAGGTCATGTTGTCTACTATAATTTAAACAAAATTAATTGTGTGTGTTAGTTTAATAAATTAAATAATTATTTTTAATATTGGACTGAGTAATTAGCTTAATAAATTAAATAATTAATTATGTTTAGTATTGGACTGAATAATTATGTATGGGTTCCAGACTTGA
>NC_031998.1:31609474-31651637 GCF_001879085.1 Nicotiana attenuata | reverse complement strand
ATAAAATATAGTACTATACTGCGAATTACTTTAACGGCTAAATTTCCGTTAAAGTAATTCGCAGTATAATACTGCGAAATGCCTATTTATGTATTTTTTTTTTAGCATTAAAAAGGTGCTTTTTATCCAAAAAATCATCAAAAAAATTTCCGACTCTTAAAATTAGTAAGCATGTCTACACAAAGATGAGCTCAATTATGGCTGACGAGTGCAAAATAATAGTAGATCCCTTCTGGATCTTGTGTGCTATATTACCTTACTTGTTTATTATTTTAAAAATATATTTTACTTTTACTTGTTAATTTTAACAAATTAATAGAAAGACAATATTTTTCTTGCTTTATCATATTATTAATTATTTATTCTCTTAATTATTTCCTAAGGTCTTTTAAAATGCTATCATTATTATGCGTAAAATTATAAAATATATAATAATTTATTTTTTCTTAAAGAAAGTACAAAATTAAAGGTGGGCAACGGAGGGAGTACCATCTTATCTTAGATTCGCCCTGTTCAATACAGAAAAGCAAAAACTGCTACGACAATAATTTCTTTTATTTTGGTTTGCGAAATCGTGGCTATAATCTATAATTTCTCTATCAACTACTCCTCCTTATCCTTTTGCAGCGAATATCAGCTGATCCTGACATGTTTTGGTTTGCTGATTTATAGACTTATTTCGGCTTTAAGATTTAGTCTCAGACTAGATAAACAACTTGGAGTTTTGGATAACATTTCATGCATAAGTGGAGAGAGTATTATACTTTTTCTAAAGATAAAACTACTTTATTAACGTCACAAGCTTAGATAAGCAAAGCACACACGAAATTTGTCGAAACATATGCTTTCAAATTCTTTTTGAACAAATATTTTTTTTCCCTTCAAAATCAACCAAAATCTATTTTCAGTTTCAAGAAAACTCTATTGGAGTTATTGTTAAAATAACTTTTTTGCCCTAACAGTTTTTGGTTTTTCTGTTTGGCCATAAAATTTTTTAATTTTCACTTGAAGATGAATTTTACAATTTTTGAAAATTTGAAAAACTCCAAAAATAAAAAATTCAAAGTTTTTCACTTCATATCACTGACAAAAATTCAAAACAACCCAAAATTGTATTCATATCCGAACGAAACTCTAATTTTCAAATATCATTTTTACTTGATTTTTTTTTTATTTTTTTCCAAAATTTTACAATTTTATGTCCAATCGCCCGCTAAATCTTTTCCAATCCACACGACGCCTAGTTTGGAGTATAATTCAAGGAGTCTTATCTTAATCAACTCCTTCTGATTTGAAACTTTGATCATCATCAAACCACCCGCCAAAATCTTGAAAATGAAACTGTCCACCCGCCAATGTATATATTGACATTTGACATGCTTCGTGCTCAATGATAGATATGTTTTCAAGTGTTATACGTTTCTCCTTTTTATTTCCTTAATTTGCATCCGAATTCCATATTTCAAAATTCACATGTCATATAGTTTAAGAATATTGTTTTAGACCTGCCTATTTTATCAAAGGATAATTAATTGTCGGATTCTTAACCTACATTGAATGTAGTATAATACTATATCAAAATTTTAGTATAAAATTATATTTGCATTACTTGTACGCAGAATAAAAATTTAATCGAATGAAGGACAAAATAATACCAAATTTTAATCAAACGAGCCCTTAATATATCTCAACATTATGGTAAATATTAAATCATTTAGTTCAATTTCTCGCGATTTGGATTTTACTCATCTTTATCATTGTTCAGTGATATATAAAATTAATGTATAGATTCAATTAATTAATATAACTAAGTTATAGTGGTGTATAATGGTGGCAAAATGGATAAAAGAAAATAGTTATTCACCCATATTATCCATTAAAAAGGCAAAATACATAAGTTACCCCCTTAACTATGAGCCAAATCCCTCTTACACACTTTTTGAGCACGAAAATCATCTTACACACTCAACCTTTTCAGAGTGTGTCTAATACACACCTCTTTTTCCTTGACCAGTTTATAAAAATATGTGTAATGTCACGCACCAATAAGATCATGACATGTGTTATTATTTTTTTTTAAGAGAAAATATTTAAAATTACTCTTATACTCCCAATTTAAAAAATCCTCCAACACCTGCATCTTCTTTTGCCCTCCACCGTTGCAAACCCACCGGAAAAAAGTCTTAACCCCCACTTCTTAATATTCACACAAATTTAATTTTGCAATGATTCATCCATAACAAATCCTACGTTCTCCATTTTCCTCCTCCATATTCAGATCTCATACAACTCCTAAAAACTAAAATGGAAGAGATAAAAACAAAAATTGCAACTCCTATGTTCTCCATTTCCCGCCTGCATATTCAGATCTCATACACAACCAAATAGAGAAAATTAAAATCAGTTTTTTATTTTCATTAATTAAACAACTCTATTATGATAAAAAATCTCAAATCTTCCCTTATATAAAGGAAGCTGAGTTGGAAGTTTTAGAATTTCAGTCATTCTCATAAAATATAATTTTTTTTAGGTAAAGATCGAATGTCTTGGTGGATTTTAATGATGAAAAAAGATGCAAGAGAAGTTTAGAGGAGCAATTTTAAAGAAAATTTACAGCACCTTCTTTAAAATATTTATTAGAGTTTTGGTTGATTTTACTGTAGCAGAGACGATGGGAAGGGAAGACCGGAGAAGGGGGGGGGGGGGGGGGTGTCCTGATAGTTTGGGAAGGACGTGAGACAAAAGAGAAGTTTGGCAGCTTTTTTCATTTGATAAAAATGAAAAATAAGGAAAATATTATTAATATGACACGTGGCATTAAAATATGAATTTAGACAAAATATTTACAATTTTACGCGCTCATCTTTTTATGTTAAGCACGCAAAAGCCACATAGCAAAACAGGTGTGCATCAGATACACTTTAAAAAGGTTGAGTGTGTAAGATGATTTTGGTGCTCAGAAAGTGTGCAATAGGGAATTGGTCC
The DNA here is from genome assembly GCF_001879085.1 of Nicotiana attenuata. NCBI lineage: Eukaryota > Viridiplantae > Streptophyta > Magnoliopsida > Solanales > Solanaceae > Nicotiana > Nicotiana attenuata. The sequence goes on along the minus strand of NC_031998.1, from coordinate 31,648,652 downwards.
ATAGTTCAGAGGGTAACTTATGTATTTTGCCATTAAAAAATGGGTTGGATAATGAACTTTTTAAAAACTGGTCAAATATGGATAAGAATCATATTATACACCTAGAAAATGGATAAGTAGTGGGTTTAACTTTTGAATATGTAAAGCCTCAAATTAGGAGTTCCTCAAGTTTGGGAAACTAGGAATTATTCTCCCAAAGGTAATCATATTCAAGAAGCCATGGATAATATTCCATATTATCCACCGGTTAATCTGTTTTTTATTCGTATTAAATATGGACCGGGTCGGATACAGGGGCGGATTTAGGGGGGCGGAAGGGGATTCACCCAAACTCCCTTCGCCGAAAAATTACACTGTTTATGTAAGGCAAAATCTATTTTTTACCTCTATATATTAAGTTTTGAACCACCTTAACACAAACCAAAAGTGTAATTTAGTGGTCAAGGGGTTTCAAAACCTTTATAAGTTCATAGGCTCAATAATTTATTTGTTTTTACATTACCACTGGTCTATATAAAGTACATGTCATATAATTGGTGTAATCGTCCGATAAAGGTAAGCATTTTCACTTGATTGGAATAGTAGTTTTCTTCAAAATAGCGCTTTGATCACCCTGCTCCCAAACCAACAACATCAAAAAGAGCGAAAAGAATTTTTCTATAGAGCCCGTTAGGATATAAAAAAATCTCACTTTTTTTCGAAAATTAAGAGCCTGCTTGGACATAAAAATATCTTACTTTTTTCCAAAATCAATGTTTGGCCATAAAATTTCCAATTTCACTTGAAAATGAATTTTGAAATTTTTCGAAAATTTGAAAAATTTCAAAAAGCTATTTTTTAAAATTTTCACTCAAATCACTCGCAGAACATAAAAAACAACCCAAAATAATATTTATGCCCAAAAATAACTTTAATTTTCAATTACTATTTTTACTTGAAATTCTTTTTTACTTTAAAATTTTACAATTTTTATGTCCAAACGCCCACTAAGCAGGCGTTCCGGAAAAAGAGTACATTTTATGAGTTCTTCTAGATGGTTGGCCGAATATTCAGTCGGTCTACTATAACATCAACAACAATAATTATTATGTCTCAGTTTCAAACATGTAGCCTACTCAGCTTACTTGGATTTTGGAGCCGATATTACTACAAATTGCAGCTCATATTTGTGAGATTTTTGTACGAGGCAATATTATTCAATTTGATCAGGAAAGCAATTTCTTCCAGGATTATTTCTCCTTAACCGTTATTTATGAGAACAAACAAAAACAGTAACTTAAATTGTAGATAAACGGTTGGACTAGAGTTATTATCACGGTTGCTTTCCTTACTAGTCATTTAAAGATGTGTAGACCAACTGAATATTCGGCAATGTCAAGTCTAAAGATGAAAATAGAATACTCCGCCCGCCCGTTCAAATTTAGATGATTTAGTTTGACTTGTCACAAAGTTTAAAAAAACAAAAAGAATACTTTTAAAACATGTGACCCAAAAAGCTTAAGGGGCAAAAGCTTTGTGGGATCATGTCATTTTGTAGCTATAAAAAACTTCTCATTGAGGATAAATAGGGTAAAATAAAAAGTTTAAATTTAAAAAATTTCCAAATATAGAAATGTGTTTCTTTTTTAAACGAACTAATAAAAAAAATATGTCAATCTAAATTAAAATAGAGGGAGTACTTTTTTGCGTTACAGGTCTATGGCAAATAGTAAAACTTTGTATCAGTTGTAACTAGGCATGCTATGTCTGGAACATGAATTTACTGTTTGGACTGTTGGATCAGCTGAAAGGAAAAAAAGAAGAAGATAACTCTAAATATTCTCCCCAATTATCAAAGATAACTCTTCTGTTGAGCTTAGCGTCTCCCGAAAACAACCTTTCTACCCTCCCGAAATAAGAGTAAAGTCTGCGTACACTCTACCTTCCTCAGATCCCACCAGTAGGATTTCAATGGGTGTGGTGTTGTTGTTGTAATTAGCAAAGCTCAGCACTCAGCAGTTTCATGATGAACTTGAATGACATCATTGAAGGAAAAGAAAAAGAATACAAGAGTTGAAATTGGCTTGTAAATCTTTGTAATTCACTTTCTGAACTTTGATTCTACACAACTTTAGTTAAAGAAATCTTCAATTACATAGAAATCAACTTGTAAATCATGTATTTACTTGCTACCCCGTTGTACACACCTTAAGCCCAAGAAGTCACACTAAATCACATTGCAGAATGAATAACAACACTCAAATTGCATTGGCAAATTCCAGCCTCAAAACAAGAAAATCTTGGCTTGTAGCTATGTGTTTTTTTTCATGATGAACAACAACAACAAGAAGAAGCCCAACAACAAGCCCAGTAATTTCCCATAAGTGGGGTCTGGGGAGGGTAAGAGCCTTACCCCTATCTTGGAAGGGCAGAGAGGCCGTCTCCGATAGACCCTCGCCTCGGCTGGAGAACAGATGTTTTTTTTTATGATGAAGCATCACCATTTGCTCTGGACTGAGACTCAGCATCCACTGTTTTACCTTGTTCTCTAAACTTCTTATAAATATCCCCTTTATAAAAGTTGAATGTTCTGAGCACCAAAACCAAAGAAACAATAAACCCCACAAAAGTAGATGCTGCAATTATCAAAAAAGCCAACTTATAACACTCAACTCCAGTGCAAGTCAAGTCTTCCCCTGGCTTCCTAATAATTCCATGAGCTGCCATCTGCTTAATAGCCTCTTTATCATACAAATTCCCAGCCACTTTAACATTGAATATATAAGCTCCAATTGGACTAGCAGCACCACCAAAATTGAGCAATGTTGAGTAATGTTTAAGTCCAAAGATTTCAGATATGATTGCAAATATCAAAGGCCAGAGAGCACCAAAACAGAACCCCATTAGCACGGACGCGACATACAGAGTATTCGTTACACCAAACGCGATTAAAACATGGCCAACACAAGAGAGAAGCAGAACCAATGTGAGCATCAATGGACGCGGAAACTTGTACTTTTCCAAGAAAATCTCAGAGGCGAATCCAGAAGCTACTCGCCCGAGATAACCCCATATACTCACAAGTGACACAAATGTAGTGATGCTTGTTTTAGGATAACCTAAGGCCTTACCAATTTGGCCTAAATTATCCATAGCTGTTAAAAGTCCCCCTGCTCCAAATATTGTAGCAACGAACAAAATCAACATATCTATACTGAGAACTGCTTGTAGTATAGTATAATCCTCACCTCTTTCCGGCGGCTTAAACACGTTCGAAAAGAAAGAAACTTGATCTGTTTGATAATTAGTTGGAACAACAGTTGCTGAAGATTGAAGTGGTGTCTCAATTCCTACAACTTTGACTTGTATAGGGTGACTTGGATTTTGTTTCTTTGCATCCCATAGTTTCAATTCCTCTCTTATAACAAGAACTATAGGAGCAAATAACAAAACAAGAATAATACCCGCAGTTGTCCAATAACCAACACTATTAAACTCAACCCTATTTTGGACGATAATTATAACCATAAGAAAACCAGCTAAACCAAGTGACATAAACAAAAGCTGGTAAAAAATCTTGAGCTCATTTTCTTGTCTAGTAACTTTCATAACCCTAATAACTCTAAGAAAAATACAGGAAACAACAGCAGGAAGCCAAGCAATAAGTAAGATTAAAGATTTCCCATTATTCCCATAAAAAGCATGATATAATTGTGTAAGTATCGCACCACTTAAACCAACAAACCCCTTTAAAAGTCCAATAACAATTCCCCTACTTTCAGGGAAATTCTTGACACAAGTAACTAAAACACCAGTATTTGCAAAAGTCTGAGAATTTGCACCTATAAATATACAAAAACACATCTGCCAAACTTTTGGTTTAGCTAATTTCCCAGTAGTTGCTAACCATACAGAAAAATACCCTGAAAAATTCATAAATGCACCAAGAAGTAGAACAACCCAAGGTGGGGTTACTTCATTAATTAGACCAGAAATAATTCCAACGTTTGCACCTAAGTCTTTGAAAAAACCAAGTAAGTTTAAGGTTGTTTGATCATAACCTAATGATGTCTTCACTTCTTCAGAATAGAGTCCAAATATGTATGTACCGCCTGCTACCGACAAGATCAAAAGTGAAGCAAATACCATAAACCATCGCCCAACAAGCATGTGCATACCAAAATTTTCCATGGTTTTTCACACAACAATGGCCGCTCTAGATTTTTTTTTCTTTTTTTCCAGTGGACTAATTATAAGATATTGTGTTGAAAGTATAGAGAAATAACAAGATCTTGTATCTAGACTAAAGCATGTATAGATTCTTTTAGGTTAACTAAATAGGAGGTTTGGATGTGAGAATTTAAGAGATTAGGAGTACTACATAATTTGGATTCTCTTTCCTTATCCTAATCATTCTTTATATTATGAGGCCTAATCTTTCTTTATATATGTTCACCGTTTAAGTCTTTTTTTTTTCTTCTTTCTTTCTTTTTCCCTATCTTTTCACGTATTATAATTAGCTTTTTCAACTGTATTTTATGACTTGAGTGGATGGTGGGCCTTCTAGCCTTTTGGATAGAATTCACGTGTGATAAATTATTGGTCTGCAAAGTTATGATCTAATCTGATTTAGCAACTAATACTTACTTAAGTTGTTAATGCGAGTGATTGTTTAGATTAAGGCTTCCAACTTTACTGGTGAGTGTTTTATAAAATAGAATTCTCTTAATTTATTCCGAGTCTTTGTCAACCGAATTAAAATAGGAATTTTTACATCCTATAAAAAACCTTAGTACCCTATTTATTTTAAATAAATACCATTTTAAAATATTACATCCTATAGAAACCTTTTATACTTTATAGCCAAATATCTAATTATAGTTGCATCCTACATTTAAGGCACCATATATGTTAAATAATATTTTTCTCTCTCCTTTTTAGTCTTTTCGCTCACATAATCACCGTAAAATTGACTAACCACGTTCTCTCTCTCTTTTTGCATACACTTTACTCTTTCTCCCTCAACCCACGATTCATACCTCTTCTCCCACCCATATTCTCTAGTTCTCCTCCATTATCACTCCATTACAATCGCTTAGGGTAAGTTTAATTCGTTGATTTTGATAGACGAAGAGCAATTGGTTCAACTGTAGCGGCTCGATTCTGCATGGCAGTGGTCGTCGAAGTAGGGTTCACAGCTTTTGCGTAATTCATGGCTTCGTTTGTGGGATTTGAGGGCTGGGGATTGTTTGTAGTTGTTGTAGGAGGTTGGGCAGATGTGTTAGGGGGATGACCAGCCGGAATTAATGGCTGGCCGCCGGCCGGCGAAGCCATAAGGCTGTTTCTCTCTCTAGATCGCCCAAATCGCCTATTTGTATTCAATTGTATTCGAATGTATATTTCAGCTGTATTCACATGTATTCAGCAGCATTCATTTATATATTTTAGATGTGTTAAAAGTTATGCGTATTCTCTTGTATTCAGTTTTAATCAGTTGTATTTAACTATTTTATTCAGCAGTAGTTAGTTGTATTCAAGTGTTTTATACAACTGTATTCAGTTGTAGTTAGTTATATTCAACTATTTTATTCAGCAGAAGTTAGTTGTATTTTGTTGCATTCAAGAGTTTTATTCAGCTGTATTCAGTTGTATTTTGTTGTATTCAACTGTATACAGTTCTACTCAACTGTATTATTCATATGTATTTCTCTTTATTCAGCTATAATCTTTATTATGTATCTTTCAAATACAGATTAATGAGGGATCGTTTTAGTTCGTTGAGTTAATTTAGGAGAATATCATGTGATTTGATTTCCTTCCGTTTTTAACCAGTTTAACCTTCCAGATTTTGTGCAGATACGTTACTGTATTTAACGTTAATGCCGCTTGAATACAGCTAAATACATGTCAAACTTAGCTGGATTTCCACTTTTTACGCCTATTTTTTTGGTTGTATCAAAGAATACAACAGCTTAAATACATGAAATACATTGTATAAAAACACAAAAGGTATCTATAACACGTAATTTAGCAAAGGGTATCTATAAATGGCTAATTAGACCTAAAAGATGGTGCTTTATGAAAAATTCTCATTAAAATATCTACAAACTTAGTGATTGTAATTAGGGGTGGCAATTTGAGCCCAAACCCATCTAATCCGCCCAACCCGTCCAAAAATTAATGGGTTGGGTTACAAATATTTTAGCTCATGGGTCAATTTGGGATGAGCCCAAGTTAACCCATTATATTTATAACCCATTCTAACCCATTTAGCAGCCCAAATACAACCTATAAAACTCACCCAAAACAAAAGGTATCTCAACCCAATTTATATAGTAGAAATTTATTTAGTTGCCCCAATTTTTTTTGTTGGTATTTTCAATTTTATGTTCTTTTGTTTTTCTGCACCATCCACCCACTCTCCCCACCCCCCTCCCCAGCAAAACCTCCCTCCCCTAAAAAAAATTTTTTACGTTTTGTTTTTTTATTTTAAATTTTCTGTTTTTTTTCCTGCACCACCAACCCCTACCCCCCCCCCCCCCTCAAAAAAGAAATTTTTACTTTTTTTTTTGTATTTTTAATTTTCTATTTTTTCGTTTTTCTGCACCACCCACTCACCCTCCCCCCACTCCACCCCTACCATCACCCCAAATTTTTTTTTCAACTTGCACATTTTTAGGTAAAAGGTTTTTTTTCTTATGCAAGATGAGCATGATTCTAAAACTTGGGTCAAGCTGGGCGGGTTGGGTTATGACCCATAGTTTAGCTCATCTTGACCCAGCCCATCTTAGCCCAAGTACACTTTGGGCTGGGTTGGGCAATGACCCATTTATTGACCTAACCCATCTTGACCCGCCCAAATTCAGCTCAACACACCCATTTGCAACCCTAGTTGTAATTTACTTTCACCCCCTCCCCAAACCCCCTTCACCCAATCTTTCCATTGTAGTGGAACTAACTTGAACTCATGGTCGGGAATAGTGGTGGCAAAATGAATTAAGAAAATAGTTATCCATTTATATTATCTACTAAAAAATGAGCTGGGGATAATGAACTTTTTAAAGATTGGTCAAATATGGATAAGATTCACATTATTCACTTAAAAAATAAATAACCAATGAGTTTAATTTTAACATTTGCAAAGATTCAAATTGGGGGTTCCTCAAGTTTGGGAGACTAAGAATTCTCCCGAAAATGATCCTATTCAAGAAATCATGGATAATATGAATATCCATATTATTAGCCAATTAACCCATTTCTATTCGTATTAAATACGGATCGAGCCAAATACTTTATTTATTTTATATTGATCGTTTTCAACACGTTCATATCCGATCCGACCTGCCTACTTATCATCCCTAGTGGGGATTATTAGTGATGATTGATTAAACGAAAATTGAAAAGGTCAGTTCTTGAAAATAGAGCTACATGCATGAATAATGGGAAGTTGGTGACAAAAATTACCGCAATGACGTGGTAACAATAGTTTGAGAATAGTCACGAGTGCACAAATACAAGCACATTAATTAATTAATTAATTAATATTTCCTCACTGACACCATAACGTATGTATAATGTGTCCTGTATCAGTCAACAATCCCATGAAATGTAAACCAAAGACGCCTTAAATGGCGTGCCAAGTGCTGGAGTGTAGTAACATACCAAAGGCGGTGCTTACTTTGTTGAGTGTCACACAAATGATGGCTAACATTACCACCACATATTGACAAAAACACAAAGAACAGAGATGAAATCGAGCTCGAATGAGCTCTAATGGCGGAAGAACGAGTAGCTCGAATGAGAGGGGAGAGATATCTGAGAAGCTTCGAGTAACACAATTTTGGAGAATGAAAAACTCAACTATCAGAGAATGTCCATACAGCCTTTATGTACATATGTCCCACTCACTTGACAGCTGGCAACAGCTGTGCATTAACTAACAGCAGCTAATTAACTAACAATCAGCTAAGCAACTAAATAACTGCCAACTAAGCTAATTAAGAGGGAAAAAGGATAAATACAATGTAATATGTAACTAATAGCTAATAATCTCAATACCCCCCTCAAGTTGGAGGGGAGGAATCCACTGCCAACTTGTTGAGCAGATGTGAATGTTTGATGCCAGTTAAGGACTTGGTGAAGATGTCTGCGAGCTGCTCATTGGTGGAAACATGGTGTAAAGAATCAAGCCCTCTTGCAACTTGGTTCTGACAAAGTGGCAATCAACTTCTATGTGTTTTGTGCGCTCATGAAACACTGGATTCCTGGCTATTTGTAAGGCTGCTTGGCTGTCACAAAATACTGGAATAGGAAGATTCACAGGTACAGTCAGCTCCTCGAGCAGTGTAACCAACCAAACTAGCTCACCCACAACCTGTCTAGCTGCTCGATATTCTGCTTCAGCTGAAGACAAAGAAATGGTGGACTGCTTCTTTGATTTCCAGCTGATGGGACTATTGCCAAGTAACACAATGTAACCACTGACTGATTTTCTAGTTTCAGGACATGCTGCCCAATCTGAGTCACAAAAAGCTTTTACTCCATAATCCTTGCTGTTAGAAAAGAAAATTCCCAGGCTTGGATCACCCTTTAGATACCTCAAGACATGGTAGGCAGCTTTCAGATGACTCTCTCTTGGTGATTGCATGTATTGACTAAGGTGCTGGACACTGAAGGATATATCAAGCCTTGTATTTGTCAAGAAATTTAGCTTACCTACTAATTTTCTGTAGTTGGAAGGATCAGCTAACAAAGGACTTTCATCCGCCTTTAGCTTTGTGGAGGGATCAAGAGGTGATGATAGGCTGGAATATTGGGTACATTCAAACTCTTTCAGTAAATCCATAGTGAATTTTCTTTGAGATATCAACACTCCATCTCCTTTATAAAGCACTTCCATTCCCAGGAAGTAATGTAGCCTCCCTAAGTCTTTTATCTTGAAAGTTTCATGCAGAAAACTTTTCAGAGAATCAATCTCTTCTTGATGGGTTCCTGTTACAATAATATCATCTACATATACAGCTACAAAAAACCACTAAAGATCCTTTCTTTTTGTGAAACAAGGAGTAATCTAATAGGGAGTGTGTGTATCCTTTGGAACATAAGGCTTCAGCTAACTTCTCATACCATTGCCTACTTGCTTGTTTGAGACCATATAGGGACTTGTTTAACTTGCATACTAAACCTGGTTTGTCAACTGCTAGGCCCTGAGGTATTTGCATGTACACTTCCTCATGGAGATCTCCATGAAGGAAGGCATTGTTGACATCTAACTGGAACATCTGCCAACCTTTCTTTACAGCAGTTCCTATTAGTGCTCTCACAGTTGTCATTTTCACAACAGGTGAGAATGTTTCTGTGTAATCTAACCCTGCTTTCTATGTGTACCCTTTTACTACTGGCCTAGCATTGAACCTCTCAATACTACCATCAGACTTGTATTTTATTTTATACACCCATTTACACCCTATTGCATTTTTACCAACTGGTAATGGCACTAGACTCCATGTATTATTGGCTATTAAGGCTTCAAACTCTTGATTCATGGCTGACTGCCATGCAGGGCTCACAACTGCCTCTTCAAAAGAAACAGGTTCACATTCATGTAAAATGTTTATTACCAATTGTTGACTATCAGAATTTAACATATTAAGAGAAATATAATGTGCATTAGGTATATAAGTGGTAAAAGAAAGAGAGGAATTACTGTCATTTGAGAGATCAGACTGTGGCAAGGGCTGATTCTGCAAGTCATGCAGTTTAGGAAGAGAATAGTTGTAGTCTTTTAGGTACGTGGGAATTTTGTGAGTTCTAGAAGGTCTAGTTTGTGTGTGGCCCAAAGAAGGTTCTTGTTGGTTTACAGGACTTGGACTATTTTCATTAGGTGGAAATCCTCGGTGCTCATTATTAGGTAACATATTTTCACTATGATTGGACTCTGTGGACTGTGTTCATTTAGAGCTGGATTGTGGTGACAACTGCCTATGTGAAGGTTCATGTGACACTAGATTATGATGTTGACTTGATGGAATTGAATCTGCTCCTCTGGGGGTAAAGAAATCTAAAGCCAAGTCTGTTTTCACTTGAGGAAATGAGGGAAAAACTTTGTTTGACTTAGAAAGCAAAGTGAAAGGAAAAACATCCACATGGAAAACTACATCTCTTGAAACATGGATCCTTTTTGTGACCAAATTTAACACTTTGTAGCCCTTTGTCCCAAAGGGGTACCCCACAAATACATGAGGCAGAGTTCTAGCTTCAAATGTGTCTCTATGAGTCTTAAGTGTAGTAGGGAAACACAGACACCCAAAACTCTTGAGATGTGAATAAGAGGGCTTTTTCTTGTAGAGTAGTTCAAAAGGGCATTTGCCTTTGAGATAAGATGAAGGCAGTCTATTTATTATGTAAGTGGAGGTAAGAATACATTCTTCCCAATACTGCAAGGGCAGCTTTGATTGATACAGTAGTGCCCTTGCTGTTTCCAGTAGGTACTTATGTTTTCTCTCTACCACCCCATTTTGTTGGGGTGTGTATGGACAGGTTCTTTGATGAATGACTCCCAAGGATTGAAAGAAGGAGGTAGTTTCCAAATTAATGAATTCACTCCCATTGTCTGTCCTTATGGTTTTGACAGAGGTGTTAAACTGGTTTTCACCATGGCAAAGAAAGCTTTTATAGTATGTAGGGTATTGCTCTTGCAACTCAACATATGAGTCCATGTACACCTGTTGTAGTCATCTACAAAGGTGATGAAATATTTGTGTCTATCATGGGTTGCAATATGATATGGCCCCCATAAATCAACATGTAGCATTTCAAAGATTTCAGTTGTGATGGTAGTTCTTTCAGGAAAAGGCAATCTACTTTGTCTGGCCATTGGGCATATAGGGCAAAGGAAGGGTTGAGTGGGTGCAAATTTAATTGGTATTTCATTAATCCCCTTCCTTGGCAAATGCATGTCCTAGTCTATTGTGCCACAAAAATTCAACCATGTTTGCATCAGATGTAGATGTAAAAGTAGAGATAGAAGCAGATGTATTTGACACAGGAATATTTTCTTTACTACTTGAAAATGAAGTATTAAGACTGGAGTGCTTATGTAAGTGAACACACTCCTTATTACAAGCATGATATGGGATAGGTAAACTAGATATAATGGAAGGAACAAGATGTGAATGAGAGTGTGCATTATTCTTATCTGGTACACTAGATGGAGTTTGAGTAGGAGTTAGAGTAGATGACACACTCTTGCAGAGTTCTGAAATGTGATAGTATAGGCCATCAGAAGCCTTACCAATCTCCAGAGGCCTCTTAAGTGAATGGGCCTGCAGAAGGATACATGAAAATTTGGTAAAGATAACAAAGTAATCAAACTGAATTGTCAAGCAATGGATAGATATTAGGTTGAATTTAAAACTAGGTACAAAAAGAACTCTTTTGAGGGTGAATTTAGGACTCAAAATTATATCACCTACTAGTGTTACCTTTACTTTATATCCATTAGGCAGTGTTACTAGAAAGGGATACACTAAGGTTTTGACATTAGTTAGAATGGATTTGTTGTATGTCATTTGATTTGTGGCCCCGGAATCTAGTATCCAAGAGTCAACATTTGGCTTAAAACATTCATATGAAGGAACACTAGAATCAGAAAAAGTAGAACAAGCTGAAATACTTGCAAAATTTACTGCTCCTGCCTTCATTTCAGAATTGTCTTCTGTGGTTCCAGTCTGAAAATTCTCCAAAATACTGATTAGCTGATTGTATTGTTCTTTAGTCAAGTTCTTCATCACTCGACCTTCTTCTTGAGTCTGTGGCCTTTCCCTATCTCTCATGCCTGTGACCCTGTTACCATAATCTCTAAAGACATTTGCAGCTACTCGCTTCCCCTTATTGAACTTAGGGTCTTGTGGTTAACCATGGAGTTTGTAGCATCTATCTTTGGTGTGCCCCGGCTTCTTACAATAATCACAAGCTGGTCGTGGCCTATTTGTAGGGTAATTTCCTCTGAAGCCATTACCTCCAGTCCCACTTGACTGGTTATAGTTTGAATAGGAACTGCCTCCAGATCCATTTCCCTGTTGACCATAAGTTGTTCTAAAATTGTTGCTTGCTGCCCTGTTCACGCTCAAGGCACTAGAGTCAATCATCAAATGATTGTTTGGATTCATCTCCCTTTGTTTCTCCTCCTGAATGAGAATTGCAAACGCTTGTGCTAAGGAAGGTAAGGGGTTCATCATTAGAATGCTTCCCCTAACTACAGTATAAGCTTCATTTAATCCCATCAAAAACTGAATCAACCTCCTGTCTTGTTCAGCCTTGTGCATGCTTGCCTTGGCACCACATGTGCAGTGGCATTTACATTGAGCATGGGCATTCAGGGTATTCAACTCTTTCCATAGCTTCTTCATCTTAGTGTAGTATCCAGTAATGTTAAGTGTTCCTTGACTCAAATCGTTGATTTCTTTCTGCAGCTGATATAGCTTCGCCCCATTAGTTTGATCATATCTGTCCTCTAACTCCTCCCATAGCTCTTTTGCATCATTCACATACTGTAAGCTATCTGCTAAATCCTTTGATAGAGAATTCAAAATCCACGAAGTCACTACATTGTCACATCTTTCCCATTGGTCAAATGTAGGATCCTTTGAGTCTGGTTTCCCACATTTGCCATTTATGAAACCTATTTTATTCTTTACAGAAAGAGCCCTAAGCACTCCATGCCTCCATGATCTGTACCCGGATCCATCAAAAATTACTGGTACAAGCATAGAACCTACGTTCTCAGATGGATGCATGTAAAGTGGATTGGTTGAATCGAGCAACGGATTGGTAGAATTCGAAGTGTTCTCTTCAATCACCATAACTTTTGGTCGAAGTGTGTGTACAGAAAAGCCTCAATTCCTGAAATTCAACACCGATTTCAACTTTAGGGTTAACTTTCGATCTTAATTGAAGCAGTAGTGAAAACAGATCTTCCCGGAACAAAGGAGAAAACAAAATTGAGCTAAGGATTAGACCGTGTGCTCTGATACCATGACAAAAACACAAAGAACAGAGATGAAATCGAGCTCGAATGAGCTCTAATGGCGGAAAAACGAGTAGCTCGAATGAGAGGGGAGAGATATCTGAGAAGCTTCGAGTAACACAATTTTGGAGAATGGAAAACTCAACTATCAGAGAATGTCCATACAGCCTTTATGTACATATGTCCCACTCACTTGACAGCTGGCAACAACTGTGCACTAACTAACAGCAGCTAATTAACTAACAATCAGCTAAGCAACTAAATAATTGCCAACTAAGCTAATTAAGAGAGAAAAAAGGATAAATACAATGTAATATGTAATAATAGCTAATAATCTCAATACATATATCGTAGTGAGTCGTTTGATCAGACAAAGAATTCACAAAATCACATACCAAAGATAATGGCCAAACCAAAACCACACGGAACACATGGGAAGATCTTGTGCAAAGGTTACTGATACGTGCGCTCAGAAGTTTTTGCCTAGATATTTTACTTATATTAAATTTTTTATTAAATATATAAAAATATTTAGCTCAAAATTAATTATTAATCTGATTATTATGTATATTAACTTGAGATCTTTATAGGAAATCATAAACTTAAAATTTTGAATTCGGCTCAGACCTTACATGGACAGGTTTAGTAAGGAAGAGAGGAGGCTATGAACCATCGGCTCGGAGGTGGCAAATAAGCAATCTTTACACGAATAGCCGATCATATTCATTGTTTATTATTTATAGCCATATACATAGTTTATACATAAATTATGCATATATTATACCTCTGTACGACTATTTTTAGTTTAAACGGCTGGGTGGGCGACTATTTGGGTTAATTCAATACTCTCTCCGTCTCATTTTACATGATGCATTTTAGTAAGTACGAAATTTAAAAGAACTTAAAATTTGTAATTTAAAATAAAACATAAATACACAGGTAACTATAAATAAGCTCATTCAGAATGATATTGACACTTTGACAGATTAAAAAGAAAAGTGCTCATATATAAATAGAAACAGAAAAAAATTGTGCTAGGTCATTAAAACAAATCAAGCCAATAAATATGTTATGATCGGATCTGGCTAAGTTTTATAGGGTTAAGATTAGATGAATCAGAATAGGTTTCTCTCAATTTTTGTTTACTTTACGAAAGGTAAAAAAAGTAAAGACTAATGAGTCTTCCTTAAATTATTTGTTTAAGTTGTTTAAATTTATAAAAAAAAAGATTTAAACATTAAATTTTAATTTTATTTGTTTGAGTTTGTACTACATTGTACCCATTAGCTTATATTTTATCCGTTTCCGTCCTTAAGTTTAATAAATCATTTCAAGTCCAACGCCTTTAATTAAGCCAATAATCTGATCATAATCTAACTCGATAAAACTGAACTGAGTTGATTCACAAGTCGATCTGTGTCAAATAAATATTATGCATTCATTTGCTTGGTATAAATATAAGGTGTAGTAGGTTTTTATCATCTATGTAACTTTTTTAAATGAACCCGCAATACCAAGTTGGTCCTCTTTAGAGATTAGTCTGCTCTGGGCTCCTAGAATAAGAGATTTGAGATTAGGGGCAGATCTAATGCAAAGATTGCAGGTTTACGTAAATTTAGTAATTTTGTTAAAACTATGTATTTATATTAAAAATTTATTAAATATATAAGAATTTCCAGCCTGAAATTCAATTCACTAGTTTAGATATTATTGTATTAACTAAAGATCGCGTTAAAGACCCATAAACTTAAAATTCTGTTGAGACTCTGAGCTTGGTTCCGGATTCTTAATCGTAATGGAACTTAGTCACGAGCAGCTAGAGAGCCGGCGACTGAAGAAAGAAAAAAACCCAATAAATGTTCATGTCCAAAATTGAAAAAATGTTGATCTTTCACATTATTGACAAGATGTTACGGTAAGGGCAATGATGCAAACAAGAATAGTCTCAGCTTGCGTGACATGTACTGACAACCTAAAGAGTTGTACCTAGCCGTTAGAAGTTAGTTATAGGCGGGTAAGTTGAAAGTTGTTAAGTGAACAGTTTAGTCCTATAGGTTTCTTATAGCAAGTTGGGTAAATTTTAATTAGGTCCATAGATTTAACTTAATTTGACACTTATAGTCCCTGTCAGAAGTAGTTATAGGTTTTTGTTTTGTAGTGAGTAGTGGAGCCTATATGTAATGCTCAATGAGCTGCAGATGGCTAATAATTGAAAACCCTTTTGTTTTACCCTAATTTCTCTTCTTAGCTTCTTTTTCTTTTTCTGTACTGTTACATTGTCGTCATCGACATCAGTGGTATCAGAGCATCTTCTGGGCTCTGTGAGAAACCATGGCTGGAGAATCTACTGAGGTCATGGAGATGTTACACAAGATGGCTGCAGATATGTCTAGCTTCACAGCCGTCAAGACCAGCTTGAAGCTTTTCAAGCGCAGACCTGCAAAAATCAGGAAGAAGTTGTCAACGACTTGAGAGAAATGCTTAATGAGGTTATACATGACAGCAGAAGACCTGAATGAGGCAAAGACATAGATCCACGAGGAGGTGAGTTGTATTCTCCTAGTGATTTTCCTCTCAGTATAGGAGAAATGGCAACTCCCAACTCTATGGGAGGAACTTGCTCAGTTTCTTCAAGTATTTCCCTCCCTAGCAGTACTCCGACTTCAAACCTTGCACCCCCTGCTCGAAATATTGTAGCGGGAGTAAATTGGACTTCCCCTGGACCTTCGAACCAAACTCAGCTGAATCCTAGCTTACAGAACCCCAACACAGTCATAAGAACACAGCCTGCTATGATGAGCACACAAGGACCCTCAGGTCCCTACTCTCCTCAACCCAGAAACCAGCCAGCTCCATCTCATCTTCCACCTGAAGCCCACAGAAATCATTATACCCAACCTTATCAGTATGCTAACACCCCTAATCGAGTTCAATACCCTTACAACCCCTATAATCAACCATCGCACTACCCTTTAGCCTACCAAGTACCCAACACTCATGTAACCCTACCTATATACCACCAAATTCCTTATGAACCAGTTCCTAATCTACATCAGAACACACCTAGAAACAACTCTTGCCAAGCTGCCCTTCATCCGCCAAATACTTCCCTACCAACACTCGAATTTACTAAGTATGCTAAGGTTGAGTTGCCAAGGTTCAATGGTGAGGACCTAAGGACATGTCTGTATAAAGTGGATCAATTCTTCTCTGAGGAGGTTGTTACTATACAACAGAAGCTGAAATTGGTGTCTATGCACTTTGAGGGTGATGCGCCACAGTGGCATTTTGGGTACATGAGAAGTAGAGGCCAAATGCCCTCCTTACATGGGATGAGTACATTTGGGCATTATGTGATAGCTTTGGTGCAGAATACACTGACCCCATGACTGAGATAATGAATGTTAAGCACACAGGAACTGTGAAGGAGTACCAGCAGGCCTTCAACAGTGTCATGACTAGGTTGGACATATCGACTGGACATGCCATTAGTATCTTCCTCAACAACCTTAAACCGGAATTGAGTAATGCTGTAAGAGTGGGGAACCCAAGCACCTTGCCTTAGGCTTACGACTTGGCTAGACTACAGGAAGCCAATTTTGCAGCCCAAAGCAAAGCTATTAGGCGTTTAAGATCAGGGTCTTCTATGAGTAGAGGATCAGGTGGACTTCATTCTACCAGCTGGCAAAAAGATGGCTCTTTAGGGTTCAGGAAACCCCCTGTTGCCAGAATGGATACCAACAGGAGGAGAAGGTTGACCCCTGCTGAGATGGATGAGAGAAGGCAAGAGGTTTATGCTTCTTTTGTGATGAGAAGTTTACTCCTGGCCATAAATGCAAGGCCAAAAGGCATATCTATTCATTAGAGCTGGGACCTATTGAGGAGGTAGAAGAGAAGGAATCAGATGGGGAAGAGGTCTTAGAAGCAGAGGAAGTCCATGAAGAAGTGGTAGAAGATGCAACTTAGAATTGTGCCATATCATTGCAAGCACTCAATGGCACACCAGGATACCAAACACTCAGACTTAAAGGGTTCACTGAGAAAAAACCCTTAGAGATCTTTATTGGTTGTGGATCTACCCACAACTTTATTAATGAAGATACAACAGAAAAGTTGGGTTGCAAAATCAGCAAGATTAAGCCACAGTTGGTACAAGTAGCTGATGGTAGAGAGGTCCCTACATAGAAAATATGTAAGGGATTTCAATTAGCTCATGCAAGGTGCAGTATTTCAAGGTGACTTCCTGGTCTTTCCTATTGGCAGCAGTGACATTGTGTTGGGTATTCAGTGGTTGTACCCATTGGAAGACATCAAGTTCAACTTCAAAAATCTGATAATGGAGTTTGAACATGAGGGCAAACTATTGACTTTGCAAGGGATTCAGCCTAAATTCAAGGCTGTTCAATCCAAAGCCTTGGAAAAGATTGACATGACTGAGTCAAGTTACTTTATGGTAAAGGTTAAAGGTGCCAAGGAAGAAGAATCAAGTGCCTCAGGATTGGGAGGTAGTCAAGAACCAAGGCCAATTACTGAGGTCCTGAAGCAATATGACCTAGTGTTTGGGGAACCAACTCAACTGCCCCCCTTTAGTGGTATGTTTGATCATCACATACCTTTATTAGAGGGTATCTCTCCAACCAATGCTAGGCCTTATAGATACTCCCCTGTACAGAAGGATGTCATAGAGAACTGGTGCAAGAAATGTTAGGACAAGGGATAATACCGCATAGTTCAAGCCCCTATGCCTCACTTGTAGTCTTAGTAGGAAAGAAGGATGGGACATGGAGGATGTGTGTAGACTATAGAGCTTTGAACAAAATGACTGTCAAGGACAAGTTCCCTATCCCTATTATTGAGGAGTTGTTGGATGATTAGGTTGTTCTCAGGTATACTCTAAAATAGACCTCAGGGCAGGATGCCATCAAATCAGAATGGCACCTGAAGATGTAGCCAAAACTGCTTTTAGAACACATTCTGGGCATTATGAATATCTGGTTATGCCTTTTGGGCTAACCAATGCTCGTTCAAGCTTTCAAGGGCTAATGAATCACATCTTCCAAGCACATTTGAGGAAGTTCATTCTTGTGTTCTTTGATGACATTTTAATTTACAGTAAAAGCTTAGAGGAACATGTACAACATCTCAAGGTTGCTTTTGATCTGTTGGTGAAACATCAGTTGTTAGCAAAGAAGAGCAAATGTGTGTTTGGGGCAGAAAGAGTTGAATACTTGGGGCACTACATATCTTCACAAGGAGTCTCAACTGATCCTAGGAAGGTAGAGGCTGTGAAGAATTGGCCAGAACCCAAAACTGTGACCCAACTTAGAGGATATCTGGGGTTAGCTGAGTATTACAGGAGGTTTATACAAGGATGTGGTGTCATTAGCAAACCCCTTACTGATCTTCTCAGAAAAGATAGTTTCTACTGGACCAAGAAGGCAGAGGAAGCATCTGACAAGCTGAAGCTGGCCCTAACTACAGCACCTGTGTTAGCCCTACCTAACTTCTCTTTAACCTTTGTGGTTGAAACTGATGCCTGCAATGTAGGTATTGGGGCTGTGTTAATGCAGCAAGGCCAACCCATTGCCTACCTCAGTAAAGGTTTAGCTACTCAGCATCAGTCTCTATCAGTTTATGACAAGGAGCTGTTAGCCGTAGTCGTGGCAGTGAACAAGTGGTCTCAGTATATGACAGTGAAGCCCTTCATTGTTAAAACAGACCAAAAGGCTCTTAAGTTCCTGCTGGAACAGAAGTTGCACACAGGCAATCAGCTAAAATGGATAACCATTGATGCAGTATGACTTTGAGATTGAATACAAAAAGGGTAAGGAAAACAAGGCTGCAGATGCTCTCTCCAAACTTCCACTAGTTAAGCTGTCATCCATGACACTCTCAACTGTGAGAACTGATCTGCTGGAAGCTATCATAAAGTGCTGGGAGTTAGATGAGGAACTAAAGTCAGCAATCCAGGTCCTCAAGGATAGAGGTTCCAATGATAAGGGGTACACATTCATACATGGACAGCTAAGAAAGAATGGCAAGTTGGTGGTAGGGCCTGACCTACCATTGAGGAAAGAGATCTTACAGTTATGGCACAGTTATACAATTGGAGGGCACTCAGGAATGGACAACACTTACAGGAGGGTGTCTTCTCTATTTTACTAGAAGGGAATGAAGGAAGAAATTCAGGAACTTGTGAAAGGTTGTGATACATGTTAGAGGCACAAATATGACAATGCCCTTTACCCAGGTTTGCTGCAACTCCTGAAAATACCTGTTGCAGCCTGGAGCAGCATAAGTATGGACTGCATAGAGGGACTACCCAAGTCTCAAGGGAAATCAGTTATTTGGGTAGTAGTGGACAGGCTCACAAAGTATGCTCATTTTATAGGCTTATCTCATCCTTACTCTACCAATGAACTGGCCAAGATCTTCATGGACCAAGTTTATAAGCTACATGGACTGCCAGAAGACATTATCAGTGATAGAGATCCTATCTTTACAAGCAAGCTTTGGCAAGAATTGTTTGCCATGTTAGGGGTGAGCCTTAACACTTCCACAGCTTACCACCCTCAAACAGATGGCTAGACTGAGGTAGTTAACAGATGTGTGGAGACTTATTTGAGATGTTTCTGCTCAGACTCTTAAAGGGATTGGATGCACTACCTAGGGGCAGCTGAGTGGTGGTACAACACCACCTTCCATTCTGCCATCCAGTGTACCCCCTATGAAGCTTTATATGGTCAACCTCCCTTCTTGCACTTACCTTATGCTGCTGGAGATTCAAGCATGGAGGAAGTAGACAGAAGCTTGCTCACTAGAGAGTTCAAGGTACAACTCCTTAAATATCACCTTAAGAGAGCTCTACAGAGGATGGAAAATCAAGCAAACAAACATAGGACGGACAGGCAATTCAAAGAGGGTGACTGGGTGTATGTCAAGATTCAACCATATAGGCAGGTCACCATGTCAGGAGGGCAATTTTCTAAGCTTTTAGCTAAGTATTACGGGCCCTATCAGGTACTACAAAAGATAGGGAATGTTGCCTATAAAACTCTCTTCCTTCTCAACTATTGCTACACCCAACCTTTCATGTGTCCCAACTCAAGAAATGCTACGAGCTGCCAAAAACAACATCCCATCCCCCTATAGTTGAATTGTCAAGCCCTTACTGTCCCGAGCCACATAAAATCTTATAGAGGCGTATGATCCAAAAAGGGAACAAGGCTGTGGCGCAGGTTCTAGTTCAATGGGACCAATTGCCACCTGATCGAGCTACCTGGGAGGACTACTCAGCTTTGAAAACTCGCTTTCCTCTTTTCCTTCCTTGAGGACAAGGAAGCTTTCAAGGGACGGGAACTGATGCAAACAAGAATGGCCTCAGCTTGCGTGACATGTACGGACATCCTAAAGAGTTGTACCTAGCCGTTAGAAGTTAGTTATAGGCGGATAAGTTGAAAGTTGTTAAGTGAACAGTTTAGTCCCCATAGGTTTCTTATAGAAAGTTTGGTAAATTGTAATAGGTCCATATATTTAACTTAATTTGACACTTATAGTACCTTTCAGAAGTAGTTATAGGTTTTTGTTTTGTAGTGAGTAGTGGAGCCTATATGTAATGCTCAATGAGCTGCATATGGCTAATAATTGAAAACCCTTTTGTTTTACCCTAATTTCTCTTCTTAGCTTCTTTTTCTTTTTCTTTACTGTTACACTGCCGTCATCGGCATCAGGCAATAACAGTGAATCTTGAATTTAGACATACATATGTACAAATTTGTTTAGATTAACTTTGTCACGACCCCGGTTCGCCCTCCGTGAACCATCATGAGTGCACCTAGTCCCTACGACTAGGTAAGCCTAATAATGCAGAAAAATAAACCAAATTGCGGAAGAAAAACAGATAAAACCCGAAATAGTGAATAAAACAGTGTTTAATAGTGCCGCTCGACATACACAATCTCAACTCTCAAAAACAAATACATTTCCCAAAATCCGGAATCTCATGATCACAAGCTAAGGATACTACATAGTGCTCTAACTCCAGAATGTCTAAAACAAAGTAAATACAGAAGGCTGTAACTACAAGAGAGAATGGAGAGAGACTCCCCGGTCTGCGGACGTGGCAGATATACCTCGAAGTCTCCGAAAGATCGCCTCGCCTCAAGGATGGTAAGTCTGAGTAGAGGTACCTGGATCTGCACATGAAAAACATGCGCAGGAAGAGCATGAGTACACCACAGTGGTACTCAGTAAGTGCCAAGCCTAACCTCGGTCGGGTAGTGACGAGGAAGGTCAGGGCCCTACTGAGATTAAATAAAATATAAAGTTCGACAGTGTAGAACAGAGCAGTATAAATGAGTACAGCAGTAAGAGTAACACAGGATATAAAGGATAACGACAACTGAAACAGAAACAAGTAATCACGGTAAACAAATACAGCTCAACGCAGAGGTAACAACCGGGGGATCTCCCAGGATACCGTCCTGTAGTCCCCAAATATAATATCCAGTGGATCTCCCGGGTGCAGTCTCGTAGTCCAACTCATAAATGCACGGGGATCTACCGGAATACCACATCCGTAGTCCCAAATATAAATACTCAATACTGGGGGAATCTACCGGGTGCAATCCCGTAGTTCCAATGTAAAAGTGCAGGGGGATCTCCTGGAATACAAATCCGTAGTCCCAAAGTAACATACAGGGGGATCTCCCGGGATACCGTCCCGTAGTCCCAAAGTAAATACACAGAAGCAACAAGAAGAATACTCAATTCAATCAAATTTCACACCAAGGTAAAGCAGGTATTTCTAACCTAGCATGCTGCACATAATTCAAATAGGGCAGTAGAACAAATACGCAGTTAAATCAATTAGGCATGCTTCCCTAAGCTAACAAAAGGCTTAACTTGCAAGTAGTGTAAACATGAAAGGAAAACACAATTCTAAGTACTTAACGGAAACCGGATTTTTCAACAATTAGCACAAGTACGCACTCGTCATCTTACGTACAAGGCATTTCAATTAACAAATATACCAAATCCTGGTCCCCCACACAAGGTTAGGCAAGCCACTTACCTCGAACCAACTCAAAATCAACCCGAAACCACGTTTTTGCCACGAGTATTCGACTCCGAATGGCCCAAATCCAATGATCTTCTCTTCAAAAACCTCACAAAATCGCCCTACCCTGATCTCCAAATTTGATTTTTCCAAGTTTTGAACAAAACCCTCGACTTTTCACTTAAATCAATTTTCTGCTTCTACGACACATTTTCCGCACCTGCGGCTCCTGCAGCTGGACCAAATTTCCGCTTCTGCGGCGCCGCACCTGCGGTCCCACACACGGAGGTGCGGTTATGACAGGTTCAGCAATGCAAAAATCTTCTTAGGTCCAAATCCAACTTCCGTCAAGCATCCGAAACTCACCCAAGGCCCCCGGGACCTCAACCAAAAACACAAACAAGTCTAATACCACTGCCCAAACTTATACCAATCCTTAAAACACCTAAAACAACATCGAAACACCAATTTAACATCGAATTCAAGCCTAAGAACTTCAAAAACTCAAAATTTACGCTTTAGATCAAAAAGTCTACCAAACCTCGTCCGAATGACCTAAAATTTTGCACACACATCACATTCAACACTATGGACCTACTCCAACTTCCGGAATTCCATTCCGATCTTCGGATCAAAATCTCACCATCGAACCGGAAACTTCAAAAATCCAACTTTTGGCATTTCAAGCCTAAATTAGCTACGGACCTCCAAAATGCAATCCGATCACGCCCCTAAGCCCGAAATCACCCAACGAAGCTAACGGAACCATCGGAATTCCATTTCGAGGCCGTCTTCACACTGTTCCGACTACGGTCAAATTTCCAACACTTAAGCTCTTAGTCAGGGACTAAGTGTCCCAAAACTCTCCGAAACACAAAACCGAACATCCCGGCAATTCAAAATAGCAGAAATGAACACGGGGAAAGCAGTTAATAGGGGATCGGGGCGTAAAACTAAAAATGATCGGCCGGGTCGTTACATCCTCCCACACTTAAACATTCGTTCGTCCTCGAATGAGCATAGAGACATACCTGAAGTAGTGAAAAGATGAGGGTAACGACATGCCTAAAGTCGTGAAAAGATGAGGGTAACGGCTGCGCATATCCTGCTCGGTCTCCCAGGTCGCCTCCTCAACCGGCTGACCCCGCCACTAAACCTTCACAGATGCAATGTTCTTTGACCTCAGCTTTCGAATCTGCATGTCCAATATCGCCACTGGCTCCTCAGCATAAGATAGATCCTTGTCCAACTGGACCAAACTGAAGTCCAACACGTGCGACGGGTCACCATGATACCTTCGGAGCATCGAAACATGAAATACCGGATGAAGTCCTGCCAGGCTGGGAGGTAAGGCAAGCTCATAAGCAACCTCCCAACCACGCCTCAAAATCTTAAAAGGGCCAATAAACCTCGGACTCAGCTTCCTTTTCTTCCCAAATCTCATAACGCCCTTCATCGGCGAAACCCGAAGCAGAACCCGCTCTCCAACCATGTAGGAAACATCACGAACCTTCCGGTCCGCATAACTCTTCTGTCTGGACTGGGCTGTACGGAGTCTATGGGTGTCTAACGGGCCGAGTCAGCCCGTTTCCGGACCGACCCAGACCTGTTAAAACTGGAACCGGCCGGACCGGTAGAAGGGGGCCGGGTAGGGCTGGGTTAAAGGGGTAAGGGGTGTTGGTCCGTCTACTTAATTCCTACCGGTTAACCGGACCGGTCAAACCCGGTCAACAGTTTTTATTGTTCAACCGGTTAACCGGCCCGGACCGGACCGGCCCAGACCGGTATAACGGCTAACTTATTTTTTATTTATTTATTTATTTTTTTTAATAATGGGGCCTTTGAATTTACTCTTTTTTCGTTAATTTACTTGTTAAATGTAAACCTTTCAATTTGTAAGTTTGAATTTTAAAATAAATGTAGCACTTGCAATTTATAAGTGCAATTTTTTCCCATCTTCATTGTATTCTTTATATTTTTACTTTATATTAATATAACTTACAATAGTTATACAAAAAAAAAATTAAAAATTACACTAACCCGGCCCGGCCCCTTGTACCCGTAACCCTTACGGTTCATTTTTTACTCGGATGAACCCGATACCCGTTAAACCTGGTAAGCCCCAACCCGTAACCGTCCCGGACCGCAACCCGTACGGTTCCTAAATTTTCCTACCCAGCCCGGCCCGGCCCACCCGTTAGACACCCTTAACGGAGTCTATCCTGAATCACCTTAACCTTCTCCAAGGCATCCTGTGCCAAGTCTGTGCCCAATAATCTAGCCTCACCCGGCTCGAACCAACCCACCGGAGATCTACACCGCCTACCATATAAAGCCTCATACGGTGCCATCTGAATGCTGGACTGATAGCTGTTGTTGTAGGCATACTCCGCCAATGGCAAGAATTGGTCCCAAGACCCTCCAAACTCAATCACACACGCACAGAGCATATCCTCAAGAATCTGGATAGTGCGCTCGGACTGTCCGTCCGTCTGAGGGTGAAATGTTGTGCTCAACTCCACCCGAGTACCTAACTCATGTTGTACGGCTCTCCAGAATCGCGATGTGAACTGAGTACCTCTGTCTGAAATGATAGAAACTGGAATACCATGCAGACGAACAATCTCCCGGATATACATCTCCGCCAACCGCTCCGAAGATAGGTAGTACACACAGGAATGAAATGCGCGGACTCGGTCAGCCGATCCACAATAACCCAAATGGCATCGAACTTCCTCAAAGCCCGTGGCAGCCCGGATATGAAGTCCATGGTGATCCGCTCCCACTTCCACTCCGGAATCTCTATCTGCTGAAGCAATCCACCTGGTCTCTGGTGCTCATACTTCACTTGCTGACAATTAAGGCACCAAGCTACAAATCCAACTATATCTTTCTTCATCCGCCTCCACCAGTAGTGATGTCTTAAATCCTGATACATCTTCGCGACACCCGGATGAATGGAATACCGCGAGCTATGGGCCTCCTCTAGAATCAACTCCCGAAGCCCATCAACATTGGGTACACAAATCCGACCCTACATCCTCAATATCCCATCATCACCAATGGTCACATCTCGAGCATCGCCATGCAACACCCTGTCCTTGAGGACAAGAAAATGAGGGTCATCAAACTGACGCTCCCGGATACGATCAAACAAGGAAGACCGAGAGACTACGCAACCTAGAACCCGACTAGGCTCTGAAAGGTCCAACCTCACAAACTGGCTGGCTAAGGCCTGAACATCCATCGCCGTGGGCCTCTCTGCTACTGGTAAATAAGCCAAACTCCGCAAACTCTCTGCCCGACAGCTCAAAGCATCGGCCACCACATTGGCCTTGCCCGGGTGATACAAAATAGTAATATCATAATCTTTCAGCAGTTCTAGCCATCTCCTCTGACGCAAATTAAGGTCCTTCTGCTTGAACAAATGCTGCAAACTCCGGTGACCAGTATAAATCTCACAAGGCACACCGTACAAATAATGACGCCAGATCTTCAAGGAGTGAACAATAGCAGCTAACTCAAGATCATGGACAGGATAATTCTTCTCATGTATCTTCAACTGTCTGGATGCGTAGGCAATTACTCTACCGTCCTGCATCAGTACCGCTCCAAGGCCAACTCTCGAGGCATCACAATAGATAGTATAAGACCCCGAACCGGTAGGCAATATCAAAACTGGGGCTGTAGTCAAAAAGTTGTCTTGAGCTTGTGAAAGCTCTCCTCGCACTCTTCCGTCCACTGGAACGGAGCACCCTTCTGGGTCAGTCTGGTCATAGGTGCTGCAATAGATGAAAACCCCTGAACAAATCGATAGTAATAACCCGCCAAGCCAAGGAAACTGCGGATCTCTATAGCTGAGGATGGTCTAGGCCAACTCTGCACTGCCTCCACTTTCTTCGGATCCACCTGAATACCCTCACTCGAGACCACGTGACCCAAGAACGCCACGGAATCCAACCAAAACTCACATTTCAAGAACTTAGCATATAGTTTCTTTTCTCTCAAGGTCTGGAGCACTATCCTCAGGTGCTGATCATGATCTTCCCGACTCCGAGAATATACCAGAATGTCATCAATAAAAACAATCATGAGTGAGTCAAGATATGGCCGCAAAACACTGTGCATCAGATGCATGAAGGAACTCGTAATGACCATACCGAGTCCTAAAGGCAGTCTTCGGGATATCTGGCTCCCGAATCTTCAACTGATGATAGCCTGAACGCAAGTCAATCTTAGAAAACACACAAGCACCTTGTAACTGGTCAAACAGGTCATCCATACGAGGCAAAGGATAACGGTTCTTCACGCTCACCTTGTTCAACTGGCGATAATCAATGCACATACGCATGGAACCATCCTTCTTCTTCACAAATAAGATAGGAGCAACCCAAGGTGATACACTGGGCCGAATGAAACCCTTATCAAGTAATTCCTGCAACTGTGATAAGTTAGGATCTTAACGTGTTTTATGCCCCTACTTGCCTATGCTTTGGTTAAAAATTGCTACAAAATAGTCCCAAAATGCTCACAAGTTGTACTTGATTGCAGGTTTGATCAACAAAGCGACGAATGTCAAATATCGGCTCAAAAAGGAGTGAAACCTGCTCAAGTGTCAAAGACTAAGCAAGTTGAGGAAAAGAGGACCTAGTGCGGACCGCACAACTGTGAATGCAGCCGCACTAGGAGGTTCAGAGGATGGCAGATTCAAGGGGAAGGCTATGCGGCTGCAGTCATTTCCATGCGGTCCGCGGTCAGGCTCCGCGGCCGCGCTACTCTTTTACGCGGTCCGCAGAGCAGAGATTCAGAGAGCCAAAAATTTGACCACTTCCAAGCAAAGCGGCCCGCGTTCATTTTTGTGCGGCCGCGCCAACTTCCACCGCGGCCGCGCTATATTTTCATGCAGTCCGCAACTTCAGAGAAGAAGAAATCAAGAGTTCAAGAGCCAGTGTGGCCGCGGTCATGATTGCGCGGTCCGCGCTGACCCCGCAGGGGTATTTTCTAGCCCAGTATAAATAGGACCTTTTTCCATTTTTAGGTCAAGTTTTATGTTCTGAACGCAGCTGAGCTCGTGAGACCGAATATTGTAGCCATTTTTGGCACTTTTGCTCTTCATCAGATGCATGAAGGCTGCGGTTATAGCATAAGCCCCGATCAAAATGCATACAAGCACTTGAAGGGGTTCGTAGATACATGCTGGGGCAGCAAACAAATAAATGTGTCAGAGGATGCGTTGAGATTGAGGCTTTTCCCGTTTTCTCTTCGGGGTAAAGCGTTAGATTGGTTAGAAAGGCTCCTAAATCATTCTATCACTACATGGGATGAATTGGCGGACAAATTTATTGCCAAGTTCTTTTCTCCAAGTCATATGGCAGCTCTTCGGGATGAGATTCTAGCTTTCAAGCAAATGCCAATGGAACCTTTGCACGAAATATGGGAAAGATATAGAACAATGGTGAAGGAGTGCCCTAATAACGACATGACCGAGGCGATGATATAACAAACTTTTTATCGGGGCATCAACACCACGAACCAGTGCATTGTGAACCAATTGGCCGGAGGGAACTTTATGAAACTTTCTTACCAAGAGGCATGTGAAGTACTTGATGAAATGGCCGACACCTCTTCGGCATGGAAAAGCCGAGCGAATGTGCCCCAAGGTGACCCCACGGTCATCCATTTGCACAAGGAATTGAACGATCATGGCCAAGCTATTGCCGAGCTTACAACAACTATGAATCAATTGGCGAAGGCGCAATTGCAACAAGTCCAAAACCCGCGCCAAGTCAATGCAATGGAAGGTGTTTCTATGTTAAAAATGAGGCAAAGAGGGCAACAACAACCTCAAGGTAATTATGAGAAATTTGACAACAACAATGATGGTGGTGGTTATTCGAATGAGTGCTATGATGATCAAAGTGAGGAATGTCAATATGTCAATAACTACCAAGGGAATAGAGGAAATCAAGGGAATCAACAGTGGCGCCCCCAAGGAAATTGGGGCAATCAACAAGGTGGCGATAATTGGAATAATAACAACCAACAACAAGGTGGCGGCAACTGGAACAACAACAATTGGGGTAACCAAGGTAACAATCAAGGCAATGGAATGGGAACAATAATAATTGGAACAACAACAATAGACAAGGCGGGTGGAATAAAAATGGAAATCAAGGCAACCGGGGGCAAGGTTTTCAAAGGCCCCCCATGTTCCAACAACCAAACAATCCACCCCCCTTTCAATCTCAAGGGTCTAGTTCTTCAGGTAGTGATATGGGAAGAATAGAAATGATGTTTGAACAAATGATGAAAAAGAACCAAGACTCCGATGCTCAATTGGCTTCCCACAACACATCTATCCGGAACCTAGAAGTGCAACTAGGCCAAATTTTTCAAGCTTTGAATACCCGACCTAAGGGTGCTCTACCAAGTGATATGGTAGTGAACCCGAAGGGAGGGAACAATCATGTGATGGCAATCACAACGAGAAGCGGAAGAGGCGGTGATGTGCATGCCTCGAATGAAGATCGAGTTGTGAATGATGATGTTGGATTCCAAGAAGATGTGGGTCCTTTGATTGTTGAAGATGTGGTTGAGACAAATGTGAACAATGAGGTGAGGATAGATATTGATGAGGCTGAGGTGGAAACTTAAGAAGCCGTGAACCCGTCTAGGGAGCACATAATCGACATGCCGGAGCCGGTGGTGCCAAAAGCCAAGGCACCTTTGCCTAGACCACCTCCACCTTATCCTCAGCGATTAGCAAAGCAAAAGAGTGACAATCAGTTCAAAAAATTCATAGATATGATGAAAAGCCTTACAATCAATGTGCCTTTGGTGGAGGCACTTGAACAAATGCCGGGCTATGCGAAGTTCATGAAGGATTTGGTCACAAAGAAGCGTTCCATGGATTGTGAAACAATAAAGATGACTCACCAAGTCAGTGCGATAGTGCATTCTATGGCTCCGAAACTTGAGGACCTGGAGCTTTTACTATCCCTTGCACTATTGGTAGTGCGGAGTTTGCTAAGGCCCTTTGTGACTTGGGGGCTAGCATTAATTTGATGCCTTATTCAGTCTTCAAGACTTTGGGAATTGGGAAACCTAGGCCCACCTCAATGAGACTTCAAATGGCGGACCGGTCGATGAAGCGGCCTTTGGGTATAATTGATGATGTACTTGTCCGGGTGGACAAATACATATTGCTGGCCGACTTTGTCATATTGGATTGTGAAATGGAATTTGAAGTGCCGATTATTCTTGGAAGACCTTTCCTAGCTACGGGGAAGGCCTTGGTTGATGTTGAAGCGGGTGAGTTGACATTCCGAGTGGGAGATGAGAAGGTGGTATTCCATGTTTGCAATTCAATGAGACAACCCAATAGCACGGAGGTGTGTTCACTTGTGGAGATTGTCACATCTGTGATAGTGGATGACACAAGTTCCATGATAAATGTTGAAGATCCTCTTGAGGCCGTGCTTCTTAACATGGATGTCGATGATGATGCTAGTAGAGTGGAGTGCGTGAATGCATTGCATGGTATGGGTTCATATTCATATGAGCTTAGGAAGTTATATTTGGATCTTGAAAACCGCAAAACTCCACCAACTAAGCCATCCATTGAAGAGCCACCGATGTTGGAGTTGAAGCCACTTCCTCCACACCTCAGGTATGAATTTTTGGGCTCTAATTCAACTCTTCCAGTTATTCTTTCTTCTTGCCTTACTAACTTGCAGGTTGAGGCCACTTTGGGGGTGCTTCAAAGGCGAAAAGGGAAATAGGATGGACTCTGGCGGACATTAGGGGAATAAGCCCCGCATTTTGCATGCATAAGATCATCTTGGAGGAGGATGCAAGGCCTTCCCTTGAACATCAAAGAAGACTAAATGAGGCGATGCAAGAAGTGGTAAAGAAAGAGGTTATCAAGTGGCTTGACTCCGGTGTGGTTTATCCAATCTCCGATAGCTCGTGGACTTCTGCGGTCCAATGTGTGCCAAAGAAAGGAGGGATGACGGTGGTGACCAATGACAACAATGAGCTTATTCCCACTCGAACCATTACCGGGTGGAGAGTTTGTATGGACTACCGGAAACTCAACAAGGTGACCCGCAAGGATCATTTTCCCTTTCCATTTCTCGATCAAATGCTTGATCGTCTTGCGGGGCGAGCATTCTATTGTTTTTTGGATGGATACTCGGGCTACAATAAAATCTTAATTGCCCCGGAGGACCAAGAGAAGACCACTTTTACATGCCCCTACGGTACATTTGCTTTCTCCCAGATGCCATTCGGGTTGTGCAATGCTCCGGCGACCTTCCAACGTTGCATGATGGCTATTTTCACCGATATGGTGGAAGACATATTGGAGGTCTTTATGGATGACTTTAGTGTGGTTGGTGACTCTTTTGATGAATGCTTGGTGAATTTGGATAGAGTCTTGGCTCGTTGTGAAGAAACGAACCTCGTTCTCAATTGGGAAAAATGCCATTTTATGGTTGAAGAAGGTATAGTGTTGGGCCACAAGATTTCAAAACATGGGATTGAGGTAGATAAGGCGAAAATTGAGGTGATTTCAAGGCTCCCTCCCCTACTTCTGTCAAAGGGGTGAGGAGTTTTCTTGGGCATGCCGGGTTCTACCGGCGGTTTATCAAAGACTTCTCGAAGGTTGTGAATCCACTGTGCAAGCTACTAGAGAAAGATGCCAAGTTTGTTTTTGATGAAAAATGCATGGAGGCCTTTGAACTTTTAAAGCACAAGTTGACCACTACCCCTATCATAACCGCACCTAATTGGAGTTTACCCTTTGAACTAATGTGTGATGCTAGTGATGTTGCAGTGGGGGCGATGTTGGGTCAACGGGTTAACAAAATGTTCCATCCCGTGTATTATGCAAGTAAGACTATGAATGAAGCTCAACGGAATTACACGGTGACGGAGAAGGAGTTATTGGCCATTGTATTTGCCATGGAGAAATTTCGTCCATATCTTATGGGGGCCAAGGTGATTGTGCACACGGACCATGCCGCCCTTAGGTATTTAATGACCAAGAAGGATTCCAAAGAAAGATTGATGAGATGGGTGTTACTTCTTCAAGAATTTGACTTAGAAATAGTGGACCGAAAGGGAAGTGAGAATCAAGTTGCGGACCATTTGTCCCGGTTGGAGGAAGACGGGAGGCCATGTGACGGCCTTGAGATAAATGATGCATTCCCTGAGGAGCAACTTCTTTCTGTGTCAATGTGTGACATGACATGGTTCGCGGATATCGCTAACTTTATTATGATCGGAATTACCGCGTGTGAGCTCCCTTCCAACCAAAAGAAGAAACTCAAACGGGATAGTTTGGATTTTTATTGGGATGATCCGTACTTGTTTAAAATCTGCACGGATGGTATGATTAGAAGATGTGTCCCGGAAGGTGAGCAATCGAGCATATTGGAGGCTTGTCACTCCTCCTCCTATGGTGTCCATCATGGAGGGGTGAGGACGGCTTCAAAGGTCTTGAGTTGCGGTTTCTATTGGCCGACTTTGCTTAAAGATGCTAGTGACTTGGTAAAGAGATGTGATGCATGCCAAAGAGCCGGGGGAATTTCAAAACGGGATGAGATGCCTCTCAATACGATTCTCGAGGTGGATATTTTTTATGTTTGGGGCATCGATTTCATGGGTCCTTTCGTAAGCTCTTGTGGGAACACTTATATTCTCGTGGCGGTGGACTATGTCTCCAAGTGGGTGGAAGCCGTGGCTTTACCCAACAATGAAGCCCGAAGTATTGTAGTATTCTTGAAAAAGAGTATCTTCACAAGGTTTGGTACCCCTCGTGCTATCATTAGTGATGGGGGGTCTCACTTTTGCAACAAGGCTTTTGANCGGACTTGTGACCTTCTTTTTGAAAGAGATGAGTGAAACTCCATTAACCTTGGTTTGTGTGTTAATACTCTAAAAGGTGAGGTTCGCTTAGGGAGAGTTGAGGATGTGTGAGTTTGGGTTCCACAATGACCAAAGTAATTGAGATAAGCTCTTTGATGAAATGTGTCAACTCTTGATGCTCTTGTGACACACTTGATCCATTGTTCTTCAAAAGTTTAAATGTGTTAATGATGCATTCGTATTGAGGGCAATTGTTAGTCCCAATGGATGCTTGTTGAGGTTGCCTTAGGATGGCTGGAATTACTTGGATTTTCCTTTAAGGGGTGGGTCTTATTTTGTTTGCTTGAGGACAAGCAAAGGCTTAAGTTTGGGGGAGTTGATAAGTTAGGATCTTAACGTGTTTTATGCCCCTACTTGCCTATGCTTTGGTTAAAAATTGCTACAAAATAGTCCCAAAATGCTCACAAGTTGTACTTGATTGCAGGTTTGATCGACAAAGCGACGAATGTCAAATATCGGCTCAAAAAAGAGTGAAACCTGCTCAAGTGTCAAAGACTAAGCAAGTTGAGGAAAAGAGGACCTAGTGCGGACCGCACAACTGTGAACGCAGCCGCACTAGGAGGTTCAGAGGATGGCAGATTCAAGGGGAAGGCTACGCGGCCGCGGTCATTTCCACGCGGTCCGCGGTCAGGCTCCGCGGCCACGCTACTCTTTTACGCAGTCCGCGGAGCAGAGATTCAGAGAGCCAAAAATTTGACCACTTCCAAGCAAAGCGGCCCGCGTTCATTTTTGTGCGGCCGCGCCAACTTCCACCGCGGCCGCGCTACATTTTCACGCGGTCCGTGGTCCTCAACTTCAGAGAAGAAGAAACCAAGAGTTCAAGAGCCAGTGCGGCCGCGGTCATGTTTGCGCGGTCCGCGCTGACCCCGCAGGGTATTTTTGTCCAGTTTTCCAGCCAGTATAAATAGGACCTTTTTCCATTTTTAGGTCAAGTTTTATGTTCTAAATGCAGCTGAGCTAGTGAGACCGAATATTGTAGCCATTTTTGGCACTTTTGCTCTTCATTATTATATTTTCTTCCTAGCAATTAATTAATATGCTTACTTCTTCATCTATTTCTTTAATTCCTATATCTAACATGAGTAGCTAAACTCACTAGCTAGGGTTGTGGCTCAACCCTAGTGTGGGTAATTGATGGGTGTTGCCATCTAAGGTTAGTTTTATATTGGGTGTTTGTTATATGGGTTGATTTTAGGTTTTAATTAAGGATTGGTGGTTGCAAACACTGATTCTAGCTTTGTGGGTTTAACTCTTCTTGAGAAAGAGAGTCCATGACCCCAAAATTGACCCAACAAGTTATTGGGATGGACCCATGAGAAATGGTAGTCCCAATTAACGGGTTAAATCTCGAGAGAGTAATCACCCCACTTGAACCCTAGTTGCTTGGTCTAATTGGCCTACCCAATTGGTCTCGAGAGAGTCAATTGGGAAAAATCACTCTCTTTACCGAGAGGTGCGAGAGTGGGTACGATTGTGCAACGGTTATAGCATAAGCCCCAAATATGTCAATCTATCCTTAGTAGCATCTACCCGTTAATTAGCCACCTAGGCAATGCCACGACCCTAGTGCCTTTCTCTATATTAAATACAACTTAGCAATATTCTCGTAGCATAATTTAGTTTTAATCATTAGCTTTGTAATAGTAGTTATAAAAATCAAAGAAAACCAAAAATGTTTGAAGTGACATTAGAAGCACAACCGCAATTCTAAACTAGACAGACAATACAACTCCACTACTAGCTCCCTGTGGAAATTCGATCCGGAACCACTATTCGGGTAAAAGCTATTGCGACCCGCTCTTCCTACCTTAGTGTAGTGTCGAGTCGGCAGCGATCAAACTGCTCCTTCAACTCCTTCAACTCAGGAGGAGCCATACGGTACGGAGCAATAGAAATGGGCTGAGTGCCCGGCAACAGATTAATGCTAAAATCAATATCTCTATCGGGCGGCATGCCCGGAAGATCAGCTGGAAACACATCAGAGAAATCCCGTACTACTGGGACTGAATCAACAGAAGGGGTATCCATACTGACATCTCTCACATAAGCTAGATACGCATCACACCCTTTCTCAACCATACCCTGAGCCTTAAGGAAAGAAGTAACTCTACTGGGAGTGTGATCTAAAGCACCCCTGCACTCAACACGCGGTACACCTGGCATAGTCAGCGTCATGGTTTTGGCGTGACAATCAAGAATAGCATAATGGGGCGACAACCAGTCCATGCCCAAGATAATATCAAAATCAACCATGCTAAGTAACAATAAATCGGCTCTGGTCTCAAGACCACTAAGAGCAACCAAACACGACCGATAAACGCGGTCCACAACAAGAGAATCTCCCACAGGAGTAGAAACATAAACAGGGGAACTCAAAGAATCCCGAAATACACCCAAATGCGGAGCAAAATAAGAAGACACATAAGAATAAGTGGAGCCTGGATCGAATAGAA
The DNA here is from genome assembly GCF_001879085.1 of Nicotiana attenuata. NCBI lineage: Eukaryota > Viridiplantae > Streptophyta > Magnoliopsida > Solanales > Solanaceae > Nicotiana > Nicotiana attenuata. Next base: position 31,614,205 of record NC_031998.1, on the reverse strand, counting down.
CCGATGCATCTCTGTGACAGACCAAGATAGTACCTGTGATGACAGAATCAAAGGCGACAGCCTCAGTACGGGCAGACAGAGCATAGTATCTGGCCTGGCCTCCCCCTCGAGGGCGACCTCTACCTCCCCGACCTCCACCTCTAGCAGGCTGGGCCGGTGGGGTAGCAACTGGTGCTGGGATCATAGCCTGAGAACTCTGCGGGGCATGCTGTGGCTGAGAAGTCTGTGGAGGTGCACCCCTCCTAAGTTTGGGGCAATCCCTCACCATATGGCGTGTGTCACCACACTCAAAACAAGCTCTGGGAGGACGTGGCGACTGTGACTGGCTCGGGCCAGGTCTGCTGGACTGACCACTGTAAGCACCCCGTGCAGGAGGCGCACTAGATACTGGAGGTGCATAATAAGGCTCCTGAGGCCTAGGTGGAGCTGGAATACCACTGGCTGTTGGAAGAGCTGAATGAACGGGGCGACTCATATAACCCCTACCATGACGACCTGCAGCTGGGGCACGGGCACCAGAATAATGGCCCGACTCTCGAGACCTCTTGGCCTCCCTCTCCTCTCTATCCCTAGCATGCATACCCTCAATCTTCCTAGCACTGCTCACTACCTGCTGATAAGAAATATCCATCTCTAAATCACGAGCCATGCTAGACCTGATGCTGGGAATAAGCCCCTCAATAAACCGGCGAACCTTCTCGTGAACCGTAGAGACCAAAGCTAGTGCATGTCTAGCCAAGTCAGTGTAACGGACAGCATACTCCGAGACAGTCATAGTACCCTGGCGCAAATGCTCAAACTCCGAGCGCCAGGCGTCCTTGAGACTCTGGGGGACATACTCCCTCGTGAACATATCTGAAAATTGAGCCCAAGTCAGGGAAGCTGCCTCATCCGGACTGTCTAACTCATAAGCACGCCACCACTGATAGGCGGCTCCTCGAAGCTGGAAGGTAGTGAAGGAAACCCCACTCGATCCTAATATGCCCATAGTACGGAGGATACGGTAGCACTCCTCAAGAAATCCAAGGGCATCATCTGAGGCTAGCCCGCTAAATGTCGGAGGCTGATACTTCTTAAACCTCTCAAGCCTCTTTTGCTCCTCCTCTGAAACTACTGCCCTCTCCTCGGGCTGAGCCGAGGCTACCGGCTGTACATGAATAACCTCTGGGACTTGATCAACATGCACTCGCTGCTCAGGAATGCGGACGGCGGGAGTCTGTGCTCCTCCCGCGGCCTGAGATGTAGCTGCAGCAAGGGGAAGCAACCCTGCCTGAGCTAGAGTGGTGTACATAGTCATAAACTGCGCCAAAGTCTCCTGGAGTTCTGGAGTAGTAGTAGCGGACGTATCAGGTGTCTGGACTCCGGCTGGTACTACTGGTGGCACCTCGGTGGCAGCTCGCGCGGGTGTTCTAGCTGTACCACGAGCGCGTCCTCGGCCTCTACCCTAGCCCCGGCCTCTGACGGCTCCAGTAGGGGGCGCGGGTGCCTGATCATCTCGGGTAGCACGTGTCCTCACCATCTGTGAGAGAATAGAAGACAAAAGTATAGAATTGTGATACCAAAGATCTCGCACGATAAGGAAATCAAATGAAGTGGAACTTTCCTAATAGTTACATAGCCTCTCGTGGATAAGTACAGACGTCTCCGTACCGATCCGTGAGACTCTAATAAACCGGCTTGTGATTCATGACTCCTATGAACCTAGAGCTCTAATACCAACTTGTCACGACCCCGATTCGCTTTCCGTGAACCATCGTGACGGCACCTAGTCCCTACGACTAGGTAAGCCTAATAATGCGGAAAAATAAACCAAATTGCGGAAGAAAAACAGATAAAACCCGAAATAGTGAATAAAATAGTGTTTAATAGTGCCGCTCGGCATACACAATCTCAACTCTCGAAAACAAATACTTTTCCCAAAACCCGGAATCTCATGATCACAAGCTAAGGATACTACATAGTGCTCTAACTCCAGAATGTCTAAAACAAAGTAAATACAGAAGGCTGTAACTACAAGAGAGAATGGAGAGAGACTCCCGGTCTGTGGATGCGGCAGATATACCTCGAAGTCTCCGAAAGACCGCCTCGCCTCAAGGATGGTAAGTCTGAGTAGAGGTACCTGGATCTGCACAGAAAAAACATGCGCAGGAAGGGCATGAGTACACCACAGGGGTACTCAGTAAGTGCCAAGCCTAACCTCAGTCGGGTAGTGAACAAAGCAGTATAAATGAGTACAACAGTAGGAGTAACACAGGATATAAAGGATAACGACAACTGAAACACAAACAAGTAATAACGGTAAACAAATACAGCTCAACGCAGAGGTAACAGCCGGGGGATCTCCCAGGATACCATCCTGTAGTCCCCAAATATAATATCTAGTGGATCTCCCGGGTGCAGTCCCCTAGTCCAACTCATAAATGCGCGGGGATCTACCAGAATACCACATCCGTAGTCCCAAATATAAATACTCAATACTGGGGGAATCTACCGGGTGCAATCCCGTAGTTCCAATGTAAGTGCAGGGGGATCTCCCGGAATACAAATCCGTAGTCCCAAAGTAACATACAGGGGGATCTCCCGGGATACTGTCCCGTAGTCCCAAAGTAAATACACAGCAGCAACAAGAAGAATACTCAATTCAATCAAATTTCACACCAAGGTAAAGCAGGTATTTCTAACCTAGCATGCTGCACATAATTCAGATAGGGCAGTAGAACAAATACGCAGTTAAATCAATTAGGCATGCTTCCCTAAGCTAACAACATGCTTAACTTGCAAGTAGTGTAAACAGGAAAGGAAAACACAATTCAAAGTACTTAATGGAAACCGGATTTTTCAACAATTAGCACAAGTACGCACTCGTCACCTTACGTACAAGGCATTTCAATTAACAAATATACCAAATCCTAAGGGGAATGTCCCCCACACAAGGTTAGGCAAGCCACTTACCTCGAACCAGCTCAAAATCAACCCGAAACCACGTTCTTGCCACGAGTATTCGACTCCAAATGGCCCAAATCCAATGATCTTCTCTTCAAAAACCTCACAAAATCGCCCTACCCCGAGCTCCAAATTTGTTTTTTCCAACTTTTGAACAAAAACCTCGATTCTGCGCCTTTTCTGCCCAGTAAAACCGCATCTGCGGTCCTAGGACCACACCTATGGTCCCGTTTCTGCAGAGCCAAGGTCGCACCTACGACTTCTCACTTAAATCAATTTTTCGCTTCTGCAACACATTTTCCGCACCAGCGGCTCCTGGAGCTGGACCATATTTCTGCTTCTGTGGTCCAATAGCCGCTTCTGCGGTCCCACATACGCAGGTGCGATTATGACAGGTTCAGCAATGCAAAAATCTTCCTAAGTCCAAATTCAAGCATCCGAAACTCACCCGAGGCCCCCGGGACCTCAAACAAAAACACAAACAAGTCGAATACCACTGCCCAAATTATACCAATCCTTAAAACACCTAAAACAACATCGAAACACCAATTTAACATCTAATTCAAGCCCAAGAACTTCAAAAACTCAAAATTTGCGCTTTCGATCAAAAAGTCTATCAACCCTCGTCCGAATGACCTGAAATTTTGCACACACATCACATTCAACACTACGGAGCTACTCCAACTTCCGGAATTCCATTCCGACCCTTGGATCAAAATCTCACTATCGAACCAGAAACTTCAAAAATCCAACTTTCGGCATTTCAAGCCTAAATTAGCTACGAACCTCCAAAATGCAATCCGGTCACGCCCCTAAGCCCGAAATCACCCAACGAAGCTAGCGGAACTATCGGAATTCCATTCCGAGGCCGTCTTCACATTGTTCCGACTACGGTCAAATTTCTAACACTTAAGCTCTCATTTAGGGACTAAGTGTCCCAAAACTCTCCGAAGCTCAAAACCGAACATCCCGGCAATTCAAAATAGCAGAAATGAACACGGGGAAAGTAGTTAATAGGGGATCGGGGCGTAAATTCTAAAAACGACCGGCCGGGTTGTTGCAAACTTCGTATGTGATAATGTGAAGTGTTGCATTGCATATTTTAGACTTTTAGTACTGGACTTTAAGTTTTGTGCTTTTACGGTCCGTTTAGAAAGTCACCCCGTAATTAGAATTGGTGTAATTACTAGGGGTATTTACGCAGCCTAGAAATTATACAGTTTAGTAATTATAACGACCTGTTTGTTTATCACAGTGTAATTACAAGCGTACTGTTTGGTTGCACAAGTGTAATTACAATTAGATTAAATTTTAAATGAATTATCAAAACTTAAAAGTTAAAAATAATAAATATATGCTTATAAATAATTTTTTATAAGTATAAATGATATTAGATTTGATATCTAAAATGCATATTTTTTCTTGAATTTACACTAATTAGTAATCATATATTCATAACTAATATTGTAAAAATAATTTATATATATATTTTTCAAATTAATAATATTTTGTTTAGTTAATTATAAAAACTAAAAATATACATTTTATAAGAACATCGTGAAATATATGTTTGATAAAATAAATTAATATTTATAAATATAATGCCATAACATTATGCAAATGTTTGACAAAACTAATATATCAATTCTAACTAAAAAATGAACAACATGCAATGTGAAATACTTATATAAAAAAAAATNGCAATGTGAAATAACAAGCCAATACCACCAAAACAAGTAAACTGGAACCATAAATATAGCACAATTTCAAACCCTCCCCCCTCCCCCT
>NC_031998.1:31595461-31609387 GCF_001879085.1 Nicotiana attenuata | reverse complement strand
CTGCGCCATATCCTTGTCTAATCACCTCTCCCCACCTCTGCTTTGGCCTACATCTACCTCTCCGTAGGCCCTCCAATGTCAACCTCTCACACCTCCTTACCGAGGCGTCTGTGCTCCTCCTCCTCACATGACCAAACCACCTAAGCCGCGCTTCCCGCATCTTGTCCTTAATAGGGGCCACACCCACCTTGTTGTGAATAACCTCATTTCTGATCCTATCTAACCTGGTATCCCGCATATCCATTGCAACATCCTCATCTCTACCGCCTTCATCTTCTGAACATGAGCGATCTTGATTGGCCAACACTCAGCCCCATACAACATCGTTGATCTAACCACCACTATGTAGAACTTACCCTTAAGTTTTGGTGGCACCTTCTTGTCAAATAAAACACCAGAAGCGGGTCTCTATTTCATCCATCCTGCCCAAATACGATGTGTGACATTTTCATCAATCTCCCCATCCCCCTGAATAAAAGACCTAAGGTATTTAAAACACCCTCTCCTAGGGATGACATGCGAGTCCAGCCTCACCTCCCTTTCCCCTCCTTGAGTCTCGCCACTGAACTTATACTCCAAGTATTCTATCTTGGTCCTACTCAACTTTAAAACCTTTAGATTCCAGGGTCTGCCTCCTACCTCTAATTGCACGCTCACACCATCTAGCGTCTCGTCAATCAATACAATATCATCTGCAAATAGCATGCACCACGACACCTCCCTTGGATATGGCGTGTTAGTATGACCTTTCTCTTTTATACACAGGAAATATGTTTGATAAAATAAATTAATATTTATAAATATAATGTCATAACAATATGCAAATATTTTACAAAACTATTCTATCAATGCTAACTTAAAAAATGAACAACGTGCAATGTGAAATAACAAGCCAATACTACTAAAACAAGTAAATTGGAACCATAAATATAACACAATTTTAAAATCCCAAAAAAAATGTAAACATATGTCAAATTCCAACATAATAAAAATAAATTCCAATACAACTTAAGATTAGAGAACATAATAGGTTTATAACCTCATTTGAGAAAGAAATTCTACGTTAATGACATTACTCATTATATGTCGACTTTGTTAATGAGTAGTTAATTGTAATATTAGGAGGTGTAGTTTCAAAAACTACAATAATAACGCAGTTACGCTAAATGAAGAAAATAAAACAAATAAAAAATAAAATATACCAGCAATTACATGGAATCACAAAAAGTAAAGGTAGAGAAATAAAAGATAAATAATGCACAAAAATATATATTTTAAAATTAAAAAAGAAATTTAAGTAAAAATAAAATAAAAAATAAAATAATGGAAATAAAAAGTTATAAAGAAAATAAATTAAAACAAAAAAAACCAGTTAAAAGGTAACTTTATAATTACACAGTGTAATTCCCACCAATTCTCATCTCTCCGCCCTTGAGAATTGGAGTGCGTAGTTACACATCTCCAATTACATGGTGACCAAGTAATTACTTGGCCAGACAAACATGCTAAACTGTGTAGTTACACCCAATTACACCCAAATCCAATTCCTGTGTGGCTTTCCAAACAGGCTTTAATCACAAAACTTATATATATATATATATATATATATATATATATATATATATATATATATATATATAAGTTTTGCGATTAAAAATATTTACAAATCAAATTACTTACAAAATACTTATAAATAAATTTTTATAATAATAATTAATATTGTGATAATCAAATTGTTATCACATATTAAATTATAATCCTATTAATAATGTAAAACAAATATTTATATTATCGTGTATATAATTTAAATCCTTTGATATTAGTCATAGTTACAATTCTCTTTCCTTATCATAATCCCTTTTAAATTCACAAGCCTAATCTTCTTTGTATTAGGTGAAGTGCTTCTATAACTTCAACATTTAAGGTTTTTTTTTTTTTTTTTTGTTTCTTTCTCATCTTCTTTTCTCTTTTCACATACTTCAATTATTCGTCAAACTAGAAGACTTTGAAGTTGAGTCATGAGTGTGTAACACCGAAGGATGTGGTGCAGTGGATGTAATTGCTTCTCCCTTAATTAAAGGTCTCAGGTTCGAGCCCTTGGGTATGAAAAATTCTTGGTAGGGAGCGCTATCCCCCGAATGGGACCCTACCCGGCGTGAATCCAGATATAATCGGGCTCCAATACGGGTACCGAACACCGGCTAAAAAACCCAAAAAAAAAAAAAAAAAAAAAAAAAAGAAGCTGAGTGTGAGTATGTGTCTTTTCTTGTTCTTTTCTTTCACGTGCGATGACTCACTAGACAGAGAAATTATTCTAAATGTTCGTAACCAAATTGGCTTCGGAGAGATGACTTGTATTCCTATTTAAGTTGCTAATGAAAGTGATAGTGTTTAGATAAAGCTTCACTGACCAGTCTTTCAAATAAAAATATAATTATCTTAATTCATTCCTAGTGTTTGTCAAACAGTAAGAAAACAAAAAGAAATACACGGAAACAAGTTACTAGCTTGTCATTATCAAATTTGATCGTGACTTTTTGGTTGTCAAACTTTACTTTAGTTGTATTTTCTGATTTACTTGTTTTATAATTTTATTAAGAACTGTGAAATGTAATTCCCTTATACGTAAAGTTCTACCAGAGCGCAATTGCGTGTGCATTTATATCATAGATGAATTTCGTTTATTTGCCAGTATCCCAAATTGATAATAACAAGTATAATGTCCTTTATCTCTTGTTAAAAGCAATCAAACACTAAACATAGGTAGGAAAAAAAAAAACTTAATTTGCTGATTGTGTTTGCACAAACAAGTAAAGACTAACGAGCTACACGACAATAGATTAAAAACCAGTTGTAGACACTATTGAAGTGTGTCACCATCTCATCTAAAAACTTAAGCTTTTCAGAGAGAACACACTTTTAGTTACTTGGTAAATATCAATATAATATTCTATCGCTTATTTGCAAGTGACACAAAATACTATTTGTATTTTTTAATTCTGAACTTCAATAGTTAAATTTCAAATGAAATAAAATACAGATGTGACTTATGTTTTAAACTTAATAATTCGCTTATGTTATAAATAAAATTTTATTTATGGTGAATGTCTATATTTAGGGAGATTCTAGGGTTTATTACTTGGTGGCTAAGTCACCCTCTCCCTATAAATAGAGAGTTCTATTCCATTGTAATTCATCCCAAATCAATAAGAATTCTCTCTCTCTACTTTTCTCTGCAATATTCTTCTTCTTTTATTGTTCATAACACGTTATCAGCACGAGACTCTAACCAATTGAGTAGAAGTTTTGGGATGGAGCATAATGGTTGTCAATTGTTCCATGAACTTCCTTCATGATTAAATTCTGGATTTAAGGTAAGTATTTTACCGTATTTTTCTCTTATATTCTATACTTTGATTTTAAATACAAGCAAAGAAAATAAATTTTGATTATAACTCTAGTGGAGTTTGTAAGAAACTACAACCACTCGAAGTGGTAAAATTTCTATGTCTTGCCATGATTAAAGTCATGTATGATCGTGAGCACAAGAAGTGAAAACCCGTCCCATTGAATTTGCTCCATTCTCATTCCCTTAAGAGAATGTGATAGCAGCATGTGATAAGTCTGAAAGAAGACAAAATTATTACTATGAATGTATCGATGGATGTGGACGTGGCAATAGACGAAATTATAATCGTCATCGTTGTGGTAATGAGAACAATAAGGATTCTCTAAATAATTCTTCACTTTATGAAAGTATTATTTATCATCGATTTGACATGAGATTTTATAAAACACATATAGATGATTATGGTCCATTCATGATGTGAATTTGACAACATCTGGTTTACAAATACATATTCATTCTTGGAAGAATATGAACGTGCTAGTGGTAATGAATATACCACACTCACCTCTAGAAGGAGGTTTGAGATGATATAAGAAAATAATGTCATTATTATGGCATGAATGGTCATTGGTCACGTACCTATTGTACGCCAAAATATTTTGGTAATGTGATTATTAAAGAATAACATTAATGCAAGAAACATATCTTGCATATAATTTTGACCATAACCATAATGGTATAACTTTCTCTTTAAAAGAGATATTCACCATATGGATGTTGATGAATATGTGGTAGTACAAAATTAATTGAGAACTCTGCAAGAGCCAATTATACTATTTTGGAGAAACACAATTGATTACCAACAAGGTATTGTGTTGTAGTAAGTCTCAAAGAAACTTATTCAATTTCTAAAGTATTCGCGAAAGCGGTTGGTCATACTGAGACTATAAATAAAGAAAAGATTTAATTCTTCTATTACCACTACTTGTAGCGGGGTAATATGTATGTGAAAAGTTACCCGCTTTATTCTCCAGTTTGTACTACACAAATAAAACAATACCATACTAAAGTGGATGTTTATTGATATAAAAACCCATATCATAATAAACTTGAAGTTTATTGATAATTGCACACGTCATGGTGTAAATCTGAAGTTTATCGATATTGATAGTTTATTCAGTTGGCATAATTGGTTTCGCCATATCAATTTAAGTATTATGTGCAAAAACAATAGAGAATTCACATGGGTAAATATTAAAGAACTAGAAAGTTCTTTACGAATTCTCTTATATTGCTTGTTCTCATTAATTAATAGATCAACTAAAATTGGGATTCAATCCCATGAATACTGGAAATATCAAAGGTGAATATGGGCCCATTCACCTGCCATGTATACCACATAAGATGCATCTATGAGATGGTTACATGTGCGATTATTAATAACCCGCAACATGGTGTTTTGCGAGGTAACTTGCTCAATAATTTAATTTCGAGCATAATTTCCAGATTTTCTATTCAAGAAGTTCATCTTGATAAGTTGGTTTACATCACAGTTGGTTTAGCAAAATGATTTACTAAGTGCCTCTACTTAATAGCTAAACAATTGCTTATGAGAACAAAGTTATCTATATCAGTTTGATATACGTTATATACCAAAGTATATTATTTTCTCCCCTCACAAGTGGTTCAGGGTCAGGAACCAAATAATTCCATCTTATTATTATTGATGTGCGGTATATATTTTGATTAACACCATAACGCACAAAGGCGGATTCTCAAAGTTGAGGTACCAAGTTAGTTTTTCTAACATGAGGGGGAGACATGATAAACAGTTGAGAAAAAGTTACATGGAATGAATTATTATTTATACATCTCGATCCTCGAATAAGATAATATGAACTTGAAGTTCATAAAGGATAATTCATGTGCAATATACTGCAAAGCATGCCGGACGCATTTGCTGACCCAAAGAAAGTAACTATAATCTCATTGCAAATGCTCATATTAAGTCCTAGAAGGACAAAGTCTATGGTACGCTTAAAGCATATAGACAAATCGGTTTCAAATAAACTTCTTGATAAAGAAGATGAGCAAATGATCATAATAAAGGAGGCAAGTGATCTAGAAGATTACATGACATAATACTTCATTAAATCTCAGGAGAGGTTTAGGTACCTGAAATGAATGAAGAGATATCTATGTTATGTCTTTATGAAAAAAATATTGAAACCGATATAAAATGTTCGTCGACGACATCTATGTTAGCGCTAAGTATAGATGGGGATCTTAAGTATGTCGAATATAGACACAAAAATACTAGCCAAATGAAAGAGACACAATTCGAATAGAATTTGTTTCATACGAAAGACATATAGTTTTGGACCTTTAGTACAAACAATTGAAAGTATGAAGCCAATGATATGTGCAATCAGTTTTCGATATCTTATTTGTCTAGCATGACATGAAAACTTGATATGCATCTAATTAAAGTCTATTATATGACTTATATGACCATCCTTGAAGGATTTAAATCGCTTGAAGCATATACAATTCTTGATCTTGAAGTACTACTTCCTCAGTGCAATTTGTGCACAAATGTATCTTGCTATAACTATAGGCATGATAATATGATACCAAGAGTTTTCACCTCTATGTGAAGATATTGAACTGACGATTCCAACAAGATCATATGAAGACAATTCATCTCTATCAAGAATGATGATTTCAAGGTGCAATATATTCATTCAAGTTAATATGGCTAATTTGTTTATCAAATATCTACCAAAGATATTTTGAAGATGGTCCACAAGATTGGAATGCAAATGCTTAAGGATGTGAAAGTGATGCTCTCATGAGGGGGAGTTAATACGCGTTGTACTCTTTTTCCCTTACAAGGTTTTGTCCCACTGGGTTTTTCTTGCAAGGTTTTTAACGAGGCAACCAAAAGGCGTATTATTAGATATGTGTACTCTTTTTCCTTTACTAGAATTTTTTTTCACTGGGTTTTATTTTAGTTAAGGTTTTAACGAGGCACATTATCTGTTGAATAGACATTCAAGGGGAGTGTTATAAATAAAATTTTATTTATGGTGAATGTCTATATTTAGGGAGATTCTAGGGTTTATTACTTGGTGGCTAAGTCACCCTCTCCCTATAAATAGAGGGTTGTATTCCATTGTAATTCATCCCAAATCAATAAGAATTCTCTCTCTCTACTTTTCTCTGCAATATTCTTCTTCTTTTATTGTTCATGACAGCTTAAAAGTTTTTCTTAAATTATAGTGGAGGACTATGAAACACAGCTTGCACTATTCTTTTTAGTTTTAATATCAATTTTTTTAATATTTCAACAAATATTGTTGAAGAGAAACTATTACGGATATAGATACGGCTAAAGTAGTTAAGTAGTTATAGTGTAGAGGGTATTAATGTAAATAATGGATTGGTTAGTTTAGGCGGTTAATACAGTATTAATACAGTGTACTGCAGCTTTCTTCTTCAATTCAATAGAATAGTTCCTTCTTTTTCTTCTCTCAACCTCTCTTCTCTCTACGATTGAGCTTAGCTCAAACATTCCCATGGCAGTCTTCGACATGGTATCAGAGCTAGCGGAGAAGATCTAAACGCTCCTCTTCGTCACTCAATTGCAGAAGTTGAAGCTCAGTTGGAAGATAAACGATATCTCAAAATACTGATTTTCTCTTCGATTTAGAAATGGGGGAAAATAAGATTGACCACACGCATCCTCTGTTCGTGCATCCATCAGACACTCCGAGCTCAGTGCTAATTCTAATCCTGCTCAAAGGATCTGAGAATTATGGCCTATGGCAGAGATCGATGAAGATTGCACTTCAAGCTAAACAGAAGCTAGGGTTTGTTGATGGTAAGCACACTAAGGCCTCGTTTCCTGCAGCATTGCATGAGGATTGGGAAGCTTGTAATGCCACTGTCCTTTCATGGATTATGAACACTGTGTCGCCAGATCTACTTAGTGGAATAGTGTATGCATCAAATGCTCGAGCTGTGTGGGAGGATCTTCGTGAGAGATTTGACAAAGTCAATCGCATGAGGATCTATCAGCTGCATAGGAAATTACAACAATATCCCAAGGTACCGACTATGTATCTACATATTTTACAAAACTAAAGGAACTGTGGGAGGAATTTGATGCAATTGTGCCGCCTCCTAACTCTGTGAAGGACTATGTTGAGCTCTTGAGTCAACAAAGGTTGCTTCAGTTTTTGGGAGGTTTAAATGACTCATATAGTCAGGCAAGACGTCAAATTCTTATGAGATCTACTGAACCTAGTCCAAATCAAGCATATGCCATGGTCATCGAAGATGAGATTCAGAAAGGATCATCAAGGCTCATCTCTGTAGGCCTTAACTCACTAATGGAGGGTAATGACATTACTACACTTTGGAGTGCTAAAAGATCTTAGATGCAGAAACCTAGGAAGAATTTCAATATAATGTATGATTTCTGTAAAATGAAAGGACATAGCAAAGAGAATTGCTATCAATTAGTTGGATATCCACCAGATTTCAAGGGCAGAAGAAAGCCAGTGGCTAACTCAGCACATTTTTGTAACTCTGCACAACTAGGGAATCATGGACTGCATCAAGGAATAGGAAATAACTCAGGAAATGGTCACACTAGGAGCTACACGACCCTTAGGTCCAAATAATGATTGCATCAATGCAGGTTATAGAGGATCACCAGGAGGTTTTGTAGGTGCAAACAAAGATGCAAGAATGAGCATGCAGATGCCCATGCCATTCACTATAGAACAATATGACCAAATTCTGAAGTTGCTACAAAAGGACAATATGCCTGAATCAACAACTAATGCAACATGTATAACTGGCCCTCCAATGCTTGCAAATGCAGTTAGTGTAACTCATTCGACTGATAGTAAAGCAAAAGATGATAAGTGGATAGTAGATACAGGGGCAACAGACCACATGGTGTCAAACAGTGAAATGATCTCTAAGCCTAAAGAACAGTCTAAAAGTATAGGAGGAAAAGTTCATTTGCCAAATGGAGATATCTTGGCCATTTCTTGTGTAGGAAGCTCAGAATTAGATCAAGGGATTATATCCAATGTGCTTTGCATACCAGGTTTTAAATACAATTTACTGTCAGTATCAAAACTGACTAGGGAGCTAAATTGTTGTATGCTATTCTTTCCTGATTTCTGCCTCATGCAGGACCTTTACACCGGGAAGGTGAAGGGGACTGGTAGGAGGAATGGAGATCTATACCATTGGCCTCACAGTGATAGAGATAGGATTCAAGCCTCACCAACACTATGTATGACCAATGAAGAAGAGCTATCGCACAGAAGACGTGGGCACATTCCACATAAGGTTCTATAGCAAATGCATATAATAAAGTGTAATAGGTTGCATAGTCATAATGTCTGTCCTATTTGCCCCTTGGCAAAACAGACAAGGTTTTCTTTTCCACAAAGTACTAGTAGAGCTTCTAAAACTTTTGATTTGATACATGGTGATGTATGGGGTCCCTATAGAACGCCTACCTATGATGGGAATAGATTCTTTCTCACTTTAGTAGATGACTATAGTTGAATGGTTTGTATGTTTCTGCTCAAACTTAAAAGTGATGTACCTACTGTAATAAAAGACTTCATGACTCTTGAGAAGACTCAGTTTTACAGTGCAATCAAGGTATTCATGACAGACAATGGAACAGAATTCTTTAATTCACATTGTGCAGATATGTTTAGGAATGCAGGTGTGGTCCATCAAAGTTCCTGTGTCTACACACCCCAACAGAATGGAGTGGTAAAAAAGAAACACAGGCAGATTCTTGAGGTTGCAAGGGCCATCAAGTTTCAGGGAAGTATTCCACTAAAATTTTGGGGGTTTTTGTGTGTAGAATGCAGTGTATCTTATCAATAGAATTCCATCCACAGCATTAGCAGGAAAATCACCTTTTGAAATGTTCTATGGTCGACCACCTAAGCTACAACATCTCAGAGTTTTGGGTAGCCTCTGCTATGCCACTGCCACTGATAGAGGTGACAAATTTGGAGCTAGAGCAGAACCAGCAGTGCATATGGGATATTCATCCACTTAAAAGGGTTACAGGCTATGTAGTCTCACTAACAAATATTTTTTTTGTAAGCAGGGATGTATCTTTCAAGGAATACATTTTTTTCTTCCAAAACCACAACTTCAACATGCAGGAGGACCACTACTGAGCAGTTTATTGATACAGATGATGCCTTCATCATTGATCCTACCTCTGAGGTCTCAGAGACTGCTCTTGATTCAGCAGTAGCAGCCTCATTTCTTCCTGAGGCTTCCTCAGCTCCTAGTCCTGTGGCTCTACCTTCTGAAGACCTGGCACAGCCTCACCTTACATCACCTCCTGCAGCAGTAATGTCACATCCAACTATGGCTTCTTTGCATGATTTGCCAGATGAGGGGCTAAGAAAGTCTACTAGGACTTCCAAGCCACCTGGATGGCTCAATGACTTTGTTCATGGAATGCCAAAAGCTGGACCTTCTACTGCCTTGAGTTCCAGATATCCAATGTCTACTTACATGTCCTATGCCTTATTATCTTCCCCTTACTTCAAGGCTCTTTGCTCTTTCTCTGCTGTTACAGAACCTACTTCCTATGCTGATGCCCTTCGAGACCCCAAGTGGACTGCAACCATGGAAGCAGAGTTACAAGCCCTCCAGGACAATCACACCTAGGAGTTAGTTCCCTTGCCACCTGACAAGAGAGCCATAGAGTGTAAATGGGTGTTTAAGGTGAAATATAATGCCAAAGGTGAGGTGGAAAGGTATAAAGCTCGCTTAGTGGCCAAAAGGGTACACACAACAAGAGGGTCTTGATTATCAAGAGACCTTCTCCCATGTGGTGAAAATGGTCATAATGAGGACTGTTTTGTCCTTAGCAGCTATGCATGGCTGGAAGTTGCATCAGATGGATGTCTTCAATGCTTTTCTTCAAGGTGATTTGCTGGAAAAAGTGTACAGGACTCCACCTCCTGGTCTTCTAGGTGAGGGGGAGACTCCTAGAGTTTGCAAACTTCAGAAATCCTTGTATGGGCTCAAGCAGGCCTCTAGGCAATGGAACTTAAAGCTCAGTGAGGCCCTTTCTTCCTCAGGCTTTGTGCAGAGCCATCATAATTATTCCCTCTTCAGTAAGAGGTCAAGTTCTGGTTTGGTCCTCATCCTAATCTATGTGGATGATCTCTTGATCACTGGCTCCTCTCCTCAATTAATTCAGGATGCTAAAGTTGTCCTTCAACATCACTTCAAGATCAAGGACCTAGGGGAGATCAGATATTTCCTTGGTCTTGAAGTTGCAAGGAGCAGAGAAGGCATTTTGGTTTGTCAAAGGAAGTTCACACTTGATCTAATTGCTACACTTGGACTTGCAGGTTCTAAACCAGCCTGTACACCCCTAGACACAAGTCATAAGCTCACCAGTGCAGAGTATGATCAAGCCAATGCTCATGGAGCTGTGGATGCTGATGAGTTACTTAGTGATCCAAGCAGCTATCAGAAATTACTTGGGAAGCTGCTATATCTTACCATGACAAGGCTAGACATCAGCTATGCTGTACAAAATCTAAGCCAGTTCATGCACAAGCCAAAGAAGTCATTGGGAAGGAGCAATAAGAGTGGTAAGGTACCTAAAGAATGCACTAGGGCTGGGGATTCTGCTATCATCTCAGCCTTCTGACCAGCTCATAGTGTATTGTGATACAGATTGGGCTACTTGTCCAATGATTAGAAGATCAATGAGTGGATTTGTGATAAAACTAGGAGACTCTCTTATCTCCTGGAAGTCCAAGAAACAGAATATAGTGTCAAGGAGCTCTGCAGAAGCTGAGTATATAAGCATGGCCAATGCTATAGCAGAAGTAGTCTGGTTGACATGGTTGTTTAAGGAATTGAGTGTTGACCTGAAACTTCTAATAAAGCTATATTGTGACAGTAAAGCAGCTATTCAGATTGCTGCAAATCCTATCTACCATGAAAGAACAAAACATATCGAGATCGACTGCCATTTTGTTCGAGAAAAGATTGAGCAGGGCTTAATACAAACTGCACATGTTTCTACAGACCTGCAGATTGCAGATGTACTAACAAAATGATTGGGGAAGGCACAACATGATTTCTTACTATCCACAACTTGTTCACACTACACAGCTTGAGGGGGAGTATTACGGATATGGATACGGCTAAAGTAGTTAAGTAGTTATAATGTAGAGGGTATTTATGTAAATAGTGGATTAGTTAGTTTAGGCGATTAATACAGTATTAATACAGTGTATTATAGCTTTCTTCTTCAATTCAATAGAACACTTCCTTCTTTTTCTTCTCTCAACCTCTCTTCTCTCTACGGCTGAGCTTAGCTCAAGCATTCCCATGTCAGTCTTCGACAGAAACCCAAATTTTGGCAGCATCGTATACGGAGGCTGGAGCAGTGCAAGAAAATGTAAATTTGAGGAGGAGGAAGAAAAATAAAGTGGAAGTGGAAGACAGCTGTCCACAGGAATACAAAGACTATACACGTGTCAAGAAAATATGAGAATGAACTCGTACACCTTGAAAATACAATTCCTGTAGCTTTTTGTACAGTAGCCTATAGCTGTGTTCGTACACCCTTGTTCATTTATATATAGTAGTAAAGTAATATAGTTACTACTATAATAAGCCGGAATTTGAGTTGCCTCCGATTTTCAGAGAGCTGCATCTGGTTAGAATATATGATTGTAATTGCAAAAGTACGGAGCAATTCTGTTGGCCAAATATGCACTTTATTCCTAGATTACCTAATTGTCTGTTATGAAATTTTCAAGAAATAGCTAAAAGCCAAAATTAACACATGTCACACAAGAAAGGAGTGGACTGTGCATAATTTCAGAGATGCACGTGTCAATCCTATAAATGTTAGATGCAAAGGGGATTAGGCCAAAAGAATTTCGGATTTTATAACAGCGGGGTATCCTGTAAAGTGCATATTTGGCCAACAGAATTGCTCCGTGCTTTTGCAATTACAATCATATCCTCTGACCCATATTCTAACCGGATGCAGCTCTCTGAAAATCGGAGGTAACTCAAATTCCGGCTTACTAATAGTAGTAAAATATATAATCTTAAAATATATTATTAACATGAAAGCTTTCTTTAAACTTTGACTGAATCAACAATTTGCATGTAAAATTCGCTAACTTACAAGATTTGATAATGATCCATTTCGCTTGAAATCAAACCTCACATTAGTTCTTTGTACATGTAATTAAATGTGAACAGTTTAAAATTCTCCTGGCTAAACATACTATTAAACGTATAGATAAAAACTTTTTACATTTCTTCAAAATAAATTTTTATACTTAAAATGGGCTAACCAATATCCGATTTAGTTAAATATGACGCTATGAATTATGTACAAGTCTATGCAAAAGAGATGAAATGAATTTTCTAAATAGCAAAAATTAATACAACTTCAACGACTGGTAACTACATCCAAGTAAAATATATCAAGCAGTTGCAAAAATATATTCAAGAGTTCAAGACACAATTAAGAAAGAGAGAGAGAGAGAGAATCAACCTTTTAAAAAAAAGAATATATCATATCTTTACTTGTTCTAATTTTAAAATTTAGTAACCAAGATATGTAATTTGGCATGAGAAATGATTAGCGATGTGTAAAATTTTTTAAAGAATAATAGCTGAATCTTTTTTAGACAATTTTAATGTTTATTTTCACAAAGGAAAAACCACAATTCAATGCAATTAGATATTAATTGAAAAATGTGAAATCGAACTTTGTGATATATAAAATTAAAACAACGAGCAAGAAAAAGCAAAACACGTGTCTACTGACTACTGTATTGAATTTTTAATCAGAATTGATGATATCATCCTAATTTTTACAAGGAGGATTGACAAGTTCTAGCTTAGGTGATGAGGTGATCAAAAAATTTCTTCCTGCAAATGGACTAGAAACATGAGCGACTCCAATTTAGTCACTTCCTAATAATTTTCTTAGTTACATTATAGTCTTTTAACTTATTTTTGTTGTGAAGTAAATATACAATAATGTTTTTGTAGATCAATTAAGCCTTAACAAGTATAATGCGATATGTGTATTGTAACATAGCATGTGCAACTTAATTATGTTTTTATGTAGACCACATTGAAAATACATAATATTTTCTATCCCAACTTATATGATGGTATTTGATTGGGCACTCTGTTGAAGAGAAAAAGAAAAACTTTTAATGTGTTTAAGAATATATTATAGACGTTTTCGTTGCAACAAATTATTTTATTAAGAATAAAATAATAATTTTAAAATTTATTATTTAAAAGATACTCTTTTTAGGATACACCAAATAAAAAAAAGTGTTACTAACAACGACAAAAGTAAGGACTTAAAAAGAACCTACATACATCATGTTGGGCCGTGCTGAACACGGGCTTACCTTACCTAGTATATATATATATATATATATATATATATATATATATATATATATATATATATATATATATATATATAGAGAGAGAGAGAGAGAGAGAGA